>NC_086447.1:907108819-907442206 GCF_028390025.1 Pseudophryne corroboree
GGAATAGAATGGCAGTTAGGAGAAGGTTGCAGTAGTCCAGGTGGGAGATGATGAGAGTGGGCAATGGTTTTGGCTACATCAAGTGTGGCAAGGGTGCAAAATCTAGCAATGATAACAAGGCAAAAGCAACCGGACTGTAAGAGACTAAGGAGGAGAGTTATAAAACATTCTAAAGGGAGCCAAGAAAGATGTTGCCCATAGCAACCAATCAATTTCTAGCTATGATTTTATAGAATGTCTTAGATAAATAACAGCTTGAATCTGATTGGTTGTTATCTCCTTAAAAGGTTTAATAAATATCCCCCTAAATGTGAGGGGTGAAGAAGAGGATGTAGACTAGGATGACATCCAGACAGCAAGGATGGGGGACATGGGAGGGTGTAGTGTCATTGACAGTGTGATATATTAGGTGCATTGGTGACTCGGGAAGGGATGATATATTGTATACCCTTCACTGAGGGTCTGTACCAGCCATTCATCTATGGTAAAATACCAAATTATTCTAAAATGTAATTATAAGTTGGATGTTTGCCTTGGTTGGCTGTTGTAATGGTTGTTACCGGTCTTGAAGGGGAGGGATGAACACAGTAGTGATAAATGTGTGGCAATTCATTCCTGCTAAGCTTTGTCATATTAGATGTGAGGAACATGGGCTATGTCTAGTATCAAACTTGTCTGTGGTAACATAGAGATGACACTATGGCCCGATCAGGAGGTCCACCGGTGAATCTGTGAACTATCTGAATTACCAACTGATATGACCTCAACATTTTCCCTCCATACAGTGTATCTGTGCTGTGAAAAACATTTAAGAGAAACGGGAAACACAGGAGACAAGCTGACTAGTCTATTTCTGTATGCCACCAAAATATGGCATGTACTATATTGTCTGTAATCACATGGCGTACCTGCCAACTGTCCTCACTTGACCATGACAGGCCAGAAGGGTGGTGATCTGCACAGACATGGGTGTGGTTTGTCCAGAACTGGTCGTGGTGAAGCAGTCCATAGCGTGGCCTGTTTTGTCCCAAATGTACAATTTGGAAGGTTGGCAGGTATTGCATGTAAGGTTTAATAAAAAAGGTCACCTAGGCCTAAACGGGGGTGATCGCAGGGTCCACAAGCTGAGCCATGCTTCAACATCTCAGCACCTACATATGATGCCTATGTTTTCTTACGTTCCTATACTAGTACATTTACTGGAGGTGTGGTAGCAGATGCATTGAGGTATCAGGGATACCATCAGAAATTGTGGGGCCCGAGACTGACAAAATAGACACATGACACATGACTCCAAATCCCCCCCTCCACACAAAAAAAGTGCATGATGACATTTATTATCATTTATATCTATTATGCTATTGTCAGATCCACGCATGACGTTCTGGAGTCATATAGTGTAAATAATGTGAGCACTCCCTTAACTTTGAAAAAGAATGGATCCCATAGCCGGAAGCCGTGGAGCTTATTGGGGCTGGAGGAAGGAAGATGGCAAAGCTTTTTGGGTGGGGCGGAGGATGAGGCAATACATTTAAATCTATGCCTACTGTATGTAGGAGGGTGTGGATCATAGAGTCGACCACACGTAGGTCGACAGTGTCTAGGTTGACCACTATTGGTCGACAGTGACTAAACCAACACCTGTAATAGGTCAACACAAGCATTATGTCGACATGACAAAAGGTCGACATGAATTGGTGTCGTTTTCGTCGTAGAGTGACCATGAACCCCAATTAGTGCACCGTGTCCCCTCGCACGGCTCGCTCCGCTACCCCTGCGCTCGGCACAGGTTACCGTTCCCAATCGTAGTCTACGTGGATCGGAACGTATGAAAAAGTTCAAAAAATGTAGAAAAAAATGTGAAAAACTCATGTTGACCTTTTGTTATGTTGACCTAGTACATGTCGACCTAGTGTCCATGTCAACCTAATGCATGTCGACCAATAGTGGTTGACCTAGACACTGCCGACCTAATGGTGCCCATACACTTGTGCAATGCTCCACAACGCGACACGCGGGGCATCGCACCGGCAGCTCAGGTGCGATTATATTGCACCTGAACTTCCAAAGTAATTACCATGCGATCATGCAATGGATCGCATGGTAATAACGTGATGGGCACGTCACCGCCGAGTGGAGCGGCCTCTGGCCACTCCCAGCGGGCACCTATTGCGCATCGCAGTTCGATATATGGTTGTAGTATGGTATGGCGGCGGCCGGGATCCCAGCGGCCAGCATATCGGTGCCTGAATCCCAAACGCCGGCATACCGACAGCTGGGCAAGCGCAAATGAGCCCCTTGCGGGCACGGTGGTGCGCGTATTCTCCCTCCAAGGGGGTCGTGGACCCCCAAGAGGGAGAAAAGTTGTCGGTATGCCGGGTGTCGGGATTCCGGTGCCGGGATCCCAACAGCCGGCAACCTAAATACCACCCGCGATATATCGCATGTGTTTTTAAAAACACATGCAATCGCACTGCGATGCGATAAATATTAAGAGCAGCACATACTATCATGAGACGCGATATTCGAGCGGTGTGCCCGCGCATCGCGTCGCATGGTAGCTTAAATGTGCATACAATCCTTCTATTTCTCTCACAGATGCGGTCGAAATCGGAGGATTGTATGCCATATCGCACAAGTGTATGGGCACCATCAGTGTGTTCGACCTAGAGACTGGATACCATGTAAAATGGACTAAAAAAATAGAAAACCGCCCCCCTGTTTTTACCTGTTGTGAGCGGTCCCTTTTCTTTACCCTTCCTATTTACTGCTACCAATGGAACCCTTTAAGAAACTGGTACGCATTATCCCAGCTGAAGGAGTTAACATTGATGTGATTTCGTCCTGTTCTCTATAGCCGTACCGGTGCTTGATATTAATTACTAGCACAAGACTTGCTGAAGGGGAATCATGGTTGGCCGGGGTCTGTGACAGTCAAAGTGTCATTCCCAATAGAAAATGTATTGTACAGCTTACTGCTCCGATAAAGCTTTAACTCCTTTGTTATGAAATGTACACATTAAAAAACACTTACAGCATCTAATTATCACTATATCATTTCAGGCGTGAAGAATTACAGTATATAGCCGAGGTCTGTCTGCGCCGCATCACCGGCTGGCTGCACCGGGGAGATAAAATTCCGTTACATGCAAATAAGGGAGAGGTTTCATCTCAGGCTTTGTCAGACAATTTGGATATGTTGTAAAATGAGACAATTAGGTCAATGGCTGCTCAATAAACATATAATTATGGATGCGGCACAGAATATTGATTACCCGTTGGTTCGGGAGAGAAGAAAGTCGCAGCATGGAACCAAGTTACACTTTCTGAGGACCAACTTTAAGGACTCCCTGCCCGGGGGGGCATTATAAACACATTTTATTATCGCTTACAGACAGTATAGCAGCACCACCAGTTACATAGTCCTGCACAGAGAATAACTGTCATTCACAAGAATCCCTGCACCACTGGGCTTGCAATCTAAATTCCTTAACACACAACCGCAAACACAGTCATTCATTCCAGCCAACTACTCAACCAGAATGGGGGTTTTTTTGTGAGAAAACCAGAGAACCCATAGAAAAACACACCCAACACAGTGAGAACCAGGGTCAGACTGATCCATGGGTGTCAGGGTCGGACTGGCCCACAGGGGTACAGGGGAAACCACCGGTGCCCCTCCCCCCCCCCCCCCCCTGCCTGGGGGGCCCACCCCCTCCTCTAGGGATCAGATTTTGCACTTGAATTATACATTATCCATATGTTACATTATACTGCACAGAACTATGGTGTACTTTCTACAGTGTTATTGCTATATATATTTAACAAGGGGCCCAGAAAATGCAAGCCTCTAAGCATGGGCCCCTGATACTGCATTTACCCGGTGGGCCCTTCATGCCCCAGTCCGACACTGATGGGGGTACAGGGTATATAACCAATGGGCCCCACTGCTTGTGGGCCCCTACCCCACCTCTAATTTCAGTTACACCAAGATCCGCCCTCCAGCCAATGACAATTAACGGTTGGGTTAAAAAAAAAAAAAAAATTATATCTATATATATATATAATACTAGGTGCTTCATCGCGCCCTACGGGCGCTCTTCACACCGTCGCAAGGGGCTACGCCCCCTTAACCCTTGCATGCCTTTCTGGGGTTTAATATTTGTATTATATGGAGTATTGCCTGCATTCCTTTGTTAGTTGTTAAATATTGCACAATGAAAGGGCGTGCGATGGTGAAGGAGGCGCAGCCCCTTGCGACGGCGTGAACAGCACCTGCAGGGCACGATGTACAGAATGTAGCAGGTGCGGGGGGGACTGCGGATGGTGTCTGTAGATGCTGCGGGTGGAGGGAGGCAGAAGTGGGGGTGGGGCCCGGATGGGGAAGGTTCGGGAGGTGCTGCGCGTGGGGGAGGGGCAGAGGAGTGGGGGATGCAGATGGGGGAGGGGTCCGGAGGCACTGAAGGTGGGGGAGGGGCAGGGGTGCCACGGGTGGGAGAGGGGCAGGTGTGGGGATGTTGTGGATGGATGAAGGGTTCCGGAGGTGCTGTTGGATGGGAAGGGACGGGAGTGCCGGGGGTGGGGTAGGGGACCGCAGGCACCATGGGTAGGGTAGGGGCAGGTACGGGTGTTGCGGCGGATGGGAAGGAAAGGAAATCCGGAGGTGCTGCAGGTGGTGGAGGGGCAGGTGCGGGGGTGCCATTGGTGGGGGAGGGGTGGGTGAGAGGGGGACCGCTGATGGAGGAGGGTGTCTGCAGATGCTGCGGGTGGAGGGGGGCAGGTGTGGTGGGAGACATATAAGGGGGGTGAATGGTGGAAGGGGCCTGGAGGTGCTGTGGGTGGTGAAGGGGTGGAGGAGTGGGAGCCACGGGTGGTGTAGGGGGTCTGGAGGCACAGCATGTGGGGGAGGGGTGGAGTGCCGCATGTGGTGGAGGGGAAGGTGCGGAGGTGTGGTGCATTGGGGAGAGGTCTGGAGGCGCTGCGGGTACTGTACATGCCATAAAAGGTAGTTGGAGGGTATGCAGTAACAGAGCCAGGACAGGGGTGACAGGGTCAGTACAGGGTTGACGTGGCCAGGACAGGGGTGACAGGGTCAGAACAGGGGTGACGGTGCCAGGACAGGGGTGACGGGGCCAGGACAGGGGTGACGGGTCCAGGACAGAAATGATAGGGACAGGATAAGGGTGACAGGGCCAGGATAAGGGTGAAAGGGCCAGGATAAGGGTGGCAGGGCAAGGCCAGGGACATGACAGAACACAGGGCACGGGAGAGATTGGTATTAGGGACAAAACAGTGGTGACAGACAGATGTGTCTTACCGGAGTCACTGCTGCTGGCTGCTGCTGTTCCACTCCAACCTGTTGGGATCTGCTGCTGCTGGAGACTTGGCATGGCTGACTCTCTCAGGCTGGAGTCCTGCTTCCGCTGCCCGTCCGCATCCCTCCCCCCCTCCTCAGTCACACACCGCAGACCTCGCGCAGCTGCCGGGCACTGTGGTAAGGTGAGACTGGAAATGACTGGTTAGCCCCCAGGAGATGCTGCGGCTGGAGGGAGGAGGGGGTCATAGCATGCACGTGGCGCGGACCTCACGGCTTCCGGGCACTGTGGTAAGGGGAGACTGGGAGTGACTGGTTAGCTCCCAGGAGACGCTGCGGCTGGAGGGAGGAGTGGGTCAGAGCCTGCAAGCAGCTCGGATTTCTGTAGCGCTACCCGCCAGCTAAAGTGTGTGAAGGAGCTGGGTGCACCTCACTGCGGGTGGCAGCGCTGCAGCTAGTGGTGGGGTTGCCGGGGCTGGAGATAACAGAGGCAGTATGGAACCTGCACAGCGGCTGGTGCCTCACTAAACTGCAGCTAAGAAGCGTGGAGTGTGTCAGAAAGTGACGCTCCTCCGCACCAGAGAGACCCTGCTGAGTATGCCGATGTGGGGGGTCAAGCACACAGTGAGCCGGTGCCCGTCTGTCTGTATGACATACCCCTCACACACCCCCATACCTCCCAAATGTCCCGATTTTCGCGGGACAGTCCCATTTTTTGGGGTCTGTCCCGCTGTCCCACCCGCGGGTCGCAGTGTCCGGCGGTGGGGGGGGCAGTTGGAAAGCTCCTGTACTCGCTGTTCTGCTTAGCAGAGCAGCGGTGAATAGTGGAGACAGAGGGAGAGGGGGCATCAGGGGGTACGGATTAATGGGGGGGTTCCAGCAGCAGAGCCGGATTAAGGTGTGTGGGGGGGGGGGGGCAGGGGATACGTACCGTTGGCCCCACAGTTTTAGGGGACCCCCCGGCTGGAGTAGCTCTGTCCCATCTCAGAAGCTCCCCCGTCCTACCAGCAACAGCGGCAGCATTTGTGCTACAGTCAGCACACGCTGCTGCATATTGGCAGGTCTGTGGTGTTACAGGGAGGCAGCAGTCTCCCGGCTTTCTTCTCCCTGTGCGGGTGTGTAGGGGGGAGCGACCACGTCCTCTGCGCAGCCCAGGACTTACTCAGACGCTGCGATCACTTCAGCCTGTCCGGGACCGGAATTGACGTCAGACACCCGCCCTGCAAACGCTTGGACACGCCTGCGTTTTTCCAGACACTCCCTGAAAACGGTCAGTTGACACCCACAAACGCCCTCTTCCTGTCAATCTCCTTGCGATCGGCCGCGCCTTTGTGCCTGTACGACGCGCCTGCGCATTGCGGTGCAAATGCATGCTCAGTTCTGACCTAATTACAGCGTTACAAAAAACACTAGTGAGTGATCAGGTCTGAATTACCCCCAAGGTCAAAATCCCGACATGGTCAAACACCGACATGGTCATAATACCGACATTGAAAATGTCGACAGGTCAAAAAGTTGACATGAGTTTTTCATGATTTTTTTATTGAAACCGACTTGTTCATACTTTACCATCCCAGTGGACCTGGAGGGGGGAATATAATAGTGTGCCGAGCGCAGCGAGCCATGCGAGGGGACGCGGTACACTTGATGACTTGATGACCTATGTCGACATACACAAAAAAATAACAATGAAAAACTTGTGTCGACTTTCTGACCTGTCGACATTTTAAATGTCAGTATTTTGAGCTTGTCTGTATTTTGATATTGGCGGTATTTTGACCGTCGGTATTTTGATTGTAGGTATTTCATACTAAAGCCACTGACTGTACAGGTCATTACATGTGATCTCATGTTTTACTACGGCTGCATATGCTCCATGGCTGCCGGGTCACCTACCTGCACTGCTATGTGCTGGGCGTTTTGTTTATATTCAGGGCATTCAGCCGTGTTTTTATATGAAGGACAGTTTAGTGGTAGAAGCCTGTAGATACCAACAGGAGTGTGAAGAATGGATCCTTACGAGATATAAATGTATGAAAATGTAACATCTGAAGTGCTCGGCGTCCGGCGTCCTGCCGCCAGCAACTCCCACAGCAGCTGTGCCCACGTCTACTGATACTGGGGATTGTAGTATATGCCAGGGAAGCTGCACCATGCCAGCTGTACCCTTATTATCCCTGCCATAATATACTGCAGACTGGATCACAGCCCATAATCTGTGATCTATCCCAGGCACAGGAATCCTGTCTGCTCAGCCTCCCATTGATGATTAGGACAACAGCATAAAATGGCACATGTACACTGAGCCTCTGATATTACTGTTACAGCACATCTATCGGGCTGGGTATGGAATCCCGATGGTCAGAATCCTGAAACCGGAACTCTGACGGCTTCAGGGTAAGTATTTTACCCTTATGGCTGCTCCTTCTGGGTGGGAGCAGCCAGGTCGGCACAACAGGGGGGCATGTGCCCAGAATAAGGGCAGTCTGGGGGCATGGAAGCGTGATTGCGTAATCGCGGCCCCGTCCTCGCTGTACAGTGCCACATTACCGGCATTGTAAAGCAGGGGGTGGGACTATGATGGCACAATTCAGCGTGAATTTCATCATGGCCCGCCCCCTTTTCATCAGTAACCCAACCCTCCCACTAGTGCCTAACCCTAACCCAAACCCTCATACTCGGGGATCTATCTATCTATCTATCTATCTATCTATCTATCTATCTATCTATCTATCTATCTATCTATCTATCTATCTATCATCTCATATCTATCTATCTATCTATCTATCTATCTATCTATCTATCCATCCATCTCATATCTATCTATCTATCTATCTATCTATCTATCTATCTATCTATCTATCTATCTACCTATCTATCCATCTACCTATCTATCCATTGCACTTTGGTGGTCATTCCGAGTTGATCGCTCGCTAGGTGCTTTTAGCAGCATTGCACACGCTAGGCCGCCGCCCTCTGGGAGTGTATCTTAGCTTAGCAGAATAGCGAACAAAAGATTAGCAGATCTGCTACTAAATATTTCCTTGCAGTTTCTGAGTAGCTCCAGACCTACTCCTAGACTGCGATCACCTCAGTCCATTTAGTTCCTGGTTTGACGTCACAAACACGTCCTGCGTTCTGCCAGCCACTCCCCAGTTTCTCCAACCACTCCTGCGTTTTTACCTGGAACGCCTGTGTTTTTTAGCACACTCCCTGAAAACGGCCAGTTTCCGCCGAGAAACACCCACTTCCTGTCAATCACACTACGATCAGCAGAGCGATGAAAAAACGTAGCTTGAGCTTGTGCAAATCTCCAAAGTTTTGTGTTAAATTACTGAACGCATGCGCGCTGCGTACCATGCGCATGCGCATTTTCCACCTAATCGCTCCGTTGCGAAAAACGGCAATGAGCGAACAACTATGTGCTTCCTATAGCCCCCCCGCCCCCATGTAACAGCTAGCGGGTTGTCAGCACTGGCCATATTCCAGAAATGTAACACGTAGTATTAAAGAGCAATAATTTAAAAAGGAATAATAAAACTTCATTTGCATTTTTAATTATTGGCACTTTAAATCTATGAGGTAACTCCCTGGAATTGCGCCACTGCTGCCTGGTGGTTACAGACGGGCCATAGTCTCATTTTCATACCTTCCTTATGGGAAGCCTGGAAAGACGTGCGCGTGGCATGATGACATCATTTGCATCACAAAGCGGACAGGAGCAGTAGTTTTATCATCATACCCCTTGCCCACTCAATCTTTCCTGAGCTGGACCTGATGAAGCCATTTGTGTCATCCGGTGGCCGGGCCAATGAGTAGGTTGCAGGGTGATGTTAGGGTTTGGCTGTGGGGGGATTAGAGTTAGGTTGTGGGATAAGGTTAGGGCTAAACTGTGGGGGGAGATTAGAGTTAGGTTGCGGGGTGAGGTTATGGGTAGACTGTGGGGGGAGGTTAGAGTTAGGTTGCTGTGGGGGGGGGGGGGGTTAAGGTTAGGCTGCATGGTGATTAGAGTTAGGTTGAGGAATGAGGTTAGGGCTAGGATGCCAGGGGGGAATTAGAGTTAGGGTGCGGGGGTAGGTTAGGGCTAGGCTGTGTGGGGTAGATTAGAGTTAGATTGCAGGGTGAGGTTTAGATTAGGCTATGTGGGAGGTTAGGGTTAGACTGTGGGGTGGGTTGGGCTGCAGGGGGAAGTTAGGGTTAGGGCTAGGCTGAGAGGGGAGATTAGAGTTTGCAGGGTGAGGATAGGATTAGACTGTGGGGGGAGGTTAGGGTTATGCTGTTGGGGGAGGTTAGGGTTAGGCTGTGGGAAAAGGTTATGGTTAGACTGTGGGGGAGGTTAGGGTTATGCTGTTGGGGGAGGTTAGGGTTATGCTGTTGGGGGAGGTTAGGGTTATGCTGTGGGGGGAGGTTAGGGTTAGGCTGTGGGAAAAGGTTATGGTTAGACTGTGGGGGAGGTTAGGGTTATGCTGTTGGGGGAGGTTAGGGTTAGGCTGTGGGAAAAGGTTAGGATTAGACTGTGGGGGGAGGTTAGGGTTATGCTGATGGGGTTAGGGTTAGGCTGTGGGTTAGTGGGGTGGGTTAGGCTGCAGGGGTGTGTTAGGGTTAGGCTGCGGGAGTAGGTTAGGGCTAGGCTGCAGAGGGGGATTAGAGTTAGGCTGCGGGGTGAGGTTGGGTTAGTCACCAGGGGTAGGAAGGCTGCAGCTCTCACACAGAAGTGGCTGTCACATGACAACTGGGACCCAGAAGAGCCACAGGTGTAGCCAGGAGAAGGTAAAGGTGGGTATACACTGTGCGATATGTTCCATGGCCCTCATTCCGAGTCGTTCGCTCGGTAATTTTCATCGCATCGCAGTGAAATTCCGCTTAGTACGCATGCGCAATATTCGCACTGCGACTGCGCCAAGTAATTTAACAATGAAGATAGTATTTTTACTCACGGCTTTTTCTTCGCTCCGGCGATCGTAGTGTGATTGACAGGAAATGGGTGTTACTGGGCGGAAACACGGCGTTTTATGGGCGTGTGGATAGAAACGCTACCGTTTCCGGAAAAAACGCAGGAGTGGCCGGAGAAACGGGGGAGTGTCTGTGCGAACGCTGGGTGTGTTTGTGACGTCAAACCAGGAACGACAAGCACTGAACTGATCGCAGATGCCGAGTAAGTCTGAAGATACTCTGAAACTGCTAAGTAGTTTGTAATCGCAATATTGCGAATACATCGGTCGCAATTTTAAGAAGCTAAGATTCACTCCCAGTAGGCGGCGGCTTAGCGTGTGTAACTCTGCTAAAATCGCCTTGCGAGCGATCAACTCGGAATGAGGGCCCATGAGCGATATCGCACAGTGTGTTCCCTTCCCTCTCAGGCAACCCGACATGGGCCCTCATTCCGAGTTGTTAGCTCGCTAGCTGCTTTTAGCAGCAGTGCAAACGCTAGGCCGCCGCCCTCTGGGAGTGTATCTTAGCTTAGCAGAAGTGCGAACGAAAGGATCGCAGAACTGCTCCAAAATATTTTCAAGCAGTTTCTGAGCAGCTCCAGACCTACTCCTAGCTTGCGATCACTTCAGACTATTTAGTTTCTGTTTTGACATCACGAACACGCCCTGCGTTCGGCCAGCCACGCCTGCGTTTCCTCAGGCACACCTGCGTTTGTATCTGACACGCCTGCGTTTTTCAGCACACTCCCTGAAAACGGTAAGTTACCTCCCAGAAACACCCACTTCCTGTCAATCACTCAGCGGTCAGCAGTGCGACTGAAAAGCGACGCTAGTCCTTGTGTGAAACTGCATCGGCTTTTGTGAAAGTATGTCGCGCGTGCCGTGCGCACTGTGCCCCATATGCATGCGCAGAAGTGCCGCTTTTTTACCTAATTGCTGCGCTGTGAACGAAAGCAGCTTGCGATCAACACGGAATGAGGGCCCTTGTGCGTACACACTGAGCAATACCGCAAACGGTATCGCTCAGTGATGTCACACCGCGGCCGGCCCGAACGTGCAGCCCAAATTATCATATAGCCCAAATTATCCTCCGACAGAAGAGGTCATTAATGACCACCGGTAACGCGCATCGGCCGTCATTTGCAGCATTCACACTGTGTTATATTTTAGTCAATATCGCTCAGAATAGGGAAAATTAGCGATAGTGACTAAAATATCGCACAGTGTGGGGAAGCGGTTACGTGGCCGTTGCACGGGATCCCGGCGGTCAGCATACCGACGCCGGGATCCTGAAGACTCCCAATGCCGCTAGCCACAATACCGGCTAACAGGGGCTATTCCCACTCGTGGGTGTCCATGACACCCGTAGAGCGGGAACAGAACCTGTGGCGAGTGCAGCATTCTGGCGGCTGGGATTCCAGCGTCGGTATGCTGACCATCGGGATCTAATGCAGGGGGCACGTAACCCCAACCCACAGTGTGTATGCATCTCAAGTCACCTCTTACCTGACGATATTTTATCACTGTCTGTGTCTGCATAATGAATGTTGACAATGGTCAAATGTCGATTTTATAACAATTTCAACATTCTCTATTAGCATATTCATTGCTGACATTATGTCGACATTTCTCACCGAACACACTAGAGAGAGTAATCATTTTAGAAATGATTTTTGGGGGAAACAGAGGCCGCCCTGGACGACTAATGCACAGTGTAACATAAATATGATTTTAGGCTTAAATGCTTCCTACATCCTCGCGTTCTGAAGGCAGGGCCGCAGCTCTGCCGACGCTTTATAGCGGTTCAGAAAGGAAAGAGGGAAAAGTGCAGCCGTACTGTACAAGCGCTTTTACTATTTCACTCACTCCAGTGAAATATTGCAGCGGATGGAACAGCATGCAAAATAAACTCAGGCCCACATTATAAAAGAAAATGATGGCGTTTGGCACGGTATCCGGGGAGAGTTAATGGAGTACACTGAACACTAAGGATGGCTGTAATTTCACTTTTTAAGGGAAACAGTTTCTACTGCGAGAATTTCCCTTATGAAATATTGTGCAAACTTTATAACCGCAATAACTCTTGTGCGCGGGGAGAGCCTTCATATAAGGAGCTGCGCGCCTCGTTATGGCCTAAATTGTGATCCGTCCAGCAAACGGCACATCGTTAATCAAATTATTGGTGTCGTTATTCAATTTGGGTTCTTTATTAGTTTCTTTATTTAGTTGAAACTTAATTAAAAGAAACATCGTGATTCATGGTTTTATTAGCAGCGTAACTTACAGTATAGTAACTTTTATTTTCCTGTAGCGTTTTTACTGCCTGAAAATGCGAAGGAAAAACCCGACGTGGGAGGTTTATGGAACTCTGATGCCGCATTTTGTCTGGCGCGGAGTAGAAGAATTCGGCTTCATAATGGTCGCAAAAAGCTACGTAGCTGCCGCTGTGATGGATGTCAATCTCATTTCTAATAAATGTCCTGTTTTAGCTGCCTGCTGGTGCAAGCGGGCAAAGTCCAATTCAGATGGCAAGTGATAACTTATCCAGAGTTACACACAATGCGGTTGCAATTGGGGCCACCCCAAGCAGTTGGAAAGCCATGCGCCTGCATTCACTCTCGATCGCATAGTTGTGACCGCAGGCAGTCCGCCGCTTGTGTTAAGAGTCATCCGTGGGGCTGGAGACTTGTGTTCAAAGTTAAATGGATCTCTGCATACGCTCACCTCCGAACAAGCATCATATTTATCTATACACCCGCACCACGCTCACTGCACACTAATGACCTGCTGCAGCCCCACTGCCACCCAGTAATGGGGGTAATTCAGAGATGATCGCAGCAGCAGATTTGTTAGCATTTGGGCAAAACCACGTGCACTGCAGGGGGGGCAGATGTAACATATGCAGAGAGTTAGATTTGGGAGAGTTAGATTTTGGTGGGTTATTGCAGGGTAAATACTGGCTGCTTTATTGTTACACTGCAATTTAGATTGCAGATTGAACACACCCCACCCAAATCTAACTCTCTCTGCACATGTTACACATGACCCCCTGCAGAGCACATGGTTTTGCCCAACTGCTAACAAATTTGCTGCTGCGATCAACTCTGAATTAGGCCCATTGTCCATTCGGCCACAAGTGAGATTCGACCAAGATCCGCACAACCATGTGTATCTGTGTACCAACGTATCCATAATGGGTACAAGATATGCAGTGTAAACGGACCCCTGGGTCCAGGGATGCCAACAGTATATATATTTATAAGTATATATATACTTTCCCCTCCGGAGTCCCGCAGCAGCCAAAATCACTGGTAAAATGTGCGGTGCCTATTTTCCTGGCAATTTGTGTATGTGCAATAGAGATGTCACCTCCTGCACAATCAATACGTCTCCTGCGCTGCAAGTGAAGAGGGGCCCCAACTGATGCTGCACACGGGCCCTCCACTCTCTTAAACTGCCCCTGCCTGAACTGCTTGTAATTGCTGACCACGGTTTGCGACACCATCTGCATATGGAATTATATTAACTACTATCTACTATGTTACATATCAAAACTAGAGTCCACTGTAAGTCACACTGCCTTAGGCACACTGTCAGGCACACGTTATAGAGCACATTGTCAGTCACACGGTACAGGGCACATTGTCAGTCACACGGTACAGGGCACATTGTCAGTCACATTGCACAGAGCACATTGCCAGTCACACGGTACAGGGCACATTGTCAGTCACACGGTACAGGGCACATTGTCAGTCACATTGCACAGAGCACATTGCCAGTCACACGGTACAGGGCACATTGTCAGTCACACGGTACAGGGCACATTGTCAGTCACATGGTACAGAGCACATTGTCAGTCACACTGCACATAGCACTTTGTCAGTCACAAGGTACATTGTCAGTCACATGGTACAGGGCACATTGTCAGTCACACGGTACAGGGTACATTGTCAGTCACATGGTACAGGGCACATTGTCAGTCACATGGTACAGGGCACATTGTCAGTCACATGGTACAGGGCACATTGTCAGTCACATGGTACAGGGCACATTGTCAGTCACACGGTACAGGGCACATTGTCAGTCACATGGTACAGGGCACATTGTCAGTCACACGGTACAGAGCACATTGTCAGTCACATTGCACAGAGCACATTGTCAGTCACACGGTACAGGGCGCATTGTCAGTCACATTGCACAGAGCACATTGTCAGCCACACGGTACAGGGCACATTGTCAGTCACATAGCACAGAGAACATTGTCAGTCACACGGTACAGGGCACATTGTCAGTCACATTGCACAGAGAACATTGTCAGTCACACGGTACAGGGCACATTGTCAGTCACATTGCACAGAGAACATTGTCAGTCACATGGTACAGAGCACATTGTCAGTCACATGGTACAGAGCACATTGTCAATCACACGGTACAGAGCACATTGTCAGTCACACGGTACAGAGCACATTGTCAGTCACATGGTACAGGGCACATTGTCAGTCACACGGTACAGGGCACATTGTCAGTCACACGGTACAGGGCAGATTGTCAGCCCCATTGCCAGCGACAGGATGTAGTTATGTGTCACATTACCTCCCCCTACATCCCACCCACTCACAATCCCAATGGTCGGCATGTCACCGGCAGGGACTATTCAGGCAGGCTGCGGCTGGGATCCTGGAGTCGGGATGCTGACCGCCGGGATCCCAAACGGTGGCATCCCGATACACAAGGGTTAGCGACCTTGCACCAATGTGGTTCATGCCATATGTCAGCCATGTTTCATACAGCGCAGCATCTGCCACAAGGCGTACACATGGAGAAGATATAACACAGAATGAATGTAATATTACAGCCCCAGAGCCTAACGCTTGGCAGATATTCGCGTTTGTACCTCAATGAATTTGCTGTAGTTTCACACCAGTCATTCTGTGAAATGCTTCTAGTAATTCCTTAGTAACTGCACCCCCGCCGTGCCGCCTCCCCCTGCTGTGCCGTCTCCCCCTGCTGTGCCGCCTCCCCCTGCTGTGCCGCCTCCCCCTGCTGTGCCGCCTCATGCGTTATATGACATTGTACAAACAAACTCACTGTTACATTAGTCCACATTTACCAGACAGTTCTGCCACAGTTTAGTTAAACACAATAATTTGGCGTCAATGTCGTCAAGATGCACTGATAAATTAGTCACTAATTTTTGCTTTCCAACCAAAAAAAGCGAATATTGAAGATAAAAATCTAATTGTTTCTTTATGTGTAATTAGACCCAAAAACTCTGCTGAATATATATAGCATGAACAAAGAAACAAAGCCAAATAAACTCAGTCGTTCATCACTGACTATTGTTTAAACAATGACCTGTATAATTATCACATGTGATATATTCAGATCTGACAGTTCTAACCGAGGAAGCTCCCAGCGAAAGGGAGATGCTACAAATATATGATTAAAAATAGAAATATAATTAATACAGGTTGAGTATCCCATATCCAAATATTCTGAAATACGGAATATTCCGAAATACGGACTTTTTTGAGTGAGAGTGAGATAGTGAAACCTTTGTTTTTTGATGGCTCAATGTACACAAACTTTGTTTAATACACAAAGTTATTAAAAATATTGTATTAAATGACCTTCAGGCTGTGTGTATAAGGTGTATATGAAACATAAATGAATTGTGTGAATGGTCACACACTTTGTTTAATGCACAAACTTATCAAAAATATTGGCTAAAATGACCTTCAGGCTGTGTGTATAAGGTGTATATGAAACATAAATGCATTCTGTGCTTAGATTTAGGTCCCATCACCATTATATCTCATTATGGTATGCAATTATTCCAAAATACGGAAAAATCCCATATCCAAAATACCTCTGGTCCCAAGCATTTTGGATAAGGGAGACTCAACCTGTAATAAGAATTTAGAAAATAGAACATGCCCCAGCAGCAGAATATATAATACATGAGTGAGTTGGTGCCTACAGATAGAGCTAGTTGAAAGGGATAGAGGAAAAAAATACATCTTTGTCCCTAAGGCCTGAATAGGAAGTTTCTGCAGTTGGAACCTGGCGCGTTTCATCGTCGACTGGCTCACAAAACAAATTCCAACTTAAAACCGGTGTGTATCCTGACTTTTGGATTCTGGTTGCTGATATCAAATATAATGATGATAATGATAAATGTTTTTGTGGTACCTCTTAAAGATCTGTATTAGGGAACTTTCTAAAAGAAGCTGTGATAGAGTAACAATGTAACAGAGATGTGGACTTCTGCTAGGAGAGTGCGGCCTTGGTAATTAGGGGCCATCTGTAATACCCCTTTCAGACCTCCAGCTATGAACACAGGTTATTGGCACATGAGCGCGCATAACCTGTGTTCAGATGCGGTCTGAAAGGTGCCAGGGTTAAAATACCGGGTGGAGCGACCTGGTATTTCAACCCCGGTGGCGAGCAGGGTTGAACTCGTGTTCAACCCGGCTCGCTGTGCGGTGTGAACAGGAGACGGGTCGATGAGACCCGTTTCCCGTTCACTGTGTGTGTATGGGCGGAGTTTAGAGATCATGTGAACTTCAAGCGCCGCCCCCGCCACGTCACCGCTGACGTCACCAACCCAGCAATATGCCAGGTTGCAGACAGCGGCGGCGGGGCGCCTGAGGCGGGTTACACCCTGGGAGCTACCATGTCAGGCTCCCGTGTGCGACCAGCCTCAGGCGGTCTGAAACTCATAACCTTACAGGGTTTTTGGCTATTCCAAGGGTCCCACAATGCACAGAGTATGGATCAGTAGGCAATTAGTAGCTACCCATCGCAGCCGCTAAGTCAGAACTAATGAAACTTGTGACGCTTGTGACGTGATATTTTTATATGTGGGGTTGACATGAATCAAGACTTGGGGGTCTATTCATAAAGTGGTGAAAAGTGTGGAGAAGTGAGCCAGTGGAGAAGTTGCCCATGGCAACCAATCAGCACTGAAGTAACATTTATAATTTGCATACTATACAATTGTACGGAGCAGCTGATTGGTTGCCATTGGCAACTTATCCACAGGCTCACTTCTCACTCTTTTCACTGCTTCATGAATAGACCACTTGGAGAGAGATAAAGTTCAGTAATGGTCAAAGCAATTACTTCACTTTATCTCTCTCCAAAGCTTAATAAAACAACTTCCGTCATTTCAAAGACTGTTCTAGTTAAATGAGCAAGCTGCATCTGGTATGACATAAACAAAATATCCCCCATCCCCTCCTTGGGAACTGATAGCCACTACCTGTTTTAAATGGGCAGACATGTTTATGAAATGGGTTAACACAGCTGGATAAGCAAAGTTTGCTTCCAGGGTGCAAGTTATCAAGGACTCCTGGGCTGATGCAGTAACAAGACAAATGCAAATGCAGTGTGGGTTTCCAGTTGCCTAATAACCCTTCCTTCCCCAGCCATTAGTTCATATCATGACCACAATAGAAGTTGTATATTACACAATTGTAATAGGGCTACGCCCACAACATGCAGTTTAAGGAATAGAATAGAGCTGCAGTGCATTCCTAGTGGCAGCAGCTTTTCCTGCCAAGTCTACTGTGTGTGGATCTGATTGCACTAGACAGAGAGACCTGAGAGCAGCTGCCATAAAGAAGAGACAGGCATCTTACCATGAGGTGGGAGAATGTGTGCTTAGAAAGCTCAGTCCTGTCTCCTACTGGTTATGTTATGTATGTTTATTATGGAATGTTTAACCTTCACTTTTTAGACTCTCGCCCCTACAGCTTATACTATATTGTATCTGTAGTGTTATTATTACTGTATTACAAACACTGGCCCTCATTCCGAGTTGATCGCTCGCTGCTTTCGGTCGCACCGCAGCGATTAGTTGAAAAAGCGGCATTTCTGCGCATGCGTACGGGCCGCAGTACGCACGCGCGAAGTACTTTCACACACAACTATGCAGTTTTACACAAGGTCGAGCGACGCTTTTCTGTCACTGTGTTGATCGGTGAGTGATTGACAGGAAGTGGGTGTTTCTGGGTGGTAACTGCCCGTTTTCGGGGAGTGTGCTAAAAAACGCAGGCGTGTCAGGTAAAAACGCAGGTGTGTCTGGGGAAACGGGGGAGTGGCTGGCCGAACGCAGGGCGTGTTTGTGACGTCAAAACAGGAACTAAACTGACTAAGGTGATCGCAAGATAGGAGTAGGTTTGGAGCTGCTCAGAAACTGCATGAAAATTTTTACGAGCAGTTCTGCTAACCTTTCGTTCGCATTTCTGCTAAGCTAAGATACACTCCCAAAGGGAGGCGGCCTAGCGTGTGCACTGCTGCTACAAGCAGCTAGCGAGCGATCAACTCGGAATGAGGGCCACTATCCGGTGTATTATGAGACCAATGTGTGCATATATTTTGAAAGCCACTGCTAGATTCTTGTGCCACTCTCTTAGACTCCCTGACTGGCTCTAATGCAGTGTTTTGGATCCCAATTTCTTCAAAAATTTATAAAAACAGCTAAAGTCATGCTTTTGTTCTTACAGTATTATTAACATCTATAACATTCATTCCCATTGTATGTATCACCGGTATGTACTAACAGCCTAACACAGGAGATTTCTCTAAAATCTCCTGCAAAAGGCTATCGGTGCAGATGGCAGTCCATGATCCTACACCTATGTACCAAACCTCAGATGGCGTAGACTGCTTTATGCCTACGGAAGCACTCTCACAGGAGAGGGATCTTATGATCCCTCTCCCGCAGCCTCCACCCCTCTCCCGGATCAGCGGTTACCACTGTCCCTGGGGATTAACTTTAGTACATAGCAGGCATACAGTATTTGAATTTAAAATGAAAATATCCATCGCAATGCAAACTGGAAATAATTGCGGCAGTGCCACGATTGATAATATCTGGGCTCCTTAATCTTCGGCTTTTCTCTTACATTACTGTGTTTTCCCGTTGGGAGCCGGTACGCACTTTCTCTCCGGCCAGGGACACGGCACAGGATCTGAGAAATATTGAGTGCCATTTGCTGCTGCTCCGGGCAGCCCGGTCTATGTGTGCGGATTTCAGAATTCGATGTGTGAAGAGCCTTCAGCCATGTAATAATTTCCAAGGTCCTTGAAAGATCTTTTTATAAGTAAGGTCAGCGGATTATATTTATACTGCAGAAATACTATTTTAATAAAGTTTTTCAGAGGCGGCAATAAAGGATATATACAGTAATTTACCTGCCTGAAATCGCCAATTCACTCTGAGATTGCTTTGAAATCCTATTACACAGCGGCCATTTAGAGGCACACGGCTACTTAAATAAATAGTTGGAAGGATTTCTGGAGTGTTACTTAGAAACTACTTATCAAACCCAAAACAGCTTGAGCTGGCTGTCGTTATACCACAAGATGTAATTAATGCGATGCAGGCGGTCAGCGAAACAGTAAACGCAATACACTTCTATCACAAGTGCGCAACGAAGGATCACAGTGAAAGGATTACGCTACTAGCTGAAAATAGATCTAATATTCTAATAAGAGCTCTATAATAAGATTTTACTCACCGGTAAATCTATTTCTCGTAGTCCGTAGTGGATGCTGGGGACTCCGTAAGCACCATGGGGAATAGACGGGCTCCGTAGGAGACTGGGCACTCTAAGAAAGAATTAGGACTACTGGTGAGCACTGGCTCTTCCCTCTATGCCCCTCCTCCAGACCACAGTTAAGGAAACTGTGCCCGGAAGAGCTGACATTACAAGGAAAGGATTTTGGAATCCAGGGTAAGACTCATACCAGCCACACCAAATAACTCGTGATAACTTACCCAGTTAACAGTATGAACAACAACAACAGAGCATCAGATCAACCCTGATGCAACTATAACATAACCCTTATGTAAGCAATAACTATATACAAGCATTGCAGAAGAAGTCCGCACTTGGGACGGGCGCCCAGTATCCACTACGGACTACGAGAAACAGATTTACCGGTGAGTAAAATCTTATTTCCTCTAACGTCCTAGTGGATGCTGGGGACTCCGTAAGGACCATGGGGATTATACCAAAGCTCCCAAACGGGCGGGAGAGTGCGGATGACTCTGCAGCACCGAATGGGCAAACACAAGGTCCTCCTCAGCCAGGGTATCAAACTTGTATAATTTTGCAAAAGTGTTTTTGAACCCGACCAAGTAGCTGCTCGGCAAAGCTGTAATGCCGAGACCCCTCGGGCAGCCGCCCAAGAAGAGCCCACTTCCCTTGCGGAATGGGCTTTCACTGATTTTGGATGCGGCAATCCAGCCGCAGAATGAGCCTACTGAATCGTGTTATAGATCCAGCGAGCAATAGTTTGCTTTGAAGCAGGAGCACCAAGCTTGTTGGATGCATACAGGATAAACAGCGAGTCAGTTTTCCTGACTCCAGCCGTTCTGGCTACATAAATCTTCAAAGCCCTGACTACATCTAGTAACTTGGAATCCTCCAAGTCACGAGTAGCCGCAGGCACCACAATAGGTTGGTTCAAATGAAAGGATGACACCACCTTTGGCAGAAATTGCGGACGAGTCCGTAATTCTGCCCTGTCCATATGGAAAACCAGATAGGGGCTTTTACCTGACAAAGCCGCCAAATCTGACACACGCCTAGCCGGAGCTAAGGCAAATAGCATGACCACCTTCCACGTGAGATATTTTAACCCCACGGTTTTAAGTGGCTCAAACCAGTGTGATTTCAGGAAACTCAACACCACGTTAAGATCCCAAGGTGCCACTGGTGGCACAAAAGGGGCTGAATATGCAGCACTCCCTTTACAAACGTCTGAACTTCAGGAAGAGAAGCCAGTTCCTTTTGAAAGAAAATGGATAGGGCTGAAATCTGGACCTTAATGGACCCCAATTTTAAGCCCAAAGTCACTCCCGACTGTAGGAATTGAAGGAAACGGCCCAGCTGGAATTCCTCTGTAGGGGCATTCCTGGCCTCACACCAAGCAACATATTTGCGCCATATACGGTGATAATGCTTAGCCGTCACATCCTTCCTAGCCTTTATTAGTGTAGGAAGAACCTCATCTGTTAGGATCCGGCGTTCAACCGCCATGCCGTCAAACGCAGCCGCGGTAAGTCTTGGAACAGACAGGGCCCCTGTTGCAACAGATCCTGTCTGAGAGGCAGAGGCCATGGGTCCTCTGTGAACATTTCTTGCAGTTCCGGATACCAAGTCCTTCTTGGCCAATCCAGAACAATGAGTATTGTCCTCACTCCTCTTTTTCTTACGATTCTCAGCACCTTGGGTATGAGAGGAAGAGGAGGAAACACATAAACCGACTGGAACACCCACGGTGTCACTAGTGCGTCCACAGCTATCGCCTGAGGGTCTCTTGACCTGGCGCAATACATTTGTAGCTTTTTGTTGAGGCGGGACGCCATCATGTCCACCTGTGGCAGTTCCCATCGATTTGTAATCTGTGTGAAGACTTCTTGATGAAGTCCCCACTCTCACGGGTGGAGGTCGTGCCTGCTGAGGAAGTCTGCTTCCCAATTGTCCACTCCCGGAATGAACACTGCTGACAGTGCTTGCACGTGATTCTCCGCCCAGCGAAGAATTCTGGTGGCTTCTGCCATCGCCACCCTGCTTCTTGTGCCGCCCTGGCGGTTTACATGAGCCACTGCGGTGATGTTGTCTGGCTGAATCAGCACCGGTTGGTTGCGAAGCAGATGCTCCGCTTGACTCAGGGCGTTGTATATGGCCCTTAGTTCCAGGATATTGATGTGCAGACAAGTTTCCTGACTTGACCACAGCCCTTGGAAGTTTCTTCCCTGAGTGACTGCCCCCCATCCTCGGAGGCTTGCATCCGTGGTCACCAGGACACAGTCCTGTATGCCGAACCTGCGGCCCTCGAGAAGGTGAGCACTCTGCAGCCACCACAGAAGAGACACCCTGGCCCTGGGGGATAGGGTGATCAGCCGATGCATCTGATGATGCGATCCGGACCACTTGTCCAACAGGTCCCACTGAAAGTTCCTTGCATGGAACCTGCCGAAGGGAATGGCTTCGTAAGACGCCACCATCTTTCCCAGGACTCGCGTGCATTGATGCACCGACACATGTTTTGGTTTTAAGCGGCCTCTGACCAGAGTCACGAGCTCCTGAGCCTTCTCCGCCGGGAGAAAAACCTTCTTCTGGTCTGTGTCCAGAATCATGCCCAGGAAGGGCAGACGCGTCGTAGGAATCAGCTGCGACCTTGGAATATTCAGAATTAAGCCGTGCTGTTGCAACACTTCCCGAGAGTGTGCTACGCTGATCAGCAACTGCTCTCTGGACCTCACCTTTATGAGGAGATCGTCCCAGTATGGGATAATTGTGACTCCTTGCTTTCGCAGAAGCCCATCATTTCTGCCATTACCTTGGTAAATATTCTCGGTGCCGTGAACAGATCAAACGGCAACGTCTGGAATGGGTAATGACAATCCTGTACCACAAATCTGAGGTACGCCTGATGAGGTGGATAAATGGGGACATGAAGGTATGCATCCTTTATGTCCAGAGACACCATAAAATCCCCCCCTTCCAGGCTTGCGATGACCGCTCTGAGCGATTCCATCTTGAACTTGAACCTTTTCAGGTATATGTTCAGGGATTTTAAATTCAATATGGGTCTGACCGAACCGTCCGGTTTCGGTACGACAAACATGGTCGAATAGTAACCCTTTCCTCGTTGAAGGAGGGGAATCTTGACCACCACCTGCTGAAGATACAATTTGTGAATTGCAGTTAACACTGTTTCCCTCTCGTGGAGGGGAAGCCGGCAGGGCCGTCGGTGAGGTGGCATCTTCTCAAAGTCCAGCTTGCATCCCTGAGACACAATATCTATTGCCCAGGGATCTAACAGGGAGTGAACCCACTTGTGGCTGAACTTACGCAGGCGTGCCCCACCGGGCCTAGCTCCGCCTTGTGGAGCCCCAGCGACATGCGGTGGATTATTGTAGAGGCCGGGGAGGACTTCTGTTCCTGGGATCTAGCTGTGTTGTGCAGCTTCTTTCCTCTGCCCCCGCCTCTGGCAAGAAAGGACGCACCTCGGACTTTCTTGTTTCTTTGTTCTAAAGGCTGCATTTGATAATGTCGTGCTTTCCTTGCAGGAATATAAGGCAAAACAACAGAATTACCAGCTATAGCTGTGGAGACCAGGTCCGAGAACCCTTTTCCACACTATCCTCAGCCTTCCATATGCCTCTTAAGTCGGCATCATCTGCTTAAGACAGCATTAACATATATATATATATATATATATATATCTCTATATATACATATATCTATATATATCTACATACTAGGGTCTCAATTTCTGCTGATAAGGTACCTGTCCGCGCTGCCCCAGCGCTATAAACCCATGCCGACACAATCGCCGGTCTGAGTAGTGTACCAGAATGTGCACGCTATCTGCAGGATCCCTGAGAATAGCTGTTACGACAGGTTACCTTTTGGGCAAACGTGACACCCTAGGGGAAGATTCCCATCGTATCCTGGCCCTAGTGGGGAAAGGATACTGCCTGAGAATTCTTTGTGGGAAACTGCAGTCTCTTGTCTGGAGATTCCCGCTCTTTTTCCTCATGAGAGGAGGGAAATTTACCTCAGCTTTCTTCCCCTTAAACATGTGTACCCTTGTGTCAGGGACAGATGAGTCATCAGTGATATGCAAATCATCTTTTATTACAATAATCATATATTGAATACTTTTCTGCCATTTTGGCTGTAACTTTGCATTATCGTAGTCGACACTGGAGTCAATCTCCGTGTCGACATCAGTGTTTATTATTTTGGATAGTGAGCATTGAGAGACACTGAAGGTCTCTGCGACATAGGGACAGACATGGGTAGATTTCCTGTCTGTTCTCTAATCTTTTGTGCAATAAATTCACCTTAGCACTTAATTACACATATCCAACAGGTGTCGGCGTTGTCGACGGAGACACCCTCACACACACATATTTGCTCTATCTCCTCCTTAGGGGAGCCTTTTACCTCAGACATGTCGACACACACGTACCAACACACCACACACACAGGGGATGCTCTATTTGAAGACAGTTCCCCCACAAGGCCCTTTGGAGAGACAGAGAGAGAGTATGCCAGCACACACCCCAGCGCTATATGACCCAGGAATCACACAGTAACGTAGTGTTAACCTAGTAGCTGCTGTATATATTGTTTTTACGCCAATTTATGTGCCCCCTCTCTCTTTTCACCTTCTTCTTCTGCAGGGGAGAGCCTGGGGAGCTTACTCTCAGCGGAGCTGTGGAGAGAAAATGGCGCTGGTGAGTGCTGAGGAAGAAGCCCCGTCCCCTCAGCGGCGGGCTTCTGTCCCGCGATTTTGTGTAAAAATAATGGTGGGGACTCATGCATATTACAGTGCCCAGCTGTATATATGCTGCTTTTTGCCAGGAGGTACTCAATTGCTGCCCAGGGCGCCCCCCCCCCCTGCGCCCTGCACCCTACAGTGACCGGAGTGTGTGGGTTAGTGTGGGAGCAATGGCGCACAGCTGCAGTGCTGTGCGCTACCTCATATGAAGACAGGAGTCTTCTGCCGCCGATTTTGACGTCTTCTTGCTTCAACCCGCCGGCTTCTGTCTTCTGGCTCTGCGAGGGGGACGGACGACCAAGGTTAGGTTCCTGTGTTCGATCCCTCTGGAGCTAATGGTGTCCAGTAGCCTAAGAAGCGCAACCTAGCCGCAGTTAGTAGGTTTGCTTCTCTCCCCTCAGTCCCACGTAGCAGAGAGTCTGTTGCCAGCAGAAGCTCTCTGAAAATAAAAAAACCTAACTAAAATACTTTCTTAATAGCAAGCTCAGGAGAGCTCACTAAAATGCACCCAGCTCCTTCCGGGCACAGATTCTAACTGAGGTCTGAAGGAGGGGCATAGAGGGAGGAGCCAGTGCACACCAGTAGTCCTAATTCTTTCTTAGAGTGCCCAGTTCTCTGCGGAGCCCGTCTATTCCCCATGGTCCTTACGGAGTCCCCAGCATCCACTAGGACGTTAGAGAAATAAGCAATCTTTGTATACTGTATATATATATATATATATATATATATATATATATATATTTATTTATTTATTTATTTATTTGATGGTCCCTCGCTTAGCTGCAGCAGGTCATCCTCGATTGACAAGAGTTAAAAACTTCTCCACGTACTGTGATTGGCTGTCCCTGCTAATGGCCAGATGAGAACAATGACAAAATAGTTAGGAAAAGGACAGTTCTGTCATCTGTATCATACTTACATACTCTCCCGGAACAGCTGGGAGGCTCCCGAAACTTGGGTTGGCCAAGTCTCCCGGAGCAGCCGCATCCTGCTACCCAGCCGCCCACTTACCGAGTAAAGTGGGTGGAACAGGTGGGCGAAATGATTTGTGATGAAACTCATCATCGAAGCCATGCCCCCGCTCTACAGTGCCAGTAACCTCGCCATTGTACAGCGGGGGATGTGGCTACGATGAGAGAAATGCGCAGCCATGCCTCCAGTCACACCCTCTTTTGTGGTTTCATGCCCCCTCCCTTTCCCCTATGACAAGCCACACCCCACACACACCCGTCATTGCCCACCGCTTAGGTGTAATCTTTATTCACCCTCTCAGCTTGGAATAGCCATTAGTGGGTTAACTATCTATGGTTACCATCGATACTAAAATTTGGTGGTTAACTGGATGTTAAAAAAAACATCGATGGGGGGATCATCAATGGTTTCATCCACTGATGATCAACCCTGCTCTATTACTCACTGGTCAGCCGGCCAATCAGAGTTGGTGTCGGGGTTCCACTGATTGCATCAGATGGGTGGAGCTAGGCTTCGTGTCCTGGCAACAAGGAAGGGGAAAAAAACAATTGCAGAGCTCTGTGTCATCGATGGATGTAAACCACTGGATTTCCACCATCGAAGACAAAACCATCAACCGACAGCAGCGACAGGCCCCATGCTACTGGATTTACCAAGCTCCAACTTCAGGTGGCATTAGTCCACAGTAGCCTATGTTGTACCTCCCTGGTGTCTCCTGCTTGCACATGCGCCTACAGACATTGGCACACATTGGCACACCTGAGGGGGCAAAGCAGGAGGTCAAGTGGTCCCAACGTAATCACATTACCTCTCACTGATCACCAGAACAGGCTCCTGACAGAACCCCTTTCCCAGTGACTCGGTGATGGCACATCTGGACGAATAAGGATTCCTTCGTGCCGCAAATCTTTATTTTCAGGGGCTGGCGCAAATAATAATTAATATGCTGCCGCAAAAGAAAAGTATCCGCTAGATGTAATATGGAGGGACTGCAGCAGATACCTCTCATGATATCTGCTGTAACGTTGCAGTCTATGGGCTACATTATGTAACAGTTACTGGGAGAGGGCCTCAAAACTGTTAAGTAAAGTCATTACATTAGTGATCACCAGGGGCGTCACTTACCCCAGTGACACCCGGTGCGGCATTGCCGAAGCGTGCCGTGAAAAAGTGGTGTGGCTTAGTGGAGGGGCGTGGCTTATAATTGCCACAGGAACTAAGGGGCCCATTTATCAATGAGTGATAAAACTTGTGAATAATAAATGGCGCTTCAGCCAGTCAGCTCCTAACTGTCATTTTTTAAACACATGACAGTTAGGAGCTGAACACATGACAGTTGGGAGCTGATTGGCTGGAGCTCCATGTATCATACGCAATGAGTTCTATCATTCTCAACAAGTTTTATCGCTTGTTAGACACAGGCGCCATGTTTCCCGCATACGGTATTGCAGATGTAAGCAGATAAACGCCGACATGCCCCGCATTTTTTATTCCACTCCCCAATACAGCCCACAAAACGGCCCAGGTCTGTCAATTACTTGCAAATAAATCCTCCCTGCAAGCCAAGTCGCATTTGATCGCAATTAGATCATTGCGTGTGTGCATTGCGGCTAAGGCCCATGCGCAGTCCAACGATATTTGTTCAACTGCATAAATACTGAAATAGCAGTCACATCTGAATCAGGCCTCGTGTTTCAAAAATGACAGGATCTGATTGGTTGGCACTTTATCTCTCTCCCCTCATCTCTGTGTCTCTCAGAGGGGGTTTCAACAGAGATAAAGCTGTTTTTGATACACCCTATGTTAAATAAATATCTGTTTTTCAGTCGGTTCTCTTTGATGGGATCCGGTCTGAAGATTGACAGTGTCTAGGTCGACAATGTTTAGGTCGACCACTATAGGTCGACAGTCACTAGGTCGACATGGATGGAAGGTCGACATGGTTTCTAGGTCGACATGTGCTAGGTCGACAGGTCTAAAGGTCGACATGAGTTTTTCACATTTTTTTTCTTTTTTTGAATTTTTTCATACTTAACGATCCACGTGGACTACGATTGGAACGGTAAAGTGTGCCAAGCGAAGCGGTAGCGGAGCAAAGCGAGTCATGCGAGGGGACGCGGTGCACTAATTTGGGATCCCGGTCACTCTACGAAGAAAACGACACAAAAAAAAAAATCCTCATGTCGACCTTTAGACCTGTCGACCTAGCACATGTTGACCTAGAAACCCTGTCGACCTTCCATCCATGTCGACCTAGTGACTGTCGACCTATAGTGGTCGACCTAAACATTGTCGACCTAGACACTGTCGATTTGATGAACCACACCCCTCTTTGATATGAGTAAAAACAGGATTTTGGTACTCACCGTTAAATCCTTTTCTCATAGTCCGTAGAGGATGCTGGGGACTTCAAAAGGACCATGGGGTATAGACGGGATCCGCAGGAGCTTGGGCACACTAAAAAGACTTAAAACTGGGTGTGAACTGGCTCCTCCCTCTATGCCCCTCCTCCAGACCTCAGTTATAGGAACTGTGCCCAGGAGAGACGGACAGTACAAGGAAAGATTTTTGTTTTAACTAAGGGCTACCAAACTACCAGCCCACACCATAAACATACCGTACAACCGGAATAACGCCAAACCAGATAACAGTATGCATAAAACTCCAGCAACCAGCTGCAACAAACCAATACACAACTCGTGTATAAACTAACTTAACCAGTAAGAAAACACACTGCAAGTAATAGTCCGCACTGGGACGGGCGCCCAGCATCCTCTACGGACTAGGAGAAAGGGATTTAACGGTGAGTACCAAAATCCTGTTTTCTCTTATGTCCTAGAGGATGCTGGGGACTCCAAAAGGACCATGGGGATTATACCAAAGCTCCAGAACGGGCGGGAGAGTGCGGACGACTCTGCAGCACCGACTGAGCAAACGCCAGGTGCTCATCGGCCAGGGTATCAAACTTATAGAACTTAGCAAAAGTGTTCGAACCCGACCAAGTAGCTGCTCGGCAAAGCTGTAGCGCCGAGACACCTTGGGCAGCCGCCCAAGATGAGCCCACTTTCCTGGTAGAATGGGCTTTAACCGATTTCGGCTCCGGCAGTCCGACCGAAGAATGAGCCTGCTGGATCGTACTACAAATCCAGCGTGCAATAGTCTGTTTTGAAGCGGGATGACCAACCTTGTTGGCCGCATACAAAACAAACAACGCTTCAGTTTTCCTAGTAACAGCTGTCCTAGAAACATATACTTTTAACGCTCTTAAAACATCCAGAGATTTTAGAATCGCCACCTCTTCCGTAGCTACCGGAACCACAATAGGTTGGTTAATGTGAAATGAAGAAACCACCTTTGGTAGAAATTGTTGACGAGTCATCAATTCCGCCCTATCCGAATGAAAAATCAAGTACGGGCTCTTATGAGATAAAGCTGCCAATTCCGACACTCGCCTGGCAGATGCCAGCGCCAAAAGCATAACGACCTTCCAAGTGAGAAATTTCAACTCAACCTTACGCAAAGGTTCAAACCAGGAAGACATGAGAAACCGTAAGACGACATCAAGGTCCCATGGAGCTACAGGAGGTACAACCGGCGGATTGATATGCATTACACCCTTCACAAAGGTCTGAACCTCTGGAAGGGCAGCTAACTCTTTTTGAAAGAAAATAGACAAAGCCAAAATTTGCACTTTGATGGAACCCAATTTCAGGCCTGCATCTACGCCCGCCTGTAAAAAGTGGAGAAAACGACCCAAGTGAAAATCCTCCGCAGGAGCCTTTTTAAGCTCACACCAGGAAACATACTTCCTCCAGATACGGTGATAGTGTTTCGCCTTAACCTCTTTCCTAGCCTTAATGAGAGTTGGAATGACATCCCTGGGAATACCCTTACGAGCTAAGATCTGGCGCTCAACCTCCATGCCGTCAAACGCAGCCGCGGTAAGTCTGGAAACACGCATGGACCCTGCAACAACAGATCCTCTCTTAGAGGAAGCGGCCAAGGATCTTCCACCAGCAAATCTTGATGATCCGGGTACCAGGCCCTTCTTGGCCAGTCTGGAACGACGAGAATCGCCTGAACCTTTGCTCGATGAATGATCCCCAGCACCTTTGGAATGAGAGGAAGTGGAGGGAACACATACACCGACTGGAAGACCCAAGGAGACACCAGGGCATCCACTGCAGTGGCTTGTGGGTCCCTTGACCTGGAAAAATACTTCGGGAGCTTCTTGTTGAGCCGAGACGCCATCATGTCTATCAACGGAATTCCCCAGCGTCTTGTCACTTCTGCAAATACCTCTTGGTGCAGAGCGCACTCTCCCGGATGGAGGTCGTGTCTGCTGAGGAAATCCGCTTCCCAGTTGTCCACCCCCGGTAGGAAAACTGCTGACAGTGCGCTGACGTGTTATTCCGCCCAGCAAAGGATCTTTGTGGCCTCCGCCATTGCCGCTCTGCTCCTCGTTCCGCCTTGCCGGTTTATATGGGCCACCGCTGTGATGTTGTCTGACTGTACCAGGACCTTTCGATCCTTAAGAAGAGTTCTTGCTTGGAGTAGGCCGTTGTAAATGGCTCTTAACTCGAGAATATTTATGTGGAGACAGGCTTCCTGGAGCGACCATTTTCCCTGGAAGTTTCTTCCTTGGGTGACTGCGCCCCAGCCCCGGAGACTTGCATCTGTCGTCAGAAGTACCCAATCCTGGATACCGAATCGGCGTCCCCCCAGGAGGTGATGAGCTTGTAGCCACCACAGGAGAGAAATTCTGGCTCTGGGAGATAGACTTATCTTCCAGTGAATGTGTAGATGAGATCCGGACCATTTGCTCAGCAAGTCCCACTAAAACACGTGGGCGTGAAATCTGCCAAATGGAATGGCTTCATACGCCGCAACCATCTTCCCCAGAACCCGAGTACAATAATGGATCGACACACTCGTCGGCTTCAGAAGTTCTCTGACCATCGTCTGCAGTTCCCGAGCCTTTTCTTCTGGAAGGAATACCTTCTGTAACTCCGTGTCCAGAATCATGCCCAGAAAAGGAAGCCGAGTGGTCGGAATCAACTGGGATTTCGGCAAATTGTGCACCCAACCGTGCTGTCGCAGAACCGATAGTGACAACTCTACACTTCTCAGCAATCATTCCTTGGACCTCGCCTTTATCAGGAGATCGTCCAAGTACGGGATAATTGAAACCCCTTGTTTGCGTAGAAGAACCATCATTTCTGCCATGACCTTGGTGAAAATCCTCGGAGCCGTGGAAAGCCCAAATGGCAACGTCTGAAATTGGTAATGAGACTCCTGTATCGCAAACCTGAGGAAAGCCTGATGTGGAGGATATATCGGCACACGTAAGTAGGCATCCTTTATGTCGACTGACGCCATAAAATCCCCCCCCCCCTCCAGGCTGGTAATCACCGCTCGAAGGGATTCCATCTTGAACTTGAAGACTTTTAAGTATGGATTGAGGGATTTTAGATTTAGAATTGGTCTGACCGAACCGTCCGGTTTCGGTACCACAAAGAGGCTCGAGTAGAACCCCTCCCCCCACTGTGACGGAGGGAAGGGAACAATGACCTTCTGTAGACACAATTTTTGAATCGCCGCCCGGACTACCTCCCTGTCCGGTAGAACCACTGGTAATGCTGAAATGAAGAACCGGTGAGGGGGCATCTCCTGAAACTCCAGTATCCTTGAGACACGATTTCTAACACCCAAGGATCCAGGTCTGATTGAATCCAGACCTGGCTGAATACCTGAAGACGGCCCCCCACCGGTCCGGACTCCCCCAGGGAAGCCCCAGCGTCATGCGGTGGACTTGGTAGCAGCCGGGGAGGACTTCTGGTCCTGTGCGCCTGAGGCTGCAGGAAGTTTTCTTCCCCGTCCTCTACCCTTTGAGGCGAGGAAAGACGAACCTTTCCCACGCCTGTATTTATTGTGACGAAAGGACTGCATTTGTTGATGTGGTGCCTTTTTCTGTTGTGTGGGAACATAAGGAAGAAAAGAGGACTTACCCGCAGTCGCGGTCGAGACTAGGTCCGCCAGGCCGTCCCCAAACAAGACAGTACCTTTAAAGGGTAGAGCTTCCATAGACCTCTTGGAGTCGGCATCAGCATTCCATTGATGGATCCACAAGGCCCTCCTGGCAGATATCGACATGGCATTGGTCCTTGATCCCAAGAGAAAGACGTCCCTTGCCGCGTCCTTTAGGTAATCCGCAGCGTCCTTAATATAACCGAGAGTTAGAAGGACATTATCTTTATCAAGAGTATCCATGTCACTAGCTAAATTCTCAGCCCATTTAGCAATAGCACTACTCACCCATACCGACGCCACAGCAGGTCTGAGCAATGCACCCGTATTAGCGAATATGGACTTCAGACACGTCTCCAACTTGCGATCCGCCGGATCCTTGAGAGCTGCCGTGTCAGGAGACGGAAGCGCCACCTTCTTAGACAAACGGGATAGAGCTTTATCAACAGTTGGAGATGTCTCCCATTTTTCCCTGTCATCAGAGGGAAAAGGATACGCCATATAAATCCTCTGGGAATCTGCCATTTCTTATCCGGCGACTCCCAAGCCTTTTCACAAAGAGTATTCATTTCATGAGAGGGGGGAAACTTCACCTCAGGTTTCTTTCCCTTGAACAAGCAAATCCTTGCTTCCTGTACCGCAGGTTCATCAGAAATCTGCAAAACATCTTTTATAGCCACAATCATGTACTGAATCCTCTTAACTAATCGTGGATGTAACGCAGCCTCAGTGAAATCGACCTCGGAAACAGAGTCCGTGTCGGTATCCGTATCCCCCACCTGAGTAAAAGGCCTCTTATGGGACCCGGATGGGGTCTGTACCTGAGATAAAGCCTCCTCCATAGATTTCTTCCACACCTGCGTCTGTGACTCAGACTTATCTAACCTCTTAGATAAAGAAGCTACATTGGAATTTATTGTATTAAGGAGTGCTAGTAAATCAGGAGTCGGCTGCGTCGACAGTGCTACATCTAGCCCCGCATCTCCACCTCCCATAACCTCCTCTGGTGAATAACATTCAGGCTCCGACATGTCGACACGTAGTACCGACACACAACACACACAGAACCGTCCAAGCAAGGTGACAGGCCCACAATGCAGCCCAGAAGAGGAGACAGAGGGAGTATGCCAGCTCACACCCCAGCGCCTGTATATTGGTACACGAATATATGTACCCAGCGCTGCCTTATTATCAAAAAGACTGGTACCCCACTGCGGCTCCCCTCTGGAGATGCCCCCTTTTACTTGAAATCAGCGTGGAGGTCCCGGCAGCGTCTCTCCCTCCGTCTGGTGCAGGGAGAAAATGGCGCGCGTGAGCCGCGGACCGAAGCTCCTCCCCCTTCCCGGAGGCTTCGGCCCGCCAAATTCAAACTCATGTAAAATGCCGGCGGGGGTCTGTAAAAGGTGCCTCGGCACCCACAATCATATGCCGCCCTTACAAAACTTCAGTAACATGCCTCCCAGGGCGCCCCCCCCCCCCAGCGCGCTGCACGCAGTGACAACCGTTAGTGATATGTGTGTGGTAGCATGGAGCACAGCGTTACCGCTGTGCTTTACCTTCCGTCACTGAAGTCTTCTGCCGTCCTGAAGTCTTCTGGTCTTCTCATACTCACCCGACTTCTGGCTTCTGTGAGGGGGTGACGGCGTGGCTCCGGGAACAAGCAGCTAGGCGAACCAAATGATCGAACCCTCTGGAGCTAATGGTGTCCAGTAGCCGAGAAGCAGAGCCTTGAAACTCACAGAAGTAGGTCCTGCTTCTCTCCCCTCACTCCCACGCTGCAGGGAGCCTGTAGCCAGCAGGGCTCCCTGAAAATAAAAAACCTAACAAAAGTCTTTTTCTAGAGAAACTCAGTAGAGCTCCCCTAGTGTGCATCCAGTCACTCCTGGGCACAAAGTCTAACTGAGGTCTGGAGGAGGGGCATAGAGGGAGGAGCCAGTTCACACCCAGTTTTAAGTCTTTTTAGTGTGCCCAAGCTCCTGCGGATCCCGTCTATACCCCATGGTCCTTTTGGAGTCCCCAGCATCCTCTAAGACGTAAGAGAAATATAAACGACATTTTCTTTCGGGATACTGGGAGAAGTTATCAATTTTATTTGAAAAAAAAAAGTTTTTATTCAAAGTTTTGGTGGCCGGTCAGTCTCTCGTCACCGCACTAGTCATACGGAGAGATTGTTTGCTAGAGATAATGCTTAAATGAAATTGCCGAAATGTTGTCCTGGGTCACTGGGTAATTGTCTGTCACTCAGACGCGCTGATCAGTGTGGTGCGGTGTTCCCGCTTGTCACACAGGGGTAGATTTATTAAGCTTGGGGAAGTGATAAAGTGGAAGGTGATAAAGGACCAGCCAGTCACCTCATAACTGCCATTGCACAGGCTGGGTTTGAAAAATGACAGGAGCTGACTGGCTGGTACTTAATCTCCTTCCACTTTATCACTTCACCAGGCTTAATACATCTGCCCCACAGACGGATGCGGCGATAAATGCAATCATCCAGCATGCGTATGTAAATGGACAGGGTGCTGTAAGATTACCTATAATGAAACGTGTTTCAAGCGACCAGGTAACATGGCTATAATCTGTGGGATAAAGGAATTACTTACGTCCTGATGTGACAGCCAGCTGCCGAGGGGTGACACAGGGCCCGGTGCACATATGGAGATAAGGTGCAGCAATGTATAATAAACACTAGTTTCATTTATATCTCTCAGCTCAGTAACACACAGCTTTTTGTGTATATTAATACTAACCAGTGCCTTTATATGCTGTTATACCTTCTAGCTGCATAGCCGCTGCAGCGTCTGAATCAGGACCACAAATGTGCTTCCGTCAGTTCATGATTAGGTGGTGGTACAGTAACACGGTTTCATGTGTTTCTGTGTAGTTACTGTACATTGTGTGGTTAGTGTACCCCACTGTGGGTTGTTTCATGGATCTCTGCAGTGTGTGGAAATGGCCGCTGATCCCTTATTATGGGCCAATTACTCATGCATGTAACTGGCTTTTGGTATACTGCGGGCGCCTCCTGGGGGGTTTCCAGTGGTCCCCTTAGAATGGACTTTTATGGGGGGCATTCTTTCCTGCATGCTTGTGCAAAGGGGATGTAGTTGGCATCCCGACGGTCAAAATAACGGTGCCGGACTCCCGACACCTGTCAGAATACTGACACCGGTATCCCGAACGTCAGTACGCCGGGGAAGGGTAAGGCTTAGGCTGCGGAAGAGGAGGATTAGGGTTAGGCTGAGGGGCAGGGGAGGTTAGGGGGATGGTTAGGGTTAGTTTAGTTGAGCGCCCTTGTCAGGATTTTAGGCAATCAGATGTGTCTCTAGAGCCGACGATGTGGGTCCTTTGTTTTGCTTTATGTGTCACGTCCTAGCACCGCATTGTTGCAGTTAGCACAGAGCCTGTTGTGGTGCCCAACCGTTGTTGGATATGGTTGTGGCTAGTTGTGGTAATGTGGTAGCCTGTACTGTGGGTGGGGCCGCCCCTAGGCACAACAGTCACGGCTGCCCCCCTGCATAATTTATTATTTTCATTGATTGATTATACAGTAAGCTCTAATTTGATGATTGCCAATTTAACAGAATAATAAAAAAGCCAAGAATTTTTATTATTATTATTATTTATACATACTGTATTTACACAGTAGGTCAGCTTACAGGGGCAGTATTTGCATGTCCTACCTGTTTACACTTAATTCCAGATGACATATGGTACAGTACAGTGGAAATACAGTATTTTGCAGGGGTGGTATTCAGGTTGCCAGCTGTTCGGATCCTGGCGGTCAGTATACCGGCGCCGGAACGAGCGCAGCGAGCCCACAAGAGGCTCATTTGCGCTCGACCAGCCGCCGGCATACCATACTACGGGATCAGTACGAAATACCGCTGGACGGGATCCTGGCGGTCGAAATACCGACACCGGAATCCCGTCCAGCACAATCCCGACAGGGGTGGCGAGCAGAACGCAGCCCCTTGCGGTCACGGTGCCTCGCTACGCTCGGCAAACTATTTTATTCTCTCTCTACGGGTGTCGTGGACACCCACGGAGGGAGAATATGTCGGGATTGTGCCGGTCGGGATTCTGGTGTCGGTATTTCGACCGCTGGGATTCCGTCCGGCGGGATCTTGACCGCATCCCCATACTACACCCTTTTACAGTAACTGGAAGATTTCAGGTTGAAAGTACCAAAACAAGCATCCAAGTGCCCCCCCCCCCCCCCAACCCCCTCCCCAGCAAGTGCCGCCCCTAGTCACCTGCCTGATGGGAAATGTGCCACTGGACAAGGTTGCATGTGGTGGGAGACCTTACCGACACTCGTACCCCTTTCACACAGAAAGTAAAATTACCGGGTGAAGAAGTTTGCCAATGAATTAACACGGGTCTTTTTTCTGTGTGAAAGAGTCAACCTGGATTGCAATTCCTGGCACTTCGACCAAGAAATTTGCCAGAGTCCGAGACCTGGGAATTTCGACCCGGGCTGACCTTTTCACACAGACGAAATTCCCGTGTTGATCCGCAAATTACCGGGTAGAAATTCTTGACCCGGTAATTTTCTTGTCTGTGTGAAAGGGGGGGTCAGGCAGGGACCGGCAAAACTACCCGGCACTCAAATTGCGCAGGGCTGTAATGTCTAACAGTATGACAAGATGCCGCCCACTCTTCCTCCCCCTGTCCTGCCAATGGAAGAAGTGGCGCAAAGTTTGTGTTCACTATTACATACTCATTACTGTTCGGAATAATTACTCTCATTTATAACATGAAGGCGGCTTCCACTCCAACATCACGCAGTGGGCGTCTCTTTATTGGTTTTGGAGTATTAGACTTTACTCTAGTCATGATTTAACTGAACATATGGGAACTTTTATTTGTGTGAAAACCGGATAACGTGAGAAATCCGACCTAACCGCATGTGAAGCGTCTGAAGGTGACTGTACAACAGATGCCGAGGTTCGGAAATTAAGCAACCTCAAAACAAGAAGCGTAAATCATATCCTTTCCTGTGCGCTGGGAAACAGATTTAAAAAAAAAAAATTTAATAGCAAAACAAGAGTTGGATTTATTTTTTTAAAGCTGCATTAATGCTCCAGGATAGTTTATTATATGAAATGATAGTACTGTAGGACTGTAAAACACTAGAGCAATGACAAGCGTGCTGGCACAATCCTGCACAGAATGTGTAAATCTGCGGATTGTTATTCTGCAAACATTTGACACCTTGCTGGTAAAACTGAATTATACTTCCATCTAATGACAGTGACATTCTGGTTCAGATTACTGCTCCGAGCGGATCTGTCCCTCCCCTCCTGCATGGATATGATAATCCGAAGTGTATCTGCACAAAGGTAACGACCTGTATAGACAGAGAGCCTTTATTTAGAGTTAGCTGCAACTCTAAATGAAGGATATGACTTTGCACCTGGACCAACCATGATGCAATGCAAGTAATTTTTTGCATGCAGAGGAAATACTGTACTGTGGGTTTCGTATGTATGTGTGATCCCAAAGATTCAGAACTTTACGAAAGCGTAGGACCTGTTCTGCGCTGCGCCAACAGATCCTGCAACTCAGGGCGCAGTACGGCATCAGACTGTCAGTGATTGACTGTCTGATGCCGTTTGGGGAAGGGGAGGGGGTGCCGCCATTTAGGGCCAGGGAAGAGGCAAGAATCTTCATCGTTGGACGGAAATTTCCTGGCCTCTTACAAGGATATGAGACGGGCAGCAGTAATAGCCACTCCAACCCTATCTGAATCAGCCCCTTTTACTGCGTATAAGTCATGACTGCCGGGACCTGGATTCCGCGCTGGAGCCACTGCAGCCATTAGGACCAAATAAGTGGCCACTGGGCCACCAGGGACTTTATGTTGACATGCTAGATGCCGACATTTCAACCATGTTGACAATCTCTGTTGACCTTACCTACCACACCTGTATGGTAGTGCCTCCAGATCCACAGTGACGGTTTATTGTTGTGAATAATCTGCAAAGTGTACATGGAAAATGCTATACAATGTTGCAAACATTCCGATCTTTAATAAACAGTATTGGCGGGATGTACTAAAGCTGAACAATGCGGCCAAAACTTGATTTTGGAGTTTTGGACACATCTCTTTAAGTGGCGTTACCCAACAGAAGTCTAATGGGATCCTCTTCACATTTTCCTCTGAGAGGGATCCACTCAGATCCCTCCAGCACCCCCTGTGGAAGCTGCGTCACACTGCGCATGAGAGGAAGGGCTACCGGGTCCCAGCGGTGCAAGTAGAAAAAAATCTGTAGTGGTACTGTGTGCGTGCACCAAAAAAAATGGGTGTGGCCATATGCCACATGGGGTGTGGTCAATGAAAATGGGGCGTGATACATATATGGGGGGGTCAGATACACATATGACCCCAATAGTGCCAGATACACATATGCCCATCCACAGTGCCAGATACGCCCCCACAGTGTCAGATACACATATGCCTCCAGCAGTGCCAGATAAAAATATGCCCCCACATACAAATATGCCCCCACAGTGCCAGATGCACATATGTCCCACAGTGCCAGATGCACATATGCCCTACAGTGCCAGATACACATATGCCCCACAGTGCCAGATACATAAATGCCCCACAGTGCCAGATACACATATGCCCCACAGTGCCCGATACACAACTGCCCCACAGTGCCAGATACACATATACCCCACAGTGCCAGATACACAAATGCCCCACAGTGCCAGATACACATATGCCCCACAGTGTCAGATACACATATGCCCCATAGTGCCAGATACACATATGCCCCACAGTGCCAGATACACATATACCCCACAGTGCCAGATACACAAATGCCCCACAGTGCCAGATACACATATGCCCCACAGTGTCAGATACACATATGCCCCATAGTGCCAGATACACATATGCCCCACTGTGCCAGATACACAAATGCCACAGTGCCAGATACACAAATGCCAATTTGCCAGATACACAAATGCCCCACAGTGCCAGATACACAAATGCCACAGTGTATATCCTGCCCCACTACCAACACTGCTCACCACTGCTGTTGTCGCTGCTTTTTTTGCTGCTGTGTCAGGGGAGGAGAGGAGAGCGCAGAGCGGTTCCTCAATGCTCGGTCCGACTCCGGTCTCCGGTGGTGGCGTGTATCTTCTCAAATGAGGCTCCGGTTAATTAGCCAATCAGAGCTTGCGGACCGGCAGCCAATAAGGAGCTCTGATTGGCTAACGAACCAGCACCTCATTTGAGAAGATACACGGTGTCGCCGGAGACCGGAGTCGGACTGAGTACTAAGGGACCACGCTGCGCTCTCCTCTCCTGACACAGCAGCAGCTGCAAGCATGGCGGTCGGGCTGGCGGCACTGCGTACCGGTATGCAGTACCACCCCCTACCGCCATACTTGCAGCACTGCCGGGTCCTAAACCCAGAAGTCCGTCTATCGCAAAGGACAGCTCTTATCGAGAGAGCTGTCCTTTCTGATTTTAATCGCAGTTTGTAAGTGGCAGGACGTATCGCATCACGGATGCGATGCTTAGTACATCACGCCCTATGATTGCAGAGAGCAATTATACCACTGTCAGTGCTCTATAGTGGCTCGCAGTGGAAGCCAGGAATAATATATCAACAACAGCTAAATCCACTTTTATTTAATAAAATATACATTTTTTTGCTCAGCGATAGGTAAAAATGTTTTACGGAATGGTTCAGAAGTGTAACCAGCAAAAAAAAAAAATATTAAATTTGCACTTGTCAAACATTTCTGCTGATAATAGGAACCTTCTGAGGTAGCACATTAATTGCAGAACGCCAAATCCGGTTTCCAACGTGCGCAATAGGGATGAATGAAGGCTTTTGACAAATGTATTGATTTCGCACACATCAGAGCTGACGTATGGGGAATGGTTACACTGACACAACTCAGAACAATTGTGTATTGTTGGGAAACCTTTGTAAAGGTAAAATTAAGCGGTTGTCTCACCGAATTCAGCCAGGAGGTTTAGACATTACATTTGGCATAAATCAACTTATATATATTGAATAAATTGGATAATAAGAACATGGATTTTTTTGCACATTTGCAGCAATGCAGAAAATATAGAAACATTTGATCGGAAGTCAAAAAATCGATCAATATAGTAACAGAAAATGATCTCACCAGCCGCTAGACGAGCCAATAAACCAGCTGAGGAACGATGAGAAGAAACTTGGAAAATTATTAGTTGCTTTCACAATTAAACATATAACTCATCTGGCTGAGTAATCATCACTTCTACATGGAAGTTATTACATTGATTAATGGATTACATGATTCGGAACTTAATATCAACCCAGAGACTAACGCAATAAATACTCAATTATGGGCAGCCGGGGAAAATAGCTCATTTGCTGTACATATACTGCGTGCAGATGCTGGGAAAAATATAAATATTATTTGATTATGTTCCTTGACTATATAGTAACATGTATCTTATTCAATGCTTGATTGTAACATCTTCCCTAATTCATAACAAATGTTCTTGTTACTGGTTTAATACATATACTACCAAGAATGTAATTTGTAGCCTGTTTTGCAGTGGTCACTTTTTGTGACAGTAGCGGCTGGTGACATCGCCACTTTCGACCAACTATCTTCAGTGTAAAGAAGAACAAGGAGTCCTAAAAGTGATGATATACCCCCCACAGAACCCTGAGCTTAACATCATCGTCTGTCTGGGATTAAATGAAGAGACAGAAGGATTTGAGCAAGCCTACTGTACATCCACAGGAGATCTGTGGTTACTTCTCCAAGATGTTTGGAACAACCGCCCTGCCCAGTTCCTTTAAAAACTGTGTGCAAGTGTACCTAGAAGAATTTATGATGTTTTGAAGGCAATGGGAGGTCACACCAAAATTAGAGATGAGCGCCGGAAATTTTTCGGGTTTTGTGTTTTGGTTTTGGGTTCGGTTCCGCGGCCGTGTTTTGGGTTCGACCGCGTTTTGGCAAAACCTCACCGAATTTTTTTTGTCGGATTCGGGTGTGTTTTGGATTCGGGTGTTTTTTTCCAAAAAACCTAAAAAACAGCTTAAATCATAGAATTTGGCGGTCATTTTGATCCCAAAGTATTATTAACCTCAAAAACCATAATTTCCACTCATTTTCAGTCTATTCTGAATACCTCACACCTCACAATATTATTTTTAGTCCTAAAATTTGCACCGAGGTCGCTGTGTGAGTAAGATAAGCGACCCTAGTGGCCGACACAAACACCGGGCCCATCTAGGAGTGGCACTGCAGTGTCACGCAGGATGGCCCTTCCAAAAAACCCTCCCCAAACAGCACATGACGCAAAGAAAAAAAGAGGCGCAATGAGGTAGCTGTGTGAGTAAGATTAGCGACCCTAGTGGCCGACACAAACACCGGGCCCATCTAGGAGTGGCACTGCAGTGTCACGCAGGATGTCCCTTCCAAAAAACCCTCCCCAAACAGCACATGACGCAAAGAAAAAAAGAGGCGCAATGAGGTAGCTGTGTGAGTAAGATAAGCGACCCTAGTGGCCGACACAAACACCGGGCCCATCTAGGAGTGTCACTGCAGTGTCACGCAGGATGTCCCTTCCAAAAAACCCTCCCCAAACAGCACATGACGCAAAGAAAAAAAGAGGCGCAATGAGGTAGCTGTGTGAGTAAGATAAGCGACCCTAGTGGCCGACACAAACACCGGGCCCATCTAGGAGTGGCACTGCAGTGTCACGCAGGATGTCCCTTCCAAAAAACCCTCCCCAAACAGCACATGACGCAAAGAAAAAGAAAAGAAAAAAGAGGTGCAAGATGGAATTGTCCTTGGGCCCTCCCACCCACCCTTATGTTGTATAAACAGGACATGCACACTTTAACCAACCCATCATTTCAGTGACAGGCCACACGACTGTGACTGATATGACGGGTTGGTTTGGACCCCCCCCAAAAAAGAAGCAATTAATCTCTCCTTGCACAAACTGGCTCTACAGAGGCAAGATGTCCACCTCATCATCATCCTCCGACATATCACCGTGTACATCCCCCTCCTCACAGATTATCAATTCGTCCCCACTGGAATCCACCATCTCAGCTCCCTGTGTACTTTGTGGAGGCAATTGCTGCTGGTCAATGTCTCCACGGAGGAATTGATTATAATTCATTTTAATGAACATCATCATCATCATCTTCTCCACATTTTCTGGATGTAACCTCGTACGCCGATTGCTGACAAGGTGAGCGGCGGCACTAAACACTCTTTCGGAGTACACACTTGTGGGAGGGCAACTTAGGTAGAATAAAGCCAGTTTGTGCAAGGGCCTCCAAATTGCCTCTTTTTCCTGCCAGTATAAGTACGGACTGTGTGACGTGCCTACTTGGATGCGGTCACTCATATAATCCTCCACCATTCTTTCAATGGGGAGAGAATCATATGCAGTGACAGTAGACGACATGTCCGTAATCGTTGTCAGGTCCTTCAGTCCGGACCAGATGTCAGCATCAGCAGTCGCTCCAGACTGCCCTGCATCACCGCCAGCGGGTGGGCTCGGAATTCTGAGCCTTTTCCTCGCACCCCCAGTTGCGGGAGAATGTGAAGGAGGAGATGTTGTTGACAGGTCGCGTTCCGCTTGCCTTGACAATTTACTCACCAGCAGGTGTTTGAACCCCAGCAGACTTGTGTCTGCCGGAAAGAGAGATCCAAGGTAGGCTTTAAATCTAGGATCGAGCACGGTGGCCAAAATGTAGTGCTCTGATTTCAACAGATTGACCACCCGTGAATCCTTGCTAAGCGAATTAAGGGCTCCATCCACAAGTCCCACATGCCTAGCGGAATCGCTCCGTGTTAGCTCCTCCTTCAATGTCTCCAGCTTCTTCTGCAAAAGCCTGATGAGGGGAATGACCTGACTCAGGCTGGCAGTGTCTGAACTGACTTCACGTGTGGCAAGTTCAAAGGGCATCAGAACCTTGCACAACGTTGAAATCATTCTCCACTGCGCTTGAGACAGGTGCATCCCACCTCCTATATCGTGCTCAATTGTATAGGCTTGAATGGCCTTTTGCTGCTCCTCCAACCTCTGAAGCATATACAGGGTTGAATTCCACCTCGTTACCACTTCTTGCTTCAGATGATGGCAGGGCAGGTTCAGTAGTTTTTGGTGGTGCTCCAGTTTTCTGTACGTGGTGCCTGTACGCCGAAAGTGTCCCGCAATTCTTCTGGCCACCGACAGCATCTCTTGCACGCCCCTGTCGTTTTTTAAAAAATTCTGCACCACCAAATTCAAGGTATGTGCAAAACATGGGACGTGCTGGAATTGGCCCAGATTTAATGCACACACAATATTGCTGGCGTTGTCCGATGCCACAAATCCACAGGAGAGTCCAATTGGGGTAAGCCATTCCGCGATGATCTTCCTCAGTTGCCGTAAGAGGTTTTCAGCTGTGTGCGTATTCTGGAAAGCGGTGATACAAAGCGTAGCCTGCCTAGGAAAGAGTTGGCGTTTGCGAGATGCTGCTACTGGTGCCGCCGCTGCTGTTCTTGCGGCGGGAGTCCATACATCTACCCAGTGGGCTGTCACAGTCATATAGTCCTGACCCTGCCCTGCTCCACTTGTCCACATGTCCGTGGTTAAGTGGACATTGGGTACAACTGCATTTTTTAGGACACTGGTGAGTCTTTTTCTGACGTCCGTGTACATTCTCGGTATCGCCTGCCTAGAGAAGTGGAACCTAGATGGTATTTGGTAACGGGGGCACACTACCTCAAGAAATTGTCTAGTTCCCTGTGAACTAACGGCGGATACCGGATGCACGTCTAACACCAACATAGTTGTCAAGGCCTCAGTTATCCGCTTTGCAACAGGATGTCTGCTGTGATATTTCATCTTCCTCGCAAAGGACTGTTGGACAGTCAATTGCTTGGTGGAAGTAGTAAAAGTGTGCTTACGACTTCCCTTCTGGGATGACCATCGACTCCCAGCAGCAACAACAGCAGCGCCAGCAGCAGTAGGCGTTACACGCAAGGATGCATCGGAGGAATCCCAGGCAGGAGAGGACTCGTCAGAATTGCCAGTGACATTGCCTGCAGGACTATTGGCATTCCTGGGGAAGGAGGAAATTGACACTGAGGGAGTTGGTGGGGTGGTTTGCGTGAGCTTGGTTACAAGAGGAAGGGATTTACTGGTCAGTGGACTGCTTCCGCTGTCACCCAAAGTTTTTGAACTTGTCACTGACTTATTATGAATGCGCTGCAGGTGACGTATAAGGGAGGATGTTCCGAGGTGGTTAACGTCCTTACCCCTACTTATTACAGCTTGACAAAGGGAACACACGGCTTGACACCTGTTGTCCGCATTTCTGGTGAAATACTTCCACACCGAAGAGCTGATTTTTTTGGTATTTTCACCAGGCATGTCAACGGCCATATTCCTACCACGGACAACAGGTGTCTCCCCGGGTGCCTGACTTAAACAAACCACCTCACCATCAGAATCCTCCTGGTCAATTTCCTCCCCAGCGCCAGCAACACCCATATCCTCCTCATCCTGGTGTACTTCAACACTGACATCTTCAATCTGACTATCAGGAACTGGACTGCGGGTGCTCCTTCCATCACTTGCAGGGGGCGTGCAAATGGTGGAAGGCGCATGCTCTTCACGTCCAGTGTTGGGAAGGTCAGGCATCGCAACCGACACAATTGGAGTCGGACTCTCCTTGTGGATTTGGGATTTCGAAGAACGCACAGTTCTTTGCGGTGCTACTGCTTTTGCCAGCTTTAGTCTTTTCATTTTTCTAGCGAGAGGCTGAGTGCTTCCATCCTCATGTGAAGCTGAACCACTAGCCATGAACATAGGCCAGGGCCTCAGCCGTTCCTTGCCACTCCGTGTGGTAAATGGCATATTGGCAAGTTTACGCTTCTCCTCCGACAATTTTATTTTAGGTTTTGGAGTCCTTTTTTTACTGATATTTGGTGTTTTGGATTTGACATGCTCTGTACTATGACATTGGGCATCGGCCTTGGCAGACGACGTTGCTGGCATTTCATCGTCTCGGCCATGACTAGTGGCAGCAGCTTCAGCACGAGGTGGAAGTGGATCTTGATCTTTCCCTAATTTTGGAACCTCAACATTTTTGTTCTCCATATTTTAATAGGCACAACTAAAAGGCACCTCAGGTAAACAATGGAGATGGATGGATTGGATACTAGTATACAATTATGGACGGGCTGCCGAGTGCCGACACAGAGGTAGCCACAGCCGTGAACTACCGCACTGTACTGTGTCTGCTGCTAATATATAGACTGGTTGATAAAGAGATAGTATACTCGTAACTAGTATGTATGTATAAAGAAAGAAAAAAAAACCACGGTTAGGTGGTATATACAATTATGGACGGGCTGCCGAGTGCCGACACAGAGGTAGCCACAGCCGTGAACTACCGCACTGTACTGTGTCTGCTGCTAATATATAGACTGGTTGATAAAGAGATAGTATACTCGTAACTAGTATGTATGTATAAAGAAAGAAAAAAAAACCACGGTTAGGTGGTATATACAATTATGGACGGGCTGCCGAGTGCCGACACAGAGGTAGCCACAGCCGTGAACTACCGCACTGTACTGTGTCTGCTGCTAATATAGACTGGTTGATAGAGAGATAGTATACTCGTAACTAGTATGACTATAAAGAAAGAAAAAAAAAACACGGTTAGGTGGTATATACAATTATGGACGGGCTGCCGAGTGCCGACACAGAGGTAGCCACAGCCGTGAACTACCGCACTGTACTGTGTCTGCTGCTAATATAGACTGGTTGATAAAGAGATAGTATACTCGTAACTAGTATGACTATAAAGAAAGAAAAAAAAACCACGGTTAGGTGGTATATACAATTATGGACGGGCTGCCGAGTGCCGACACAGAGGTAGCCACAGCCGTGAACTACCGCACTGTACTGTGTCTGCTGCTAATATAGACTGGTTGATAAAGAGATAGTATACTCGTAACTAGTATGACTATAAAGAAAGAAAAAAAAACCACGGTTAGGTGGTATATACAATTATGGACGGGCTGCCGAGTGCCGACACAGAGGTAGCCACAGCCGTGAACTACCGCACTGTACTGTGTCTGCTGCTAATATAGACTGGTTGATAAAGAGATAGTATACTCGTAACTAGTATGACTATAAAGAAAGAAAAAAAAACCACGGTTAGGTGGTATATACAATTATGGACGGGCTGCCGAGTGCCGACACAGAGGTAGCCACAGCCGTGAACTACCGCACTGTACTGTGTCTGCTGCTAATATATAGACTGGTTGATAAAGAGATAGTATACTCGTAACTAGTATGTATGTATAAAGAAAGAAAAAAAAACCACGGTTAGGTGGTATATACAATTATGGACGGGCTGCCGAGTGCCGACACAGAGGTAGCCACAGCCGTGAACTACCGCACTGTACTGTGTCTGCTGCTAATATAGACTGGTTGATAAAGAGATAGTATACTCGTAACTAGTATGACTATAAAGAAAGAAAAAAAAACCACGGTTAGGTGGTATATACAATTATGGACGGGCTGCCGAGTGCCGACACAGAGGTAGCCACAGCCGTGAACTACCGCACTGTACTGTGTCTGCTGCTAATATATAGACTGGTTGATAAAGAGATAGTATACTCGTAACTAGTATGTATGTATAAAGAAAGAAAAAAAAACCACGGTTAGGTTGTATATACAATTATGGACGGGCTGCCGAGTGCCGACACAGAGGTAGCCACAGCCGTGAACTACCGCACTGTACTGTGTCTGCTGCTAATATAGACTGGTTGATAAAGAGATAGTATACTCGTAACTAGTATGTATGTATAAAGAAAGAAAAAAAAACCACGGTTAGGTGGTATATACAATTATGGACGGGCTGCCGAGTGCCGACACAGAGGTAGCCACAGCCGTGAACTACCGCACTGTACTGTGTCTGCTGCTAATATATAGACTGGTTGATAAAGAGATAGTATACTCGTAACTAGTATGTATGTATAAAGAAAGAAAAAAAAAACCACGGTTAGGTGGTATATACAATTATGGACGGGCTGCCGAGTGCCGACACAGAGGTAGCCACAGCCGTGAACTACCGCACTGTACTGTGTCTGCTGCTAATATATAGACTGGTTGATAAAGAGATAGTATACTCGTAACTAGTATGTATGTATAAAGAAAGAAAAAAAAACCACGGTTAGGTGGTATATACAATTATGGACGGGCTGCCGAGTGCCGACACAGAGGTAGCCACAGCTGTGAACTACCGCACTGTACTGTGTCTGCTGCTAATATAGACTGGTTGATAAAGAGATAGTATACTCGTAACTAGTATGTATGTATAAAGAAAGAAAAAAAAACCACGGTTAGGTGGTATATACAATTATGGACGGGCTGCCGAGTGCCGACACAGAGGTAGCCACAGCCGTGAACTACCGCACTGTACTGTGTCTGCTGCTAATATAGACTGGTTGATAAAGAGATAGTATACTCGTAACTAGTATGACTATAAAGAAAGAAAAAAAAACCACGGTTAGGTGGTATATACAATTATGGACGGGCTGCCGAGTGCCGACACAGAGGTAGCCACAGCCGTGAACTACCGCACTGTACTGTGTCTGCTGCTAATATAGACTGGTTGATAAAGAGATAGTATACTACTAATATTATATATACTGGTGGTCAGGTCACTGGTCACTAGTCACACTGGCAGTGGCACTCCTGCAGCAAAAGTGTGCACTGTTTAATTTTAATATAATATTATGTACTCCTGGCTCCTGCTATAACCTATAACTGGCACTGCAGTGCTCCCCAGTCTCCCCCACAATTATAAGCTGTGTGAGCTGAGCACAGTCAGATATATATATACATTGATGCAGCACACTGGGCTGAGCAGTGCACACAGATATGGTATGTGACTGAGTCACTGTGTGTATCGTTTTTTTCAGGCAGAGAACGGATATATTAAATAAAACAAACAACTGCACTGTCTGGTGGTCACTGTGGTCGTCAGTCACTAAACTCTGCACTCTCTTCTACAGTATCACAGCCTCAGGTCAATCTCTCTCTCTCTCTCTCAACCCTAATCTAAATGGAGAGGACGCCAGCCACGTCCTCTCCCTATCAATCTCAATGCACGTGTGAAAATGGCGGCGACGCGCGGCTCCTTATATAGAATCCGAGTCTCGTGAGAATCCGACAGCGTCATGATGACGTTCGGGCGCGCTCGGGTTAACCGAGCAAGGCGGGAGGATCCGAGTCTGCTCGGACCCGTGAAAAAAACATGAAGTTCGTGCGGGTTCGGATTCAGAGAAACCGAACCCGCTCATCTCTAACCAAAATATTGATTTGATTTAGATTTCTCTTCTGTTCATTCACTTTGCATTTTGAAAATTGATAAAAATAAACTATTAACACTTCTGATTTTTAAAGCAGTCTTACTCTGCAGCATTTATTCCACACCTGCCTAAAACTTTTGCACAGTGCTGTATATATATATGGTTAATTTGTATCAGCTGTTCAAGACATGTTTGATGTTTGATACAACGCGTATTCCTATTGTATGTTTTACAGAAACTTCCACTTTTATTGGTTTGCTCATCAAAACTTTTCCAAAACTTTTTAGACTTTTCTGACACAAATGATCAGTGTGCTAGAAGACAGATTCTAACCATTTCATACAACCAGTCCATAAGCCAATAAGTCAATGTTACTACAGTATAATGGCTCTCATTCCGAGTTGATCGCTCGCTGACGTTTTTCGCAGTCGTACGGTTACAAACAGCATCTTTGCTGTGCAAGGCTTCTAGCGACAAATCCATTCGCACAACCGATCGCAAGGAGACTGACAGGGGCCCTCATTCCGAGTTGATCGCTCGGTATTTTTCATCGCATCGCAGTGAAATTCTGCTTAGTACGCATGCGCAATATTCGCACTGCGACTGCGCCAAGTAATTTTACAATGGAGATAGTATTTTTACTCACGGCTTTTTCATCGCTCCGGCGATCGTAATGTGATTGACAGGAAATGGGTGTTACTGGGCGGAAACAGGCCGTTTTATGGGCGTGCGGGAAAAAACGCTACCGTTTCCGGAAAAAACGCAGGAGTGGCCGGGGAAACGGGGGAGTGTCTGGGCGAACGCTGGGTGTGTTTGTGACGTCAAAACAGGAACGACAAGCACTGAACTGATCGCACAGGCAGAGTAAGTCTGAAGCTACTCTGAAACTGCTAAGTAGTTAGTAATCGCAATATTGCGAATACATCGGTCGCAATTTTAAGAAGCTAAGATTCACTCCCAGTAGGCGGCGGCTTAGCGTGTGTAACTCTGCTAAAATCGCCTTGCGAGCGATCAACTCGGAATGAGGGCCAGGAAGAAGGCGTTTATGGGTGTCAACTGACCGTTTTCTGGGAGTGGTAGGGAAAATGCAGGCGTGTCCAGGCGTTTGCAGGGCGGGTGTGTGACGTCAGTTCCAGGACCGGACAGGCTGAAGTAATCGCAGCGGCTGAGTAAGTTCAGACCTACTCAGAAACTGCGAAAAACGTTTTCGTTCCGCTTGGCTACACAAGCGTTCGCACACTTGCAAAGCAAAAATACACTCGCTTAGAGGCGGCAACTATGTGATCGCTGCTGTGCAAAAAATAGCTAGCGAGCGATCAACTCGGAATGAGGGCCAATGTTACAATAGCATGGTATATACCGTACCTTTCAGTGGATGGTTAAAAATCCCACGACTAACACACATTAACCTTACCTATGTGATTAATATGTTCAGTCTATTGGTTTATTGGGCCTAATACAGACCTGATCGCTAGGTTGCATTTTCGGTCAGGTCTAAACTGCGCGTGCGTATACACCGCAATGCGCAGGCGTGTCGCACGGGTACAAAGCCGATCGCCGCTAAGCGATGATTTTGCGCAAAGAATCCATTCACACAGGCGATCGCAAGAAGATTGACAGGAAGAAGGCGTTTGTGGGTGGCAACTGACCGTTTTCAGGGAGTGGTTAGAAAAACACAGGCGTACCTAAGTGTTCGCAGGGCGAGTTCCTGACGTCAATTCTGGTCCCGGACAGGCTGATGTGATCGCGGCGGCTGAGTAAGTCCTGGGCTGCGCAGAGACTGCGCAAGATCTGTTTGTACAGCTCTGCTACACATGCGATCGCACACTTGCAAAGCGAAAATACACTCCCCTATGTGCGGCGACTATGCGAACGCTGGACTACAAAAAAAACCTAGCGAGCGAACAGGTCTGAATTACCCCATTGATCGCTGTCTGTTACTGTATCTGCTATTAGATTAACTGCAGCGTACGGTCACAAGGGGGTGAAATCCCCCCCTCCTCCAAATAACAAATTGTGCAGTGTTTAACATATACATTATGTACGCATTATATAGGAATGTGATGTGCATTATGAGGATCTTGACGGTACAGTATAAGTAGTGATCAGAGATATATTTGCATTTTGCAGGCCCCGCCACACATCAGGATAAATTAGCTGCAAGCATCCTAGCTGTACTATCAGACTATGGGGGAGATGTACTAAAGCCTTGGAGAGTGATAAAGTGGAGCGAGGTAAAGTACCAGCCAATCAGCTCTTAGCTGTAATTTTTCAAACCCAGCCTGTAACATGACAGTTAGTAGCTGATTGGCCGGTACTTTATCTCTCCCTACTTTACCACTCTCCAAGGGTTAGTACATCTGCCCCTATAAATCATTGGCGTGAGCAACACATATCATTAGGGTGTACACCATTGGCAAATCTATAATAGGTGCAGGGCGGCCCACACCGCACACCTGCACCCACTTTACTATACATGCTCACCCCTCCGGAGCGCTGCAGACAGAAATCACTGGGAAAATGGCATGGCAGCCATTTTCCTGGTTATTAATGCATGGCACAAAGACAGAGTCAATAGTGCTGCGGCTGCTGCTAGAGAAGAGGGGCCCGCACACAGCCTGTACAGGGCCCCTCTCCTCTCTTACACCGCTCCTGGTGTGCACCCGGGAATACTGAGTGATTCTCTGCACTAAGGGACATATCTAGCGCTATTTCCATTAACTAAATCCTCTCACTCATTATAATGTTTATACAGCCCCCCCCCCCCCCGTATCATGCCCCACCCAATTCCCCCCACATATAATCATATGCTCCGCCATCAATCTCTCCAACGCTATAATTTCACTTACCAGTGCCCATATTATGCCACACAGTAGTGCCCCCAATTCATATTATGTATGACAGAACTGTATGGTGCATTGTGTATAGTACATGTGCAGCTCACCGCATTGCTGTACCTACCAGGCCCATGTGACCAACCCTCTACCTATCTATCTATCTATCTATCTATCTATCTATCTATCTATCTATCTATCTATCTATCACTCAAGCTATCTCTCTATCACTGACATATAGCAAGTCACATGATCAGTCAATTGCAGTTCTAAATCACATCCTACCTGCATTTCAACATTGCTATCTATCTATCTATCTATCTATCTATCTATCTATCTATCTATCTATCTATCTATCTATCTATCTATCTAACAATATTGTCATATAATAGTTAGGATAAAATAGATACACAGCAGTGACTTTTCTACCAATGCTGAGTGACATCACTTTCAGGCTGTTTAGGATGTAGGCAAGTCACATGATCAACATGCTGAGGTGAAAAATTACACCCTGTCTGCATTCCACTACTTCCCTAGTGAAATGTCTGGTCTGGAGGCTTGATGACTCAATTCACTTCATGATGCATCAATGTGGCCCTGCCACCTGCCGCACACGTCAAAATCGCGCCAATTAGCAACAGGAGGTGGGATTGCGATGTCGCAATTTGTGGCGCCACTTCCCCTGCACTTCCCGCACCTCCCCCCTTAAATGTTGCCGAGTATGATGTAACCTGTGGCCCTACAGTTGCTGTCAAACCACACATGCCAGCATGCCCTGCCATCATTTTAGCATTCCCTGACAGGAAACTGAGGCAGGGCATGCTGGGATGTGTAGTTCCACAGCATCTGGAGAGCCACACGTTGCCTACCCCTAATGTTACCTTTGCAATCTTTGCAACCATGATCCGAATGCAAACTCTAATCCATGCATCATGTGTATGACTGTAAATCATGTTTGTCTTATCTGCTCTTCAGAATTCAGGGGATGGTACTCGCCAGAGAATTCCCTGTTTCAGAATCACATCTGTAAGGCAACAGCATTAAAATAACTTCATTGCCCACTAGCCAATTCAGCTGGAAACGGCGCCTCTGGGAATACAAAGACATACACAGATACACAGTTGCAGTGCTGTCATTTTTATTTTTATTTTTTTATTTTTTTGTATCTGTAGACAAATAATTATTTTAGAAAGTGTGCAGGGCTTTTTTTTTTTTTTTTTTTTTTTACCATCTATTGAATATTCAAGCAACTGCGAGATTCCCGCTGTCTCTCTTTAGTTTGGCAAATTGTTTACCCATGGCTGTTTCCAGCGAGCGGCATTGTGACCCGAGTCTGCGGGCGCTGTTTGCTAACACAAAGCGCGCGTCGCCCCGTGAAGTTAGAAGGACTCGGTGTGTTGATTTACTTGCCAAAACAGATTACACAGCGCAATATATCAGCCCTGTCCAGCTGGGATGTGAGAGGAGAGACCCAGGGAGAAAACATCCAACAGGAAGCCGAGGTTACCTTGATAGGTCAGGCGGAATATAAAGTATCAGTATAAACACTCAGACTTTCTCCGCATCCTGTTTCTTAACATAAATAAAAAAATAAAGTCATATAAATTCAACTCCCCCCCCCCCCCCCCCCCAACGTGATATTGCATTGAATGTATTTTTACCAAAAAGGGTTTTTCTCTCTCCTAATCAATGGTAAAATAAAAGCCTTTGGAAATAAAATATTAATAGTGCTGTCTAATTAAAGCTGTAAAAAGCCCCCACCTCCGCTTCTAGGAAAAGCTTTTAACGCAGCATGGCTGCATCTGAACAATCCTCAGAGCCCAGAAAGCTTCCGTTTAACCAGTTCATTGTTTTATAACCTTTAATAACAATATTGCATAGGGGAGCGAAACGCCAGTGACAGATTAATTATATGTTGGGGGACGCATAAAAGCATTGATCAGGCCTTGTCTAGACTCAGCGCAAGCACATTGAGAAACTTAAATGGCATGCAATTAGGCTGCAAAATAACTAGCTCCAAGAACGGAACCCCCGAGGATGCTATTTTGCAGATATTTGATGGGTAGTGCAGGAGATGGAAGGGCTGGAGGGAATTAGCTGGCATATGTTCCTTTCCGAAGCAGTTCATCAGTTATTTATCATGAACACAGGCAGGACGCTTGCAACACGCTCTTTCATTTTATTTTAATTGCGTGCTTTCGGCTGGTGTGCTACAGGGCTGATTTAAAGGTGGACGCTAGTCACGCGGCCGCTGCGCCTTTTTAAGCAGGGGCTGTGCGAAATTATGCGAGATCAGCAGGAGGTCTCTTGAGTAAATATACGCCCACTGACGGCTTCTGTGATCTGCTGATGCGTCTGAAGACCAAGCATCGGATCATGTGATCTGCTGATGCGTCTGAAGACCCAGCATCGGATCATGTGATCTGCTGATGTGTCTGAAGACCCGGTATCGGATCATGTGATCTGCTGATGCGTCTGAAGACCCAGCATCGGATCATGTGATCTGCTGATGCGTCTAAAGACCCGGCATCGGATCATGTGATCTGCTGATGCATCTGAAGACCCAGCGTCGGATCATCTGCGTGAACATCGGACATTTGAGTAACCGTCGGGTTAAAAAAATCACGCTGCCGTGGCCAAAGAAGCTGCATCCGAGGACGCATGCTCTGATACACCCAGAAAATGGATAATATAGCAAACATTTATTTCTCTAATACTGGCCATTTGTAAAGAGACCTCCTACCTCCCAACATTCTGGACTCAAAAATCAGGACATAAAAGTCCATGTCTCCACCCACTCAGGCCGTACGCTAATCCACCTAGATTTCCTCACAATTGGCCTTGACCACACCCCCAATACTTCTGCCATGATGTCATTGGGTACGATAGCTGATGAGACGTGGTGCACTACATCCACTACTATAATGAAACGACAGCCAAAAGGGCATTTGTGGTGCGTTCCAGCACTTTTCGCAGCTTATTTAATTGCTCTTTCAACGTACAATACAATGTGAATGCTGTAAGCACTGGAAAAGAATTGGAATGATGACCAAGAACTGGCCTCACAGGCATCGTGGACCCCTATGGGCTCACAAAGCCTGGAGACCACAGTAGCTACCCCATTGGTCCAGTGTACACAATGTCTGCCTCAAAGTGCCTCAGTTATGTCCCCGATTCCTAGTGAATGGATAGGCTGCATTCTCATGATTATTGGTCCCGCCCACAAAATGTCTGCCTCCGCTGTATGTACTATTGTACTTTAGTGTATGAGCAATGAAAATCAGACGGAGAAGTGCACTTTACAAAATTATAATAAATCACAAAAATAAAAAATTCTATGTATATTTATAGGTGCAAGACTAGACCACTGCTAAAAGCTAAGAGAACAGGACCGGCGCAGACAATAGACAATTGTTATAGTTCACTCCTCCTCATCCCCTTGGTGGGCAGTATTGCAGAGGACTCCTGGGTGAATTGGAAATCCCCCCCCCCCCCCCCCCCCGATAGTAGTAGAGATGTGTGTGGACCCCATGTTTGGTTCTAAGTCATCATTGTGTTTTGATTTCGGCAGAACCACCCTCAAGTGTCCTGGTTCGTATTTGGTTTTTGGTTCGGTTCTAAAAAATAAAATTGATTATAATGATGAAAATTGATAATCATTGATAACAATCAACAGCTAAAATCATGTAATTTTTGCAACTCAAAGCCTCAAATTCAGATTTATAATCCAAATTCCGGACGGCCGGAAGATCCAAATCGGAACTCGGTTCAAATCGGATTTCCTCAGGGGATCTGAAATGGGTTTTGGTTCGGTTTGGATACACAGAAGTCAGGTGTATTCGGGGAGAACATCTCTAGCTAAAAGCAAGATACAATGGGTCAAGTCAATTAGCCGTCAGGGGCATGTTCCGCCTAGGGCTGCTTCTATAATTCTGCAACTTCAGGGTTAGAAGGTTGTTTCCATTTTCTATGGTTTATAATAAGCAGCATTTGTGCTACTAGAATAAAAAATATCAGTCTATTTATGTTGCCTTATTAGAGCAGGAGTAGGTCCCCTAAGTCTTGGCTGTGGCTACATTCTGCAGCGCTGACCAACTGGAAGCCTGTGATCGCCTCGATTTCCTATTGATAAGTTTCACTTCATCAATCATTAGATAGGAAACTAGGTTATCTGTCAGCCAGGAGATAAATGTTGTATATTCTACCTCACATATTCCTAATTATATAAAGAATATAAACCTTGCAATGTGCAGGATACTCCGTGAATATTTTTTTGAGACAGGACGTTTCGATATAACGCACCAATAAATATTCTTTAAAAGCAATATAGCAAACAAGGAGTAAAAATGTATTAGTTTATTTTTTTGTAATGTACCTTAAAAGAAAGCATGGGGGTATGCGAGTTTGCCAAAGGCGTGGGACGTCAGACGTTTTTTTAAAGCACCAATCATTTACAAGGCAAAACTGGTTTTCTAAATGATTGCGCTCTAAAAATACGGCCATTCCCGGTCGACATCCCAAACCTCCGCCAAACTAGGACCCTATTACATATACCCCCGTGTCTTAATTTTAGAGATACCGAAAATGTGTAGTTTAATTAAGATCTGGGATGTAATTATAGGGAATACACAAAAGTTTTATTTTCATTTTTAGATTGTTTTTTAATTCTTCCTCGACTCAACTTCTATTACAGCTGCATTACACACACCTTAGCGCAGTACCTGGCGGCTGTGATATTACAGCAGACGGTGATTCAGAATCACTGCATGCTTGAAAACAGATGTGGACCTACGAATCGGTTGCGCCCCCATTCTTACGCTCGTGAAAGTAGCGACTTCATTATTAGTGCTCGTTTGCATCAGCCTCATCCTTTGTGCAAGAGATGCATCTGCAATCAGACGGAGCTCTGGGGGGGGGGGGGGTCTAGCATACTCCTGTAGCAGTATTCAGGCTTGGACTGGCCCATAGGGGCACAGGGGAAACCACAGGGGGGCCCCACTACCTGGGGGCCCACCTCCTGCTCTAAGGATCAGGTTCCAGACTGTGCACTTGAATTGTACATTATACATATGTTACCTTATACTGTACTATGGTGTATTTTCTACAGTGCATTGCTGTTATTAATCTGTTATTAATCTGGTACATTATCATGCATGCAGCAGCTGAATTTACTGTATATATTTATGAAGGGGCCTAGACGAACACTCTAATGGTTAGTCAAATCAATGAGGTGGCAGGCCACACCCCCTCTGCAGACTGGCCACACCCCTAACATAGGCCCCTACCACTGCAATCTCCCGGTGGGCCCTATATGCCCCAGTCCGACACTGGCTGTATTCCCCATCCTTATAGCATTTTCTTACCACCCTTGTAGCCACTGGTCCTCCCAGTGGCCACAGATCTCTATTGTATCTTTACCCCCACCCTCAGTGGCAATAGATTTCTTATACCAATATCTGCCCCCCCCCCCACCCTCCCCACCCAATGGCCATACATACCCCTGGAGAATTACCCCTATCTCTCTTCCTCTTCCTCTGTTGAGTAAAAATTATACGTTTTTGGTGGGACATCTTGATTTAAGGACTCCATTATCCCACCATCACAATCAGGACTGCACTGCCTCAATCTGTCAAGCAGTTAGGGAGGTAAGTTCCATCTGCCATTGCTATAAAAAGCAGGGAAGCAGTGAGCGGGTACTTTGTACCTACAGTATACCACTAGTGCACAGGTTCTCAAACTCAGTCCCCAGGACCCCACACGGTCCATGTTTTGCAGGTCACCTGTAGATTTTTAAAATGTGACAGTTGGTGATACACAGTGCAGCTGCTGGGTGACATGGAAAACGTGAACCGTGTGGGGTCCTGAGGACTGAGTTGAGAACCACTACACTAGTGCATGTGACAGTGGAAGGTAGACAAGAGGGGTGGCCTAGTGATTTCCAGAGCTAGTCTTGTCTTGATTGGCCCTGTCCTCCATGACATAGCACTGAGATGTAACCTCCTTCACAACAATCATTGGCATATCTATAATATGTGCAGGGTGCGAGAGTGGCCCCCAGTTACTGGAGGGCCCACACCACATACCCATATAATTATACTTACCTCTCGGGAGTCCCACATTGGCACTGCACATCAGCAACAATCACACTGAAAATGGCAAAGTGCTTATTTTTTCCGGAGATTTCCCCATTCCCAGTGGAGAAGTCTCCGGGAACATGGAGAGGGCGCCATGTTCCTGGAGACCTGTGCAGGAGACAATGTGCTTCCAGAGAGGAGGGGGCCCGCACACAGTCTGCACACTAGCCCTGGCTTATGCTACCTCCGACCACCATCAACACCTTTCCTCTAGTAATACTATTGCGGACACTAACTTTGATTGACATGACGGGATAGGAAGCAGAGCTTATAACTCCCTCATGAGGGAACATCGGACTTGATGGATAATATATGACATTTATTGAGTCCCTAATGGTATCCCCACAGTCCAACTCGAGATATTAATACTCCAGAGTTTTTAACAAGCCTGTTTTTTTCTTGAGTTTAAATGAGCCATACTTAGAGAGTTTTAATATTTTAAGCAGAACGAAGTAATTTAAAATGCCATTAAAGATAATCCTCTCGGCAGAAGGAAAAATAGCCTGCTCAGTATATGTCACATCAGAATAAGGACACATTCCCATTACACAGCCTGGGAATATTAACTTCGGCATTGCTGCAAAAACTAAATCTAGGATAATCTGATATAAAAAAGAGCAGATAATGATTAATATTATTTTATCTATCTATCTATTTATCTCTCATACCTTTCTATCTATCTATCTATCTATCTATCTATCTATCTATCTATCTATCTATCTATCATCTATCTATATATCACATATCTATCTATCTCATATCTATCTATCTGTCTAGCTATCTATCTCTCTCATATCTTTTTATCTATCTATCTATCTATCTATCTCATTTCTTTCTTTCTTTCTTTCTTTCTTTCTTTCTTTCTTTCTTTCTTTCTTTCTTTCTTTCTTTCCTTCTTTATTTCTATCTATCTCATATCTATATATCTCATATCTATCTATCTATCTATCTATCTATCTATCTATCTATCTCATATCTATCTCATATCTTTCTATCTATCTATCTATCTATCTATCTATCTATCTCTTATCTATATATCTCATATCTATATATCTCATATCTATCTATCTATCTATCTATCTCATATCTATCTATCTATCTATCTATCTATCTATCTATCTATCTATCTATCTATCTATCTATGTATCTATCTATCTATCTATCTATCTATCTATCTATCTATCTATCTATCTATCTATCTATCTATCTATCTATCTATCTCTCATATCTATATACCTCATATCTATGTACCTATCTGTTTGTCTGTCTATCTATCTATCTATCTATCTATCTATCTATCTATCTATCTCATATCTTTCTATCTATCTATCTATCTCATATCTATCTATCTATCTGTCTCATATCTATCTATCTATCTATCTATCTATCTATCTACCTATCTCATATCTATATATCTCATATCTATCTATCTATCTATCTATCTATCTATCTATTTATCTATCTCATATCTATCTATCTATCTATCTATCTATCTCATATCTATATATCTCATGTTTATCTATCTATCTACCTATCTCATATCTATATATCTAACATCTATCTAACATCTATCTATCTATCTATCTATCTATCTACCTACCTACCTACCTATCTATCTATCTATCTATCTATCTATCTATCTATCTATCTATCTATCTATCCTACATCTGTACTATCTAGATAGATCACTGGGTCGCTAGCTAGTGTGCCCCATCTCTTCATGTTCTCTGTGAGAGGTAGGGGAGAGTATGGTGCCACCCTGAATGCTTAAACGCTATTTAGGACATTACTATAATTTATGCTATTAATATTTAAATAGGATCTGCAGAATCTATAGTGCAACTGGAATAAATGCAGCAATAAAACAAGACAAGGTCTTAACGAAAGGTAACAGGACCTGCTCACTACACACACAAACACACACACACACACACACACACACACACACACACACACACACATATATAAAACTGACAGTGATCCTGTCACTTGGCTCTCAGGTCGGGTGGCATGGTCAATCCATGTCACGTACATCAATCAGAAAGTGGTTGATGACAGTGAGCAACAGCTTGAGGTGACATGCAAACTGTCAAACATCTCAAGTATGTGGACTTGTAATAATATTGTTGGGGATGTTAATACAAACTATATTATATATGGCATCTTACGGTTCATTAGCCGTTTAAATGACTGAGAAGAGTTCACTTGGGATATGTTTACGTGTAAGTATATTTCAGGGCCGATTCCAGCCCTACTAGCACACTGAGCACAAATTTTTTAAGTACCCCACCACCGTCGGCACGCACACTTCTGGGGAAGTGGGTGTGGCCTTGCAACTATATAGAATGTTATCAAACTATAAATATGTATATATTATGACACCCACCACTACACACATAATTGTCAGCTTTACATATACTGCCCCCAGAAATGAGGACTGGGTAAAAACCATAATGCACCCAGTAGTGTCAGTTACATACAATGCCCTCAGCAGTGCCAAATACACCTAATGCCCCCAGCAGTGCCAGATACACATAATAACCCCAGCAGTTCCAGAAACACATAATGCCCCCAGAGGTGCCAGTTACACATAATTCTCCCAGTAGTGCCAGATACAAATAATGCCCCCAGAGGTGTCAGTTACAGGAAATGCCAGATACACATTATACCACCAGCAGTGCCAGATACATGTAATGACCCCAGTAGTGTCAGATACAAATAATGCCCCCAGAGGTGCCAGATACACATTATACCCCAGCAGTGCCAGATACATTCAAAGACACCAGGTGTGCCAGATACACATAATGCCACCAGAGGTGCCCATTACACATAATGCCAGATACACATTATACCCCCAGCAGTGCCAGATACATGTAATGCCCCCAGTAGTGCTTACCACTGCTGGGTTTCTGCTGCCTCCATTTCAAATATGGTACCGGCTTGTAAGCAAATCAAAGGTCGCGGTCCAGCAGCCAATCAGTAGCCGCCACTGCCGGTCCACGAGCTGTGATTGGCTGACAGCTGGCACCACATTTGAAATGCCCACGCGCCTTTACTAGCCTGGCGCCTGGAGCAAGCACTCGTTTATTTACTAACGCATATTTATAAGTGTGTTCTTCTTAATAGTAAAAGCATTATTACGAATTCCACACTGTAACTAGAATTCAGGATTCAGCACCATGGACAGAGCAAGATCAAGATGGTTGTTCAAAGACAGGACGCGTCAGCTTTGTCACTCTAGTGACAGCCTCCAGAGACTGGCGCTACTCTTAAAACAAGACAGCGGGTCAGACATCATAGTTGAAATGGAATGTCTGGCTCTGACCACAATCCATGTGTTTACTGAGTAAAGACAAGTCATTTATCACTGCTATAGTTTTTTTTTAAGCATTTGTCTGATGTGCCCGGATCTTAATAAATCAATGTACACAGGTACCTCGATAGTTAAACCTAACATAGCTTCAGGTCCGTGAGTTCCTAAGCTGCATGGCACATTTTCAGTCATCATTATCCTAAGTATGGCCTCCCATATGAAGCTCCCACTTACACCACATTCCTGGAGATGCTGAGCTGCCGGCTCCTCCTCGATGACAGGAGCCAGCACTGCATGATGATGTCACAGTGCGGCACCCAGCTGTTACCGAGTTACTGAGGAGGAGCCGGCATTTTGGTGTCATCCCCTGGAAGGGTGACACCCGGGTGAAGTCTGCACCTCCCTAGTGACACCTCCACTGCATCCGACAGCAGCAGTGCATGCGACTCGGAATCAGGCACTATGAGCGCGGCCTGTCCCCCCTGTCCTGGAAATAGGTGTTAACTGGGTGGACGTGTGAATGAGACCTGTTTCGTGGGAGTGTCATGAGATTGTATCTCTATGCTATTATGTGGCGTGCGTATAACGATGGGATGACTGTTCCTGGGGGTAAATTTACTAAGATGGGAGTTCTATTTAAGATGGGATGTTGCCCATAGCAACCAATCAGATTCCAGGTATGATCTTCTAGAAGGTGCTAGATAAATAAGAAGTAGAATCTGATTGGTTGCTATGGGCAACATCCCATCTTAAATAGAACTCCCACCTTAGTAAATTTAACCCCTGGTGTCTCTTTTTCACCCAGCATGGGGAAGGTCAGGGATGTATTAAGGAGGAGGGGGCCTGTGTGCAGCATCCGCCTGGCCCCTCCTCTCTAGCCGGCACTGTAGTCTGTGTGTGGTGGCGCTGGTAGAATCTAGCGCTGTGCTAGAGTCTACTGTGCATGTGCAGGACTTTGGGGAAATGGTGCAGTGGTCATTTTTCCAGCGACTCCCTTACCGCGCAAAACACTGGGAAAATTGCCACCACACCGCGGCTATATCTGCCATGATGTTATATGACTATTGTTCAAACTACTACTTCTAAATTACAGAATCGTACTGAATTCAGTATTAGAATTTTTTCACGATTCAAAAACTTCTTATAGCTTTCATTGGGGCAGATGTATTAAGCCTGGAGAAGTGATAAAAAAGTGATAAGTGGAAGGTGATAACGCACCAGCTAATCAGCTCCTGTCATTTTTCAAGTCTGTAGTGATTGGCTGGTACGTTATCACCATCCACTTATCACTGCTTTATCACTTCTTTATCACTTCTCCTGGCTTCATACATCTGCCCTATTGTATTAATTCCAGTTGTGTGCTAATCCATGGTAATGCTGAATATTAAGGTGTTATGGGGCAGTTTTGAACAGTTAGAGGGTCCCTACAACACACTCACAATTTGTCCGAATAATTTGTGATTTATTGCTGGAACTTTGGGATCATCGTCCTATAACTTTGTCAGACAGATCTCAGAATACCTATTTATAACTAGGTGATTCATCGTGCCCTACGGGCGCTCTTCACATCGTCGCAAGGTGCTATGCCCCCTTAACCCTTGCACGTCCTTTGGGCGGACAATATTTGTATTATATGGAGTATTACCTTCAAGCATAATGTTGTTAAATATTTTACGGCCAAAGGGCACGATGAATAACCTATTGTGGTAATAATGGGGGTAATTCCAAGTTGATCGCAGCAGGAAATTTTTTAGCAGTTGGGCAAAAACCATGTGCACTGCATGGGGGGGGGGGGCAGATATAACATGTGCAGAGAGAGTTAGATTTGGGTGGGGTGTGTTCAATCTGCAATCTAAATTGCAGTGTAAAATAAAGCAGCCAGTATTTACCCTGCACCCTCCTTTCTGTGACTCTATGACTCAGAGATCCTAGCCACGCCCAGCCTGGTCTCTCCTATCTGTGACTCTATGACTCAGAGATCCTAGCCACGCTCAGCCTGGTCTCTCCTATCTGTGACTCTATGACTCAGAGATCCTAGCCACGCCCAGCCTGGTCTCTATGACTCAGAGATCCTAGCCCCGCCCAGCCTGGTCTCTCCTATCTGTGACTCTATGACTCAGAGATCCTAGCCACGCCCAGCCTGGTCTCTCCTATCTGTCACTCTATGACTCAGAGATCCTAGCCACGCCCAGCCTGGTCTCTCCTATTTGTGACTCTATGACTCAGAGATCCTAGCCACGCCCAGCATTAGCAAATGAGTCAGAGTCACAGATCTGGACAAATATATAGGAGATATGTCCAATACGATTTTATAAAAAGAAAAGAAAACATCCATCGTGACCTGCATTTTTCACCGCTAGCTGCTCCCTGTAGCCTCCGGGGATCAAAAGGGAAAGTAAGGGGCTGCATTTTAACATTCCTCAGTGGCTGCTAATGGGGCTAATTCAGTAAGGATAGTAAGGATCCTTTGGTGCGCATGCTGGGGGCCGGCCATCGCTGGGCAAGGCCGCCCAGCATGCAGACCGGCGCCTCCCCCCCTTGATGAAGCAGAAATTGCAAGCGCCTCACAACTCCTGCTTCATTGTAAAAAAATCTTGATACTACCTGCTGGGAGACTCGGCGCCATCTTACCCATCGCAGCGGCTGCGTGGGATCCTCTAGTGTTAGGGGATTAGGGTTAGGCACTAGGGGAGGGTTAGGGTTAAACACTAGGGGGAGGTTAGGGTTAGGCACTATGGGGAGGTTAGGGTTAAACACTAGGGGGAGGTTAGGGTTAGGCACTAGGGGAGGGTTAAGGTTAGGGATGGCCATCGACCATCAATTATTTAAAATCATTGATTGTTTATGACCAATGTCAAATTCTTTTACCATCAATATTTTTTTTTCCCTCCAAATGTCAGGGCAAGGAGCGCAGCCCCACCCCCGTCACCCACAAAGCCCTGCCCTCGAGCTCTGATTGGCCCGCAGTTCATGTTACCTTAATGCAGGGGTGACTATCAGTGGGTAAAATCATCATAGTACTCTTGCAAAGGGATTTACACCATCGAGGTTATCAATCAATGGTACCATCAATGGTGACCATCAATGGAAAACCCACTGATGGCCATCCCTAGTTAGGGTTAGGTTGCAGGAAGGGACGTTATGATTAGGTCCTAGGGGGAGGTTAGGGTTAGGCACTATGGGGAGGTTAGGGTTAAACACTAGGGGGAGGTTAGGGTTAAACACTAGGGGGAGGTTAGGGTTAGGCCCTGAACACCCACAAGTTTTTTAAAAAAATAATGTTTTTTCTGTTTTTTAGCAAATGCCAACTTCACACTGCAAATCACATCACTTACTGTGTATTATTAATGCAGTGGCACAGCACCTACATAGTGCTATTGTTTAACACAGTGCCACTGCCTAGCCCTGAACACATACAAGGTTGTTGTTTTTGTTGCTTAAATATTCTGCCCCACAGTACACAGTGCCACTGCCCCATAGTACACAATACCACTGCCCAGTACACAGTGCCACTACTCCACAGTACCACAACCAGCACAATATTGCTCCTTATCATTTTTTGGGGGGGTTCTTTTTTGGGAAAGTGTCCCTTAGACGCTCGGCCCAGTCCCAACACCCTCTCCATATGGTCTACAGTGATGAATAGCCACCTGATCACTGCAGGAGGGACTTACTGTATAACAAATCCAAAATACCGTGGGGAATATGACGTTTTGCCTCATTTCAGCATCCGATAATGGCCGGGAGTTCCACTCAGATCCCTGAAGTTCAGGGGGGTACGGTTTTCAGAAAACCAAGCACGAACATGTGTAGTGCAGACAAGACATGCTAAGTATGTCGGCAGATCAACCCTATCGACATCCTATACAGTAATGTGCAACAACAAAGTAATTAATAAGTCATAGAATCAACACAATAATGGGGGTAATTCCAAGTTGATCGCAGCAGGAAATTTTTTAGCAGTTGGGCAAAACCATGTGCACTGCAGGGGAGGCAGATGTAACATGTGCAGAGAGAGATAGATTTGGGTGGGGTGAGTTCAATCTGCAATCTAAATTGCAGTGTAAAAATAAAGCAGGCAGTATTTACCCTGCACAGAAACAAAATAACCCACCCAAATCTAACTCTCTCTGCACATGTTATATCTGCCTCCCCTGCAGTGCACATGGTTTTGCCCAACTGCTAACAAATTTCCTGCTGCGATCAACTTGGAATTACCCCCAATGTGCAGCCATCTAGACAGAAACCTCTTTGCAGCCGATTTGAAGGAAGTAATAATAATTGATGCGTTTTACGTTCTATACTCTCAGCAATAATGTCAGAAGGGGACAGAACCTAATTTCATTCACTACCCAGGTGCTGTAGGGCGGCTCAATATGCATCATCCGGCGGAATAAATAATACGGTGACACCAAGCCAAGAAGTAATGTCTTCAGAACCGCAGACAGGGGTCAGGAGTCAGCGCAGTAATTGCATGCAGCAACTTGGAGACTTGCCCGTGATGTACCCACTGTATCAGCGGTTGTAATTTGGGCAGAGAAAATTGCTGCAGGAGAACCAGGTTACGGCTGAATCGCAGCACCGCTCAGTACAGTAGTTTGGCCGTCATTCCTGATTACTGCAAATCTATTCCATTCTACAGCCTCGTGCCTGACACTCTTGTGAACCTTCCCCAGACTCCGGGCACTGCCTTCCCCAATTTGTACAGGATGCACATACGTAAAGTCTAGTTCTGTAGTGCTAACACCATATTACAGGTTACAGACAATACACAAGATGCATATTATGGGGGAATCTGTATGACGTGTACAAGAGAAAACTGGAGAGGCTGGCCCAGAAGAGCTGACAATCTAAATGGTGTATACTGTATAGGGAAACAAGCACATTTGGGAAAAGAATAAGTGCTAGGAGAAAAATCTCATTCTGGGGGCTGCCCAGCATGAGAAGCGCCACCGAGCGCTGTGAATCGCAATGCAGGCAGCGGGATTACCTGTAGCCTCCCTGCATACGCGAACAAGCTTTGGGGTATATTCAATTGAAGTCGAAAGCTGCCGTCTGTCGAAAAGACGGCAGTTTTCGACTTTTTAAGGTCGCATCGTGATTCGACCTATTCAATATATCCCTAAATTTTTCGACAAGTTGATGAATTCAACTTGTCGAAAAGCACGTGGATCGGCGGAATAGCTGCCGATCCATGTGCTTGTGTCCAAAACGGGGCCAAAACCTGTCGGTTTTAAACCTTTTCAACCATCTCAGTCCGACATAAAAAAATGTCGGACTGAGATGTGGGACCCAGAGCCGGAGAGGGGGGAGAGCCGCAGGGAGACGGGGGACAGCCGCGGGCATATAGGGGAGAGCAGCGCTACAGCACACCGCTCACAGCAGCTTCCACCCGGCTCCAGCAAGTGAGGTCACGCTTGCTGGAGCCGGGTGGACACTGCCGTGAGGTCGGGTGGCTGTGTGACATCCTCCTGCAGCGCTACGGTAGCGCTGATCTCCTCCGTCTGCCGGCGGCTGCCCCCGCTGGTCTCCCCGCGGCTCCCCACCCCCCTCCTCCTCTGGGTCCCTCATCTCAATTTGACTTGAAAAGTTGAAATGAGATGAGATTTGAATAGGGGTTGTCGGATCCATTCCGACAAATGCATGTCGGAATTTATCAGACGCTAATTGAATATACCCCTTTGTGGCTAAGCGGTCTGCGATTGATGCAGTATGAGGGCCTCTTTTCAGATTGGATCTCTTCGGGGAATCCAGACCAGGTTTTGTTTCGGTTCAGATCCACAAAATTCAGGGGGATTCGGATTTCTGGAGAACCGAACCGCACATCTCTGGTACTAAGGGCGCGGCTGTTGGATTTAAAGGGGCAATTATAATAAACACAATACACGCCCTGTGCTGTATTTAATCATGTTATTGCTCCTTTAAATCCTGTGTCCCTGAATTAACATTTCTATAAATTATTGCTTTAAGTTTATCGGGGGGGGGGGGGGGGGGGGGAATGGCGGCCCTTAGTAGGCTTTATGAATCCCCATTAAATGCTTTAAAGAGACATTTGGTCACCAGACCTAACAGTGCAATTTTGCGTTCCCACAAATATTAGGCAGGCTGATAAAATGGCTCCATGCGCTGTATATAGAGGCCATGGGTAGAAGTGGAACAACTAGTCCTAATTCACATTACAGTAACAATAAATGCAATGAAGACTTTCCTCTAACCTCAGACACCTGTCTACTTGCCCAGGTATAAGTGGGGGGAGGTTGAGCGCTGAGCACTCGAGTGGCTGGAATGTGACGGCAGGGTTAAGTGCAGAGCGCAGATGTACTGTATAAGTGACAAATGAGGACAGCACGCCGGGAAGCCTGTAGCCAAAGTACAGTATACAGATCAGTAACGACAGCGCATCTGGCATCCACTGATCTTCCCTGGGTAAGGCCGTGATTGAGCGCGGGATCAGCTGCACAAATACGTGTTCTCATTACTTTTGAGAGGTTTACAAATGATTATACAAGATAACAAACAATATTACTTATATATATTGGCTGGTACTTTTATTTCTCTGAAAGGATTATTACATAGACTCCTAAATGCCAGCCAGTATGTATTTTATGAAGAACTGTGAAATGTGAATTTACTTTCGCCAGGCGAAGAATTTACTTTCCACAAACTGGGGCTGATTCTGAATTGGGGGTAAAAACAAAAAAAAAATGGCTAGTAACACTGCACATTGGAAAAACCAAGTTGCACTGCAGGGTAATAATGAGAAACTATTGATGGTCTATGCCCGAAGTTGAATTTTTTTACAATTGATGGGAGAGACCCAACCGCCATCGATGTTACAGAACCACCCTATCGTTTTTCTTTCTTCTTCAAAGTGACGGGACACAATGCCTAGCTCCACCCACCAAAGCTCCGCCCTAAGGCGTGAGACTAGTAAAGCAGGGTTGACCATTGATGAGTGATACCATTGATGGTTCCCTTGCAGATGGTTTTATACCATCAAGGTTAAATACGAATAGTACTATTGATGGTTAACCCACCACTGGCAATCCCTACTGCAGGGGGGTAGATGTAAAATGTGCAGAGAGAGCTAGCTTTAGGAGTGGTGTGTTCAAGCTCAAATCTAAATTGTGGCAAAAAATAAAGCTGTCTAGCATTTGTGGGCTGCATGCAAAAGCAGCCAGTATTTACCCTTCATGCAAACATAATGGCCCTCATTCCGAGTTGTTCGCTCGGTATTTTTCATCGCATCGCAATGAAAATCCGCTTAGTACGCATGCGCAATGTTCGCACTGCGACTGCGCCAAGTAACTTTGCTATGTAGAAAGTATTTTTACTCACGGCTTTTTCATCGCTCCGGCGAACGTAATGTGATTGACAGGAAATGGGTGTTACTGGGCGGAAACACGGCGTTTCAGGGGCGTGTGGCTGAAAACGCTACCGTTTCCGGAAAAAACGCAGGAGTGGCTGGAGAAACGGTGGGAGTGCCTGGGCGAACGCTGGGTGTGTTTGTGACGTCAACCAGGAACGACAAGCACTGAACTGATCGCACAGGCAGAGTAAGTCTGGAGCTACTCTGAAACTGCTAAGTAGTTAGTAATCGCAATATTGCGAATACATCGGTCGCAATTTTAAGAAGCTAAGATTCACTCCCAGTAGGCGGCGGCTTAGCGTGTGTAACTCTGCTAAATTCGCCTTGCGACCGATCAACTCGGAATGAGGGCCAATGTATTTGCACTCCCTGCCGTGCAACATGGTTTGCTCTCAACTCTTTGCCCAAATATTTGCTCCCGATCTTTTGAAATGGTGAGTTTGTTTTTACATTTTAGAAAATTGCACTATTTTTCTTGTTATTGTTATAGACCTGAAAATTAATTTAAAACATTCAGTTAAAGAAAGAAAAAAACTGCGTTCAGATATTTAACGCAGGAAAAGTATTTTTTTCCCAGGTGTAAAGTCTTTGTCCAAGGTGAAACATCCCCCTTCTCTCCCTGGCATGAAATAGAGGTTTCACAAACGCTAAAGTAATAGTTTCATCACTAACGCTTGCTCCCTGGGCTGCGGGAAGGAGACATTTTTCAAAAAATAATTCAGACGTACATTTTTGCAAGATGGAAGTTTCACACTATTAAAAGATATGTTTAATCTACCGGCTGTATTGACCTGGAAATGTTTTACTGGCGGAATGGGAAAGGGGGATCATCAACGTTAATCAGCTCAGAAAAAAATGCTGGAATTTTAAACAGGTGAATCCGCCAAACACTTTGTTTTATATGGAAGGACTTCAGCTTATACCTGCAAGGTCACCATCATGCTCAGATGGGTCCACAGTCCATCTCTGTTCTCACGTACACCCATGAGTTTTCTTATAACACACAATGGTCCTGACAGGACAGTCAGCGTCTTGTACCTTACGTGGAAGCATTCTGCGCATGCGTAGAAAAATGGCTGCACGCCTACAGTATCTGTCCAACATGGTTTCCGACACTTACGTCTGCTTCAATTAGGTTGGACAGACTGGGGGTAGTCAAATATATAGCATGTACAATAAGGGCATGTCTGCGCAATTGCGAACACGTGCAGACTGCGACACAAGCCTGAGAAAGCTGTTTTATTTTAGAGGGATCGGGTTTGTAGGTACAAATCACAAATGATGATGATGAAGATGAAGGTCATGAGCAAAAGTCATGAGGTCACAACCAATAGTCCACAAGGTCACCAGCAATTTGTCTAATTGCTTCTGATGTATTAGAGGAATATTGAGGTTTTATTGATGACAAATGCACGCCTGACAAACAAACAAAACGGCGTGAAGCGCCCACACGCGCTACAGGTGCCTATCTGCACATCTTGCCGCAGTTGCAGCCTTGCCTATACACATCACTACGGTTTATTTAGTGAGCACAAATTGCGTCTGCATTCTGGGGGACCATTGCGGCAAATTCAGCAGCAGCCCCTAACTCTCTGGCTGAAGACGCTAGTCCGGGATGGTATCACACTGGAGTCTGTGCTTTACACAAACACAGAATATTGCGCCTGAGCAGAAGTTGGGAGACGATGAGACAGAATGATGCCCAATTCAAATATGGCGGCGGAAGAGAACATCGCACACTGCTGCAAAGTTTGGGCGAGAAAACAGTCTTCAAGTTCCACTGGCAGTTGTCGGTACAGTATATGCCTTAAGGCTGCAACCGGCATTTTATTGTTTGTTTGGGGTTTTAAAAAAAAAATAGCAACCAATCAGATTCTAGCTAGCATTTGTCAAGTAAATTCTATAAAATGACAAGTACAAGCTGATTGGTTGCTTTGGACATCTTATCCACTTGTCCTTAGTTTTTTTATTTTTAATAAATTTGCAAAAATCTCAAAAAAACGTTTTTTTCATGTTATCATTATGGGGTATTGGCCCTCATTCCGAGTTGTTCGCTCGCTAGCTGATTTTAGCAGCATTGCACACGAGCATTGAGGCCGCCGCCCTCTGGGAGTGTATCTTCGCTTAGCAGAATTGCGAACGAAAGATTAGCAGAATTGCGAATAGAAAATTTCTTAGCAGTTTCTGAGTAGCTCGAGACTTACTCCTACACTGCGATCAGCTCAGCCCGTTTAGTTCCTGGTTTGACGTCACAAACACGCCCTGCGTTCGGCCAGCCACTCCCCTGTTTCTCCAAACACTCCTGCGTTTTATCCTGGCACGCCTGCGTTTTTCCGCACACTCCCAGAAAACGTCCAGTTTCCGCCCAGAAACACCCACTTCCTGTCACTCACACTCCGATCACTTCAACGATGAAAATTCTTTGTTCGGACCTGAGTAAAGCTACTAAGTTTTGTGCTAAAATACTTAGCGCATGCGCACTGCGTACCATGCGCATGCGCATCTTTGCCTTAATCGCTCTGTTGCGAAAATCGGCAACGAGCGAACAACTCGGAATGACCCCCATTGTGTGTAGAATTTTGAGGGAAAAAATTTATTTATTCCATTTTGGAATGAGGCTGTAACATAACAAAATGTGGAAAAAGGGAAACGCTGTGAATACTTTCCGGATGCACTATATATAGGTCAAGGCTTGGGCAGGCCCAAATGGTTGAGAAACAGATAAAACGCCGCACTTGAGAGGCACAAGCAGTGGCAGATTTTACCTATGGACTGAAGGACTGCAGACCCCCCCCCCCCCCCCACCCCCCCCCCCCTCCCAGAAATATCTGCCCCTTCATTGCGCTCAGCTGAGCTAATTGCCATCTGTGTGACTGCACTTGCCCAGTAGCTGCACTGTGGCTAGCAGGCAGTGGCTTCCTATTGGAAGTCCTACCTGCCAGTCACCCGCAGGACTGCCAGACCAGGCTGCAATTAACAGAGCACTGGTTTCCTGTGGGAAGCCACTCAGCGCCTGATCGTCAGCCCAATCCAGCTTCTATGCGCTGCAGTCGCTACAGTCCACAGAAGCCGGGGGTTTGTGCACATGTGCTGGTCATGCCGCATACCAGATCCATTACACGGGTGCCAGGACTCGGCTGTCCTGGGGGCGGTTCTCATGCCCGAAAAAGGTAGCAGCCGCCGCTGGTCACAAGCAAAAAATCAGGGGCAAGAAATCGGTTAGACAGACAAAATAATAAATATAAATAAAATTCCCCCGATGTCACATGTAAAATACGCTATATATTTGTTATAGATTCCATTTTGCTGTAATCCAGCAAGAAAGTATTGGCGTAGGTGAAAATTATAATAATTGGAGATCAAAGAACAATGAACCGAGCAACAGCGATTATTGATAGTTAGACTCACCGGTTTCCCAGCACATACAACACGTCTCCGAACACGTCAAGACTCAGTAAGCGGCATCAAACTTTCTGCAATGAGCCGGAAATATGACCTTCACCGACCGCAATAAAGAAGCCTCACAGAATCCACACAGCAAATCCTCCGACACATGACACATGCTCTAAATAAGGCTTCGGCGCAGGCAGCCATTACTTTTCTCTACAGCTCATTCCGAAGCCGTCTAAATGGAACATACTTTTTCACATATGCAAAAAGGTTTCCCACACTGACATTAATCCATTCCCCAATGACAGCTCGATATCCTTTGCTGGATTAAATTGGAAAGAAAATAACTCAGCATTGTTATTCGGGTTCTCCGCTCTCGTCAACAGTGAGCGGTGTTTGCCGATAACGTGGAACAGGAATGAAAAAAAGTTTTAAGGATGATGCTATCTCCGTATGAATCTTCCCGAATATTAAGCAGGCGGCAGGAAGCAGAGGGGGAAATAAATAAATAAAATATGAATATGTTGGTACGAGGACACATCCCGTACAGTCAGTGACAAATGTTCCTGATTTTCCAGGCTACTGCTAATGTCAGGAGGCCAGGCTGTCTCTACCTCTGCACCAATAAATCTTATCCTACATGTGTGCATTATAATAGGACATTTGCCTAATTATTACTATTTCTATCCTGACAGGAATATTCATGGACAGCACAGAATGAAAACAAACACTAGGAAGACCATAAACATCTTAGTGATATTTGGTGGACCCCTTTCTTTGAAAGTAAAGCATTCATAACCTAGAACCAGAAATAACGACACTGAGACTTGAATTTTGGCAGAAAATTGCTAGCTATTTATTTGTCCCTATCCATTAGGAAACCTGTAATAAAGAAATTAATTTAATATGCCGCTCCAGCTGGCATATGGTGGCGGCCCAAAAGAACGGCTCAATTAATCTGAATTAACTTTAAATAACTAACCCTATAAATTTACTAAAACTTACTATAAACCGGTAATAGGTGACAACTCAACTCCCACAGTGACTACCCACCGCTCCTGGGTGCCCTGCCGCTGCCTTCCCGGACGGGTGGTCAAGCGGCCATAAGTCGATGGAGGTGAGTGCACCTAAACCACAACAAACTGTAAAAAACACTACAGTTTTCCCTACAATACAAAACTGCCGTTCTTTTCCGCCAATAAATAGCCAACGAAAACAGCCAACAACTTAAAGCCAAAGCCCACGTGCCACAAATTCTTAATACCAGGGCGGGAGGGTGGGAAAGCAAATCACCAAGAGACTTAAGATGGCCTCTCCTTCCCTATATATAGCAAACCCTCCCCCTAAAGAAGGCTGTACTTTCCTCACAGCTAGGTCCACCCCTCCCCAGATGTTTAACTCTTTCCTCTCCTATGCAGTCAATACTCTCTCCTACTGTACTGTACGTTATGGAGCAACAGCTGCTCCATTTATTATACTGTATAATAATAATAATAATAACTAGGTGTACGGGTGTACACACACCTATCCTCAAGTCCAGTTTGGTGCGCAATGAAAAGTGAGACTAAGCTGCACCATGCGCCTTTTTTGCATTTGTTTTGCGCTGCTAGTTCCATAAAAGCACAAGGTACACGATACCTGCACACCCCTTATACTGTAGATTTGCGTAATACAGCACCCCACCACGCTGCATTATGCAAATTTACACTACCACGATTATAAGAAAAGTGCAGATCCTAAGTCCCTAGTACAATAGGGGGTCATTAGCAACTTTTTGCAGCGCTGCGATCAGATAGTCGCCGCCTATGGGGGAGTGTATTTTCGCTTTGCAAGTGTGCGAACGCTTGTGCAGCCAAGCGGTACAAAAACAGTTTGTGCAATTTCTGAGTAGCTCTGGACTTACGCAGCCGCTGTGATCACTTCAGTCTTTTTGGTCCCGGAATTGACGTCAGACACCCGCCCTGCAAACGCTTGGACACGCCTGCGTTTTTGCAAACACTCCCAGAAAATGGTCAGTTGCCACCCACAAACGCCTTCTTCCTGTCAATCTCCTTGCGATCGGCTGTGCGAATGGATTCATCGTTAAACCCATCGCCCAGCACCGATCCTCTTTGTACCCGTACAAGACGCCTGCGCATTGCGGTGCATACGCATGCGCAGTTTTGCCGAGTTTTAACCTGATCGCAGAGCTGCAAAAAGTTGCTAGCGAGCGGTCAAGTCGGAATGACCGCCAATACCTGTTGGTGTGCAGCTGCGGGGCAAAAAAGACTGTTGAATAAGAATAAGAATTTTATGTATATGAGACTTTTCTACAAAAGGACTCAAGGATGTTGGGGTACAGTAAGGGTGTGACCCCATTATATATGAGTCAATTGATCCTCTGCACACAGTACTGTACCTTGCAACTGCCTTGATTTGAGGACTATGAGCCTAATTCAGACCCCATTGCTGGGAAGGGAACATGTTGCGAATCCAGTAAGGAAATGGTACATATGACATCACAGAAGCACGGTCTGTGTGTGCGGATCTTGCACCAGCCCTTCAGTTTCCGCTATTGATGCGTCTCCTGACATGCAGCTGTGCCCAGGTCACTTTACTGTACACTGCACCTGCTTGTGAGCCCCTGCTCTCCTCCGTCATGTCTCTGGTTGTGTCAAGAGCCGCAGGTGTGTTCGTATGGGGGGTAATTCAGACTGCGAACGCTGCAGCGGCAGCGATCGCAGTCTGAATTACTATGCGCAGTGCGCACGCGCATATCAGCGTCTCACTGGTGCGATCGCCTCTGCCTGAATGACAGGCAGAGGCGGTTGCGGGGCGGGAGGGGGCGTGCTAACGGCGTTAGAACGCTGTTGGCGGGCCCGGACAACGGAGGCATGTACAGACCGTTGTGTGCTGTGGTGGCTGCGTGATGTCACACGCAGCCGCTGCGAACCGGGACGCGGCGGTTAGCCCCCTGCCAGTGCGCACGAGCTGCGCTGGCAGGGAGCTACTTGTCAGGTACAAAAGCATCGCCGCCGTGCAATTCTTTTGTACCCGTGCGGGGAGGGGAGGGGGGGAAGGGCCTGACACGCGGTGCGGACCAGCCCTGTGGCTAAATTTAGCACATCTACGATTATCTCGGAATTACCCTCTTATATTCCTCGGTGTGTGCGAGCAAATCTGCATATTTACTCTGCACAAGCAAGTGTACCTCTCACTCCCACTTTGCATCGCCCAGGTCTAAGCACTGACTTGAATTTGCAAAGGTGGTTTGCAAAACGCATACCTCCCAACATGACCCTCTCCAGGAGGGACACAATGCTCTGCTCCTGGACTTCCCTCTTACTGTATGATTACCATCACCTGTGTTGAACAGGTGAATGGATAAGAAAGGTGTTTCAGCACAGGTGATGGCAATCATACATTAAGAGGGAAGTCCAGGAGGAGAGAATTCTGTCCCTCCTGGAGAGGGTCATGTTGGGAGGTATGAGAACGTCTCTTTATAAAGTCACTATAGGGAGATTTCATTAAAGCACAAATACAGTTCTCAGCCGTTTCTGTTCTAGAAAGGAATAATTCAGCGGTTCTTGTGCGTGTTATGGATTTCCTCCTCTCCTCCCTCGGGAGCTAATTTACCCGTACAGCTGGACAGCCAGCTAAAGCCCTCAGTCTGTGCAGCCCTCATCTGGCTCTGTGTCTCCTAACAAGGCTTACGGCTTTTCCACAAGACTTTGCATCCAGAATGAGTGCTGCTTTGTGCATGCTACTTCATCTTCTTGTAAGTGCTCACGGGACATATACAAGTGATAAAAATGCCAAACAATAGCACATCTGTGTGACCTAGATTACAATATCATAAAAGGCAGAGAAAAGACTCGGTGCTTCGTTTTCAGGACGCAGATAATTCTGCGGATATATTGTGCTCATCATCTTACTTCTGCATTCTATTGTTTACGCTTCAGTATTTAAATATACACATCACCCCGCACCGCGGAGACACCCGCCAAATCCTCTATCCGTGAGAATGCACCCTGGAGTTACTATGTTCATGAGGCACCTACAGGAACCAGCTAAACCAGTATTTGTGAGAGCACAGGGCCGATTCAGAGATGTACATAAATTTGTATGTACGATTCGCAATTCTTAAAGGCGTGATTGATTCACCAAGCAGTAGTCGAGCGTCTAACGACTCTGACAGCGGGCGTTGTGATACGCATGGCAGCATACCAGGGAAGGGCTTGTAGCGGTAACAGCATAAAGTGGCAGTTGTGCGACCGCAGATAAATGCATAATCAGCCACTGAATATTCAAAAAGGAAGGTGGTTAAAAAAGACCCAGTTACACCCCTTTACCTAAACACCCAAATACAACATAATATATGAGCAATGAAAACAGAGTGGCTTTTTGCACTCACCCTGCTTAGTCAAAGTTCAGTGAGGACGTGTTGATGGATTTGCAGACTATGGGGAATAGGACATATTTTGGAGAGGGGGCCTGGACTGCACACCCTAGCTTCATATAATGGGATGTGCTACCTTGCTGGGACTTAATACTACAATATAGGAACAAGGGTGAAGGTGCACCATAAAACTAGAGATGAGCGCCTGAAATTTTTCGGGTTTTGTGTTTTGGTTTTGGGTTCGGTTCCGCGGCCGTGTTTTGGGTTCGAACGCGTTTTGGCAAAACCTCACCGAATTTTTTTTGTCGGATTCGGGTGTGTTTTGGATTCGGGTGTTTTTTTCAAAAAACACTAAAAAACAGCTTAAATCATAGAATTTGGGGGTCATTTTGATCCCAAAGTATTATTAACCTCAAAAACCATAATTTCCACTCATTTTCAGTCTATTCTGAATACCTCACACCTCACAATATTATTTTTAGTCCTAAAATTTGCACCGAGGTCGCTGTGTGAGTAAGATAAGCGACCCTAGTGGCCGACACAAACACCGGGCCCATCTAGGAGTGGCACTGCAGTGTCACGCAGGATGGCCCTTCCAAAAAACCCTCCCCAAACAGCACATGACGCAAAGAAAAAAAGAGGCGCAATGAGGTAGCTGTGTGAGTAAGATTAGCGACCCTAGTGGCCGACACAAACACCGGGCCCATCTAGGAGTGGCACTGCAGTGTCACGCAGGATGGCCCTTCCAAAAAACCCTCCCCAAACAGCACATGACGCAAAGAAAAAAAGAGGCGCAATGAGGTAGCTGTGTGAGTAAGATTAGCGACCCTAGTGGCCGACACAAACACCGGGCCCATCTAGGAGTGGCACTGCAGTGTCACGCAGGATGTCCCTTCCAAAAAACCCTCCCCAAACAGCACATGACGCAAAGAAAAAAAGAGGCGCAATGAGGTAGCTGTGTGAGTAAGATTAGCGACCCTAGTGGCCGACACAAACACCGGGCCCATCTAGGAGTGGCACTGCAGTGTCACGCAGGATGTCCCTTCCAAAAAACCCTCCCCAAACAGCACATGACGCAAAGAAAAAAAGAGGCGCAATGAGGTAGCTGACTGTGTGAGTAAGATTAGCGACCCTAGTGGCCGACACAAACACCGGGCCCATCTAGGAGTGGCACTGCAGTGTCACGCAGGATGTCCCTTCCAAAAAACCCTCCCCAATCAGCACATGATGCAAAGAAAAAGAAAAGAAAAAAGAGGTGCAAGATGGAATTGTCCTTGGGCCCTCCCACCCACCCTTATGTTGTATAAACAAAACAGGACATGCACACTTTAACCAACCCATCATTTCAGTGACAGGGTCTGCCACACGACTGTGACTGATATGACGGGTTGGTTTGGACCCCCCCCAAAAAAGAAGCAATTAATCTCTCCTTGCACAAACTGGCTCTACAGAGGCAAGATGTCCACCTCATCTTCACCCTCCGATATATCACCGTGTACATCCCCCTCCTCACAGATTATCAATTCGTCCCCACTGGAATCCACCATCTCAGCTCCCTGTGTACTTTGTGGAGGCAATTGCTGCTGGTCAATGTCTCCGCGGAGGAATTGATTATAATTCATTTTAATGAACATCATCTTCTCCACATTTTCTGGATGTAACCTCGTACGCCGATTGCTGACAAGGTGAGCGGCGGCACTAAACACTCTTTCGGAGTACACACTTGTGGGAGGGCAACTTAGGTAGAATAAAGCCAGTTTGTGCAAGGGCCTCCAAATTGCCTCTTTTTCCTGCCAGTATAAGTACGGACTGTGTGACGTGCCTACTTGGATGCGGTCACTCATATAATCCTCCACCATTCTATCAATGTTGAGAGAATCATATGCAGTGACAGTAGACGACATGTCCGTAATCGTTGTCAGGTCCTTCAGTCCGGACCAGATGTCAGCATCAGCAGTCGCTCCAGACTGCCCTGCATCACCGCCAGCGGGTGGGCTCGGAATTCTGAGCCTTTTCCTCGCACCCCCAGTTGCGGGAGAATGTGAAGGAGGAGATGTTGACAGGTCGCGTTCCGCTTGACTTGACAATTTTGTCACCAGCAGGTCTTTCAACCCCAGCAGACTTGTGTCTGCCGGAAAGAGAGATCCAAGGTAGGCTTTAAATCTAGGATCGAGCACGGTGGCCAAAATGTAGTGCTCTGATTTCAACAGATTGACCACCCGTGAATCCTTGTTAAGCGAATTAAGGGCTGCATCCACAAGTCCCACATGCCTAGCGGAATCGCTCCCTTTTAGCTCCTTCTTCAATGCCTCCAGCTTCTTCTGCAAAAGCCTGATGAGGGGAATGACCTGACTCAGGCTGGCAGTGTCTGAACTGACTTCACGTGTGGCAAGTTCAAAGGGCATCAGAACCTTGCACAACGTTGAAATCATTCTCCACTGCACTTGAGACAGGTGCATTCCACCTCCTATATCGTGCTCAATTGTATAGGCTTGAATGGCCTTTTGCTGCTCCTCCAACCTCTGAAGCATATAGAGGGTTGAATTCCACCTCGTTACCACTTCTTGCTTCAGATGATGGCAGGGCAGGTTCAGTAGTTTTTGGTGGTGCTCCAGTCTTCTGTACGTGGTGCCTGTACGCCGAAAGTGTCCCGCAATTCTTCTGGCCACCAACAGCATCTCTTGCACGCCCCTGTCGTTTTTTAAAAAATTCTGCACCACCAAATTCAAGGTATGTGCAAAACATGGGACGTGCTGGAATTTGCCCATATTTAATGCACACACAATATTGCTGGCGTTGTCCGATGCCACAAATCCACAGGAGAGTCCAATTGGGGTAAGCCATTCCGCGATGATCTTCCTCAGTTGCCGTAAGAGGTTTTCAGCTGTGTGCGTATTCTGGAAAGCGGTGATACAAAGCGTAGCCTGCCTAGGAAAGAGTTGGCGTTTGCGAGATGCTGCTACTGGTGCCGCCGCTGCTGTTCTTGCGGCGGGAGTCCATACATCTACCCAGTGGGCTGTCACAGTCATATAGTCCTGACCCTGCCCTGCTCCACTTGTCCACATGTCCGTGGTTAAGTGGACATTGGGTACAACTGCATTTTTTAGGACACTGGTGAGTCTTTTTCTGACGTCCGTGTACATTCTCGGTATCGCCTGCCTAGAGAAGTGGAACCTAGATGGTATTTGGTAACGGGGGCACACTGCCTCAATAAATTGTCTAGTTCCCTGTGAACTAACGGCGGATACCGGATGCACGTCTAACACCAACATAGTTGTCAAGGCCTCAGTTATCCGCTTTGCAGTAGGATGACTGCTGTGATATTTCATCTTCCTCGCAAAGGACTGTTGAACAGTCAATTGCTTACTGGAAGTAGTACAAGTGGGCTTACGACTTCCCCTCTGGGATGACCATCGACTCCCAGCGGCAACAACAGCAGCGCCAGCAGCAGTAGGCGTTACACGCAAGGATGCATCGGAGGAATCCCAGGCAGGAGAGGACTCGTCAGAATTGCCAGTGACATGGCCTGCAGGACTATTGGCATTCCTGGGGAAGGAGGAAATTGACACTGAGGGAGTTGGTGGGGTGGTTTGCGTGAGCTTGGTTACAAGAGGAAGGGATTTACTGGTCAGTGGACTGCTTCCGCTGTCACCCAAAGTTTTTGAACTTGTCACTGACTTATTATGAATGCGCTGCAGGTGACGTATAAGGGAGGATGTTCCGAGGTGGTTAACGTCCTTACCCCTACTTATTACAGCTTGACAAAGGGAACACACGGCTTGACACCTGTTGTCCGCATTTCTGGTGAAATACCTCCACACCGAAGAGCTGATTTTTTTGGTATTTTCACCTGGCATGTCAACGGCCATATTCCTCCCACGGACAACAGGTGTCTCCCCGGGTGCCTGACTTAAACAAACCACCTCACCATCAGAATCCTCCTGGTCAATTTCCTCCCCAGCAACACCCATATCCTCCTCAGCCTGGTGTACTTCAACACTGACATCTTCAATCTGACTATCAGGAACTGGACTGCGGGTGCTCCTTCCAGCACTTGCAGGGGGCGTGCAAATGGTGGAAGGCGCATGCTCTTCACGTCCAGTGTTGGGAAGGTCAGGCATCGCAACCGACACAATTGGACTCTCCTTGTGGATTTGGGATTTCGAAGAATGCACAGTTCTTTGCTGTGCTGCTTTTGCCAGCTTGAGTCTTTTCATTTTTCTAGCGAGAGGCTGAGTGCTTCCATCCTCATGTGAAGCTGAACCACTAGCCATGAACATAGGCCAGGGCCTCAGCCGTTCCTTGCCACTCCGTGTGGTAAATGGCATATTGGCAAGTTTACGCTTCTCCTCCGACAATTTTATTTTAGGTTTTGGAGTCCTTTTTTTTCTGATATTTGGTGTTTTGGATTTGACATGCTCTGTACTATGACATTGGGCATCGGCCTTGGCAGACGACGTTGCTGGCATTTCATCGTCTCGGCCATGACTAGTGGCAGCAGCTTCAGCACGAGGTGGAAGTGGATCTTGATCTTTCCCTAATTTTGGAACCTCAACATTTTTGTTCTCCATATTTTAATAGGCACAACTAAAAGGCACCTCAGGTAAACAATGGAGATGGATACTAGTATACAATTATGGACTGCCTGCCGACTGCAGACACAGAGGTAGTCACAGCCGTGAACTACCGTACTGTACTGTGTTTGCAGCTAATATAGACTGGTTGATAAAGAGAAGATGTCTATGTAACTATGTATGTATAAAGAAGACTGAAAAAAATCCACGGTTAGGTGGTATACAATTATGGACGGACTGGCTGCCGAGTGCAGACACAGAGGTAGCCACAGCCGTGAACTACCGTACTGTACTGTGTCTGCAGCTAATATAGACTGGTTGATAAAGAGAAGATGTCTATGTAACTATGTATGTATAAAGAAGAATGAAAAAAAACCACGGTTAGGTGGTATACAATTATGGACGGACTGCCTGCCGAGTGCAGACACAGAGGTAGCCACAGCCGTGAACTACCGTACTGTACTGTGTCTGCAGCTAATATAGACTGGTTGATAAAGAGAAGATGTCTATGTAACTATGTATGTATAAAGAAGAATTAAAAAAATCCACGGTTAGGTGGTATTACAATTATGGACGGACTGCCTGCCGAGTGCAGAGACACAGAGGTAGCCACAGCCGTGAACTACCGTACTGTGTCTGCTGCGACTGGATGATAAATGATATAAAAAATATATATATATCACTACTGCAGCCGGACAGGTATATATTATATATTATATAATGACGGACCTGCTGGACACTGTCTGTCAGCAGAATGAGTTTTATTTTTATAGAATAAAAAAAAAAAAAACACACAAGTGAAGTCACACGACGAGTGTTTAACTTTTTCAGGCAATCACAATATAAGTATACTACTAACTATACTGGTGGTCAGTGTGGTCAGGTCACTGGTCAGTCACACTGGCAGTGGCACTCCTGCAGCAAAAGTGTGCACTGTTTAATTTTAATATAATATGTACTCCTGGCTCCTGCTATAACCTATAACTGGCACTGCAGTAGTGCTCCCCAGTCTCCCCCACAATTATAAGCTGTGTGAGCTGAGCAGTCAGACAGATATATAATATATATAGATGATGCAGCACACTGGCCTGAGCCTGAGCAGTGCACACAGATATGGTATGTGACTGACTGAGTCACTGTGTGTATCGCTTTTTTCAGGCAGAGAACGGATATATTAAATAAACTGCACTGTGTGTCTGGTGGTCACTCACTATATAATATATTATGTACTCCTGGCTCCTGCTATAACCTATAACTGGCACTGCAGTAGTGCTCCCCAGTCTCCCCCACAATTATAAGCTGTGTGAGCTGAGCAGTCAGACAGATATATCTCCTATATAATAGCCCTATTCTGTGATCTTGTGATTCATTTGCTAACGCTGGGCGGAGTCACAACAGTGGGCGGAGTTAGTCAAATGAGTCACAGATCTGGCCAAATCTATAGGACACTAGGAGCAGCTGCAGAAGCAGATAGTATGGACATGGCACAGGCAGGGTGCATACCTCCCAGCTTTCACACACACTCACACACACACACACACACACACACACACACACACACACACACACACACAGCGAAAAGGGGGCGTGGCTTCGCGGGAGGGCCCCCGTTTTCGTCAGTGAGGGGGCATGCCCAGCGCTCTGTGAGCTGCTGGCATGCCCCCAGGGGCTGATTATGAGTCCGGGGGGCACAGGGTACTTGAGACAGGGGAGCCCTATCTCATTGCTGTGCCTGCTGTGGTTTGGGGGCGTGGCCTAATCGCGGGACGCGAGGCCACGCCCCATTATGCAAATTCCGGATTATTATTATTATTTTTTTAAATGGTATTTTGGCCCCTCAGCTAGAGGTAAATCCAGAGGAGGTGGTCGCTCCCCCCTACACACCCGCACAGGCAGAAGAAAGCATGGAGACTGCTGCCTCCCTGCAACACCACAGACCTGCCAATACGCAGCAGCGTGTGCTGACTGTAGCACAATGCTGCCGCTGTTGCTGGCAGGACGGGGGAGCTTCTGAGCTGGGACAGAGCTACTCCAGCCAGGGGGCCCCCTAAAACTGTGGGGCCAACGGTACGTACCGCCTGCCCCCCCCCCCCCCTTAATCCGGCTCTGCTGCTGGAACCCCCCCTTAATCCGTACCCCCTGATGCCCCCTCTCCCTCTGTCTCCACTATTCACCGCTGCTCTGCTAAGCAGAACAGCGAGTACAGGAGCTTTCCAACTGCTCCCCCCCCCCCACCGCAGGACACTGCGACCCGCGGGTGGGACAGCGGGACAGACCCCAAAAAATGGGACTGTCCCGCGAAAATTGGGACATTTGGGAGGTATGGGGGTGTGTGAGGGGGTATGCCATACTTGACCCCCACATCAGCATACTCAGCAGGGTCTCTCTGGCGGGGAGGAGCGTCACATTCTGGCACACTCCATGCTTCTTAGCTGTAGTTTTGTGGGTCACCAGCCACTGTGCACTTTCCGTACTGCCTCTGTTATCTCCAGCCCCTGCGACCCCACCGCTAGCTGCAGCGCTGCCACCCGCAGTGAGTTGCGCCCAGCTCCTTCACACACTTTAGCCGGCGGGTAGCGCTGCAGAAGTCCGCGCTGCTTGCAGGCTCTGACCCCCTCCTCCCTCCAGCATCAGCGTCTCCTGGGAGCTAACCAGTCACTCCCAGTCTCCCCTTACCATAGTGCCCAGCAGCCGTGAGGTCCGCGCCACGTGCATGCTATGACCCCCTCCTCCCTCCAGCCGCAGCATCTCCTGGGGGCTAACCAGTCACTCCCAGTCTCACCTTACCACAGTGCCCGGCAGCTGCGCGAGGTCTGCGGTGTGTGACTGAGGAGGGGGGGAGTGATGCGGACGGGCAGAGGAAGCAGGAATACAGCCTAAGAGAGTCAGCCATGCCAAGTCTCCACCAGCAGCAGATGCCAACAGGTTGGAGTGGAACAGCAGCAGCCAGCAGCAGTGACTCCGGTAAGACACATCTGTCTGTCACCACTGTTCTGTCCCTAATACCAATCTCTCCCGTGCCCTGTGTTCTGTCATGTCCCTGTAACCCCTGGCCTTGACCTGCCACCCTTATCCTGGCCCTTTCACCCTTATCCTGGCCCTTTCACCCTTATCCTGGCCCTGTCACCCTTATGCTGGCCCTGCTACCCCTATCCTGGCCCTGTCACCCCTGTGCTTGCCCTGTCAACCCTATACTGGCCCTGACACCCCTGTCCTGGTCCTGCCGCCCCTACACTGACCCTGTCACCCCTATCCTGTCCCTGTCATTTCTGTCCTGGCCCCGTCGCCCATGTCCTGGCCCCGTCACCCCTGTCCTGGCCCCGTCACCCCTGTTCTGACCCTGTCACCCCTGTCCTGGCCCAGTCAACCCTGTTCTGACCCTGTCACCCCTGTCCTGGCCCTGTTACTGCATACCCTCCAACTACCTTTTTGGCAGGTACAGTACCCGCAGCACCTCCAGATCTCTCCCCAATGCACCACACCTCCGCACCTTGCCCTCCACCACATGCGGCACTCCACCCCTCCCCCACATGCTGTGCCTCCAGAACCCCTACACCACCCGCGGCTCCCACTCCTCCGCCCCTTCACCACCCCCAGCAATCTCCAGGCCCCCTCCACCATTCACCCCTCTTATATGTCTCCCCCACACCTGCCCCCCTCCACCCGCAGCATCTGCAGACACCCTCCTCCATCCGCGGTCCCCCCCTCACCCACCCCTCCCCCACCAATGGCACCCCCGCACCTGCCCCACCACCACCTGCAGCACCTCCGGACCTCCTTCCCCATCTGCCGCAACACCCGTACCTGCCCCTCCCCTACCCATGGCGCCTACGGACCCCTACCCCACCAGTGGCACTCCCGCCCCTTCCCATCCCACAGCACCTCCGGAACCCTTCACCCATCTGCAACATCCCCACACCTGCCCCTCCCCCACCCATGGCACCCCTGCCCCTCCCCCACCTGCAGTGCCTCCGGACCCCTCCCCCATCTGCATCCCCCACTCCTCTGCCCCTCCCCCACCCGCAGCACCTCCCAACCCTTCCCCATCCGGGCCCCACCCCCACTTCCGCCCCCCCTCCATCCGCAGCATCTACAGACACCATCCGCAGTACCCCCCGCACCCGCTACATTCTGTACATTGTGGTCTGCAGGTGCTGTTCACGCCGTCGCAAGGGGCTGCGCCTCCTTCACCATCGCACACCCTTTCATTGTGCAATATTTAACCACTAACAAAGGAATGCAGGTGATACTCCATATAACACAAATATTGAACCCCAGAAAGGCATGCAAGGGTTAAGGGGGCGTAGCCCCTTGCGACGGTGTGAAGAGCGCCCGTAGGGCGCGATGAAGCACCTAGTATAATATTATATATAGATAATAGATGATGCAGCACACTGGCCTGAGCCTGAGCAGTGCACACAGATATGGTATGTGACTGACTGAGTCACTGTGTGTATCGCTTTTTTCAGGCAGAGAACGGATATATTAAATAAACTGCACTGTGTGTCTGGTGGTCACTCACTATATAATATATTATGTACTCCTGGCTCCTGCTATAACCTATAACTGGCACTGCAGTAGTGCTCCCCAGTCTCCACCACAATTATAAGCTGTGTGAGCTGAGCAGTCAGACAGATATATATAATATTATATATAGATAATAGATGATGCAGCACACTGGCCTGAGCCTGAGCAGTGCACACAGATATGGTATGTGACTGACTGAGTCACTGTGTGTATCGCTTTTTTCAGGCAGAGAACGGATATATTAAATAAACTGCACTGTGTGTCTGGTGGTCACTCACTATATAATATATTATGTACTCCTGGCTCCTGCTATAACCTATAACTGGCACTGCAGTAGTGCTCCCCAGTCTCCCCCACAATTATAAGCTGTGTGAGCTGAGCAGTCAGACAGATATATATAATATTATATATAGATAATAGATGATGCAGCACACTGGCCTGAGCCTGAGCAGTGCACACAGATATGGTATGTGACTGAGTCACTGTGTGCTGTGTATCGCTTTTTTCAGGCAGAGAACGGATTATAAAGTAAACTGCACTGTCCTCACTAGTAAACTCTCTCCACTCAGTCTCTACACTTCTACAGTAACAGTACTCCTCCTAGTCAGCTCCAGTAAATCTCTCTCAGTCTCTTATAATCTAAATGGAGAGGACGCCAGCCACGTCCTCTCCCTATCAATCTCAATGCACGTGTGAAAATGGCGGCGACGCGCGGCTCCTTATATAGAATCCGAGTCTCGCGATAGAATCCGAGCCTCGCGAGAATCCGACAGCGTCATGATGACGTTCGGGCGCGCTCGGGTTAACCGAGCAAGGCGGGAAGATCCGAGTCGCTCGGACCCGTGAAAAAAAACATGAAGTTCTGGCGGGTTCGGATTCAGAGAAACCGAACCCGCTCATCTCTACATAAAACATTAAATTATAACAACCATAATATTCGAGGTTTTTGGCATGTATTGGCCAGTATATGAGCCTGCCCACCAACTTCACGGTAACCACGTCGGACAGGTCCCTAACACTATAGGGTTTCGCCTTTGGGGTGCAGAGCACCCCCAAACTACCCCAGCCATACCACTCCAGGGCATCACACAGAAAAGGGATAGAAGTGAGAGATCAGTGTTAGGCAAATGAAAGGGGCTGCTGAGTGTTATAGAAAAAAAAGGAGGCAGACAGCAGTAAGGTGTCAGAGTGTTAGAGAGAGGACAGCAGTAAGGTGTCAGAGTGTTAGAGAGAGGACAGCAGTAAGGTGTCAGAGTGTTAGAGAGAGGACAGTAGTAAGGTGTCAGAGTGTTAGAGAGAGGACAGCAGTAAGGTGTCATAGTGTTGGAGGACAGCAGTAAGGTGTCAGAGTGTTAGACAGAGGACAGCAGTAAGGTGTCAGAGTGTTAGAGAGAGGACAGCAGTAAGGTGTCAGAGTGTTAGAGGACAGCAGTAAGGTGTCAGAGTGTTAGAGGACAGCAGTAAGGTGTCAGAGTGTTAGAGAGAGGACAGCAGTAAGGTGTCAGAGTGTTAGAGAGAGGACAGCAGTAAGGTGTCAGAGTGTTAGAGAGAGGACAGCAGTAAGGTGTCAGAGTGTTAGAGAGAGTACAGCAGTAAGGTGTCAGAGTGTTAGAGAGAGGACAGCAGTAAGGTGTCAGAATGTTAGAGAGAGGACAGCAGTAAGGTGTCAGAGTGTTAGAGAGAGGACAGCAGTAAGGTGTCAGAGTGTTAGAGAGAGGACAGCAGTAAGGTGTCAGAGTGTTGGAGGACAGCAGTAAGGTGTCAGAGTGTTAGAGAGAGGACAGCAGTAAGGTGTCAGAGTGTTAGAGAGAGGACAGCAGTAAGGGGTCAGAATGTTAGAGAGAGGACAGCAGTAAGGTGTCAGAGTGTTAGAGAGAGGACAGCAGTAAAGTGTCAGAGTGTTACAGGCCCTACACACATGCTGATTTGTTTGAAAGATATGAACGATCTCGTTCATAAATGAACGAGAACTCGTTCATATCTTTCAGTGTGGAGGCTCCAGCGATGAACGATGCGCGGCCCCGCGCTCGTTCATCGCTGGTCCCCCGTCGGCTGTGCATGCAGGCCATTATGGACGATCTCGTCCATATTTACCTTCAATGGAGCCGCGTGACGGGGGGAGTGAAGAAACTTCACTCCCCCCGTCACTGCCCCCCCGTCGCCGGGTCGCTCGTCGGGCGTATCCGCCATCGGGCAGCTCGGCGGCGGATCGGCATGTCTATAGAGCCCATTAGAGAGAGGACAGCAGCAAGGTGTCAGAGTGTTAGAGAGAGGACAGCAGTAAGGTGTCAGAGTGTTTGAAAGTGAGGTTTAGCTGATCAGTGTTACAAGTATAAAAGATATGTGAAAAATGCTACATAAATATAAAACAAACACAAGGTGATATAGGTGTTAAAAATAAATGTAAGGTGGTGATGCCCCAAAGTGGTACAGCCAGAGCAATCCGGGGAGCTCCACGCACCAAACATTTACCCCCAGAGGCGAACCCCTATAGCATACCTCCCAACATTACCCTCTCCAGGAGGGACACAATGCTCTGCTTCTGGACTTTTTTCTTAATTTATGATTGCAGGCACCTGGTTTGAACACGTTAATGGATACGAAAGGTGTTTCAGCACAGGTGAGGGCAATCATAACTTAAGAGGGGAGTACAGGAGCAGAGCATTCTGTCCCTCCTGGAGAGGGTTATGTTGGGAGGTATGCTATAGTGTTAGGGACCTGTCCGACGAGGTCACTGTGACTCACTGTGAAGTAGGTGGGCAGGCTCATATACTGACCAATATATGGCAAGAACCTCGAATATTATGGTTGTTATAATTTTAATGGTGAATGCACTGTATTTATCTGTGGCATGCTGTATTTATCTGAGGCATGCTGTATTTATCTGTGGCATGCTGTATTTATCTGTGGCATGCTGTATTTATCTGAGGTACGCTGTATTTATCTGTGGTACGCTGTGTTTATCTGTGGTACGCTGTATTTACTGTGGTACGCTGTGTTTATCTGAGGCACGCTGTATTTATCTGTGGTACGCTGTATTTATCTGTGGCATGCTGTATTTATCTGTGGCACGCTGTATTTATCTGTGGCACACTGTATTTATCTGTGGCACGCTGTATTTATATGTGGCACACTGTATTTATCTGTGGCACGCTGTATTTATCTGAGGCACGCTGTATTTATCTGTGGCACGCTGTATTTATCTGAGGCACGCTGTATTTATCTGGGGCACGCTGTGTTTATCTGTGGTACGCTGTATTTATCTGTGGTATGCTGTATTTATCTGCGGCACGTTGTATTTATCTGTGGTACGCTGTATTTATCTTTGGCACACTGTATTTATCTGTGGCACGCTGTATTTATCTGAGGCACGCTGTATTTATCTGTGGCACGCTGTATTTATCTGAGGCACGCTGTATTTATCTGGGGCACGCTGTGTTTATCTGTGGTACGCTGTATTTATCTGTGGTATGCTGTATTTATCTGCGGCACGTTGTATTTATCTGTGGTACGCTGTATTTATCTTTGGCACACTGTATTTATCTGTGGCACGCTGTATTTATCTGTGGCACGTTGTATTTATCTGTGACACGTTGTATTTATCTGTGGTACGCTGTATTTATCTGTGGTACGCTGTATTTATCTGTGACACGTTGTATTTATGTGGCACGTTGTATTTATCTGAGGCACACTGTATTTATCTGTGGTATGCTGTATTTATCTGTGGCACGTTGTATTTATCTGTGGTATGCTGTATTTATCTGTGGCACTCTGTATTTATCTGTGACATGTTGTATTTATCTGTGATATGTTGTATTTATCTGTGACACGTTGTATTTATCTGTGGTATGCTGTATTTATCTGTGACATGTATTTATCTGTGACACGTTGTATTTATCTGTGACACGTTGTATTTATCTGTGGTATGCTGTATTTATCTGTGACATGTATTTATCTGTGACACGTTGTATTTATCTGTGACATGTATTTATCTGTGGTATGCTGTATTTATCTGTGGCACGTTGTATTTATCTGTGACACGTTGTATTTATCTGTGACACATTGTATTTATCTGTGGTATGCTGTATTTATCTGTGACATGTTGTATTTATCTGTGACACGTTGTATTTATCTGTGACACGTATTTATCTGTGGTATGCTGTATTTATCTGTGACATGTTGTATTTATCTGTGACACGTTGTATTTATCTGTGACACGTTGTATTTATCTGTGGTATGCTGTATTTATCTGTGGTGCGTTCAACCTGTTTTATCGTCAAAACATTTTTTAATGGCTTTTATTTCTGTTTATTAGAGGGATTTCTGTATCGATTGACTAAATATCGAACCACCGGACCTAAATGGAGAGTCGTGCCAATGAATCATCAACAACCGGGGCTCGGGGGGTCACTAGATAATGGACTCCTTCACGCCTGCGAGACGCATCCATTAGACTTTTTGAAGCTTTCTTCTTTGCTCCGGCTCCCCAGGATCCGGCACCCTTAGGCAAGGCGCTCGGTTGAGAAGCAGAATCTTCCTTGTTTATGGCTGTGTAGATTATCTCCCTCATGGACCCAGCAAGGTATAAAAGGTAGAGTGCGTCTTACTTAGAGCTCGTGGCTCAGCGGGCAGCCTTATTAGGAAAGCATTTCATAGGGCTGCCGGGAGAAGGAGTCTCGCAGACACTCCTAAATGCGACTCCACGGCTCGCTGCTCTGCCAGCATTCAGCCTGCAAAGCACTACAAGAAAAGACACCTCTCCCAGGGAACGATAATTAAAGGCACCAATGAATTCCTCATAAGTTGGACAGAAGGGGAAAAAAAAAATCTAAATTTGAGCCGGCAATATTCCAAGTGACGCAAAGGTCACGAAGATCTTATGAAACTCCCAGAGGCATTAAAAGTAATATACTGCTGAGCTGAAGCATCTGTAGGAGATTTTTTTTTCATTACTCCGCCATGAAATAAATAGGAAGCAATCTACTGTCATCAAGGTCACAGCATTCAATGCCCGCCGGGACGAGTTAATGCTAAGAAATAAAATCTTTTGTTCTTTTCTATGCGTTTCTGGGAGTTAGCACTGGGATGTCCGTGGCCCGGTACGGAGAAGAGGATATCGGAAGCTGTGACTGGGCGCAGGAAACGTGGGGACAGTGGTGGCCGGAGCACGCGACAGGATAATGGATACATGTCGGGATACGGTCAGAATTTATGATGCAAGACGTAGACATAGAAAAAATATTTTGCACAGACAGCACCACTTTTTTGGGGTACAAAATGTGGACACGGGCATAATTTCAATGTTGAACCTGTCGACATTCGTCGTGTGAACAGTGATGAAATGTTGACATGTGAGAATCTGGTCAGTTTGTCCTGGTGGGCAACAGTGGTTTACCGGCGGTTGTGGTAGCTCCAGCTGCTTCTTCTGTGTCCCGGCGGTCATGTGACCATCACTAAGTTCCGGGTCAGATATCCAATTCTCTGGTGTTGTGCTTTCGCCGCTATCCCTAACCCCTAACCCTCCTACTAATGCCTAACTTTAACCCTTAAAAAAAAAGCATGCATCTGCCCCTGATCCCTACGGTGGAGCATGGGGGTTGGTGGGAACATAGTGATCTGGGGATGCTTCAGGGACTGGAGAACCCATCAGGAGAGACAGTAAAATGTATGGGGCAAATAAAGAGAAACCAGCAAGAGGCCTGGGACTTTGGTGCAGATTTATATCCCTATTCCACCTGAGTACCAGGTCCGATCCGGGATGTTTAACCCGGCTACAACCCGTATCGACGCGGGTTATTCCTGGGTCGGATTTGTTTCCACTTAACCCGGGTAAACTCTGTAAAAGCCTATTGATGTAATTTGTTACTCTGTTCTGAAACACGGGTAATGACTGTTTCCACTGCATAATTACCCGGGTCATTACCGTGTTACCGTGTTCAACCCAGGTAGCTACCCAGGTAGGATTCCAGGGTCACTCAACCCGTGTTGAGCCGTGTCCACTTACTAAAAACCCATGTTGATGCGCGCCCCCGTACAAAAACATGGGTAAATTTTAGAAATGAGCGGGTTCGGATTTACTCGGTTCTTTACGCCAGAATTATCGACATTTCTTATTTTCTGAATTTTTCATATTGGCTAACACGTGACCTCCGATAGCCAATAAGGAGATTCGGGTAAATCCGAGTAAAACCGAACCCGCTCATCTCTAGTAAATTTAGCTAGTGGAAAAGGGGTTTTATACTCTAGCGACCAGATGCCTAAGGCTGGCAAGTGTAAGTGCAGCTACAATACCAAGTATTAACACATGGGAAGGAACTGATTATTGTCTGTGCAATGAACAAAAAGTTTTACGCTTGTTTTTGTCGACACATGGTAAGTGTTCTGGGGTTATCCCACTTCCATTTGGGAACCAAATTAAATCCCCCATAACCGTTATCCTGCCTCAACCCCTCACCCCAAACATAACACACACACACAATATACAATTATTTTGGGTGGCCCATGAAATAATAGTTATTCCCAGAGGAAATGACACACGCCAAGCCTCGTCCTGTAATAAGTGTAGCCGCCTGTACTTCCCACATTCACACCTGTCGCACTGTCTTCGCTAACAATGGCAAATACTATATTGAAGTGAACACATCTAAAATGTAATACTCATTTTAACTTGAAAAAATGGCTGCCACTCTCGTCTTCCACCCCTTGTGCAGCCCGTCAGGGACCTGAGCTGTACCTTACATTTGGCTCTGGCTCATGCTTTACCTGTCAGGACAGGTAGCTCAAAACTGAATGACTAAATGATAGAGGGGTTTCAACAGACACCCAAACAGGTGCCCCACCATCTCATTCACGTTTGTGTACAAGACTGATTTATCATTACGTGTGGCCAGGTCACCTGAGATGGTTACGTGACCCACCACTCTAGGTGCAGATACTGGTTCCATCTGCCAGTAAGTCATTAACATTCTACTGTACACCATCTATGACCCAACACATCTACAACTCCCCCTTTGGGTATGTGTCAGTACACACTTTGCAAGTACATATTTGCTTGACAACCATGGACTACCATTTTTGTGTAATAATAACTTCACCACCCTAGGGACTGTTCTGTTATATCACACCGAGCCTATGTCAAAGAAATATTTCATGTGTACATAGGCGCCGTGTGTGACAAAGATGACAAATGGCATGTGTTTATAAGTAAAAACACACTTTATTACAGAAATATCATAAAAGCATATACACACATATATGAAATATATTGCACTGATCCCAAATATAGTTCTCACCCTCTTTTGGATTTGCGGTGGGCAGATGGCTTTTATAGCAAAAAAGCAATCCAGTCCCGGTGGAATTCAGATGGCACCACCGCAAAAAGCTTTTTTTCCTTAAGAGGCAGAGTAGGGAGTCCAGCGAAAGAATCACAGGAAGATATCCATACCGTCCAAATGACGCGTTTCGGAGTGCAATCTCCTTTTTCAAGCTTGGATATATTTGCTTGACAACCATGGACATATTTGCTTGACAACCATGGACTACCATTTTTGTGTAATAATAACTTCACCGCCCTAGGGGCTGTTCTGTTATATCACACCGAGCCTATGTCCCAGAATATTGCCAGTGCGACCCATGTCTTGGCTTGGTGTGAAATGGTCTACCTGGTTTGGATGTTAAAGATCCACCACCCAGGTCGCGAACAGGGTTGAACCTGGGACCAACTCTGGTATTCTGCAGTGGGAAAGCGTGACCCAGATTATCCAACACGGTTCACCCTAAAAACAGCAGAGAGCCAGATCACCAGCGCTTGGGGATGAGGTTCCAGCAATGATCTAGGTACAGCTTGCAGCGTGGACAAGGTTTTAAGCAGCTGTGACATGGCTTGAAACCATACTCAATAAGGCAGGTTGGACCCGGGGTTTTTAGTCTGAAAGGGCTATAGAGAGTCTTTGGAGCTGTGTTATAAGATGGCAAAATGCGTTACCGCTTTTACCAGCAAAGACTTCTCAATGCGTTTTCAGTGGAAGACTCCACATTACACCATGATAAGGGGGTGATTAATGAGGAACAAGCTCTTATGGTGAGGTATGACAGCACCCACACATTTGGCTACAGTATATACATACATGCAAAGAAACTTTTCTTTATGCCAACATAAAGTACAAAGTGCAAATGTGGGAAACTGCAGCACAAAAGCCCCTTTGTGATGTAATAGCCATATGCCCACACTTGCGTAATTGTGCCTTGTTTTGGCAAAGGATGATGGGAGAGGTTGGATAGCCCAGGAGCATAACTTGCTAAGTAGGGATTAGATGCACAAGTGCAAATAAGGCAGCTTTCAGAAACCCCCTTTTGTGTATAGTAAAGACCTCGTGTTGGCATTTATTTGGAGTCACATATATGACAACCACAAACGCAGCCAGACATAAATGCACATTTCCGCCCGCCTCAGAATTGGGCGCATCTATAAGTAGCCATATTGACTTTCAGCACACATTGCGCCAGCTGTATTCTAAACTCAATACTGAGTAGCCCACAATTCTGTTACATGCCCGTAACACGTTCTTTAGAAAGCTTAGTCTGCCTGCAACTGCTCAGCTGCCAACCGGTTACACCCACTCAGCACCGGGTGGTGATACAACTATGAGCCGCCCGTAGTTGCTCAAAGTTCCATACACTCACCTACGCAGTGTGCGCAAAATCTCAAGCACCACCTGTAAAACGACCGTGCGTGCAATTCTAAGTCAGTCCTGGCCTGGGGTTTGTGGGGGTCACTCCGAGTTGATCGCTCGCTAGCTACTTTTAGCAGCCGTACAAACGCATTGTCGCCGCCCACCGGGGAGTGTATTTTCGCTTTGCAGAAGTGCAAATGCTTGGCAGCAGAGCGGCTGCAAAATCATTTTGTGCAAAACAAGACCAGCCCTGTAGTTACTCTTCATGTGCGTGGATTCTAACGACGGAGGGACGGCTTTTGACGTCACACCCCTGCCCAGCGTTCACCCAGCCACGGCTGAGTTTTCCCCGACACGCCTGCGTTTTTCTAAGCACTCCCTTAAAACAGTCAGTTGCCACCCAGAAACGCCCACTTCATGTCAATCTTCCTGCGTTCTGCCGTGCGACTGAAAGCTTTGCTAGAACCTGTGCAAAACCACAAAGGACTTTATACCCGTACGTCGCACGTGCGCATTGCAGTGCATACGCATGCACAGAAATGCAGATTTTTAGCCTGATCGCTGCGCTGCGAACGGCAGCTAGCGATCAACTCGGAATGACCCCCTGTGTGTGTTTATTAAACACTTGCACGCACGGTCGTTTCACAGGTTCAGTTATACTTCTATAGAGAAGTACAGCTGAACCTCGCTTAGAATAGTTTTCTATTTAGAATGAAAAAAAAAGTTATAGGCAAAAAGAATTAAAAAAAGGTGAGCTTAAAAGCAAAAATTCTTTTCGGGAACAAAGTACTCGGGAAAATGTTATCTTTTCTGAGAATAAGCTGCATTTTATCATCTAACGGCAGAGTGCCGGCGGGTTTCCTGGGGAGGGAAATATTCCTACACCCCTGCTAGCATCTCCGCCTGCGCCAGGCTCCGGCAGACTCTGCTTCAAAGCCCCAGTTCCCACATCGTACACAAACCTTACATCAAGAAACGGATACTGCCTGAAATTCCGCAAAATCAATAGTAGCCAGAGACTCATAAATAATTTTACATCAACATAAAACATCATAAATTTTTCTTTATTTCACCAAGAGCGGCTATAACCCTTACGATGGCCTCTTTGAGAATCGAACAGTTTACTGCCAGGACGTGCTGGAAATACCAGTGCGTGGCAGGATGGCACGGCAATGACCCAGAGGCCCGCAGGCTGTTTTATAGCCAGCAACACCTGGCCTTAGCCTCATCTGTTTGCTAGTGCACAAGTCAACAGAGCAGAGTCTGCAGCATCTGCAACGGGGGGTGATTGCGGAAAGTGATCTACGCGGGCTCAGATCTGCAGTGTTCTGCCTTTCTCTGCCGTACAGGAGTGCTGCAAGAATAAACTGCACATGCTTATTCAGTCACAGGGAATATAATCGCTGCACCTCTTATTGGCAGGTTACCTTATCTGCCGACTGGTATCCGGCTTATAGGTCGACAGTCAATGGGTTGACCTTTAATGGTCACCATGCATTATGGTGACACGGTCAGAAGGTCTAAGGTGTAAAAGGTCGAAAGTGCTTATGGTTGGCAGGTACAAAAGGATGACAGGTTCAAATGGTTGACATGACAATGATCGACACACATATGGTCGACACAACTTTTTGAAGGGTTTTTGCATGTTTTTCCCACAGCTTTTTCATACTTTACCATCCACGTGGACTACAATTGGAGCGAGTCAAGCAAGGGGACGCGGTACACTACTTGGGGTTTCCTGTTCTTTGATGGCAAAGCGACACCACAAAAAAATGCTGTGTCGATCTTTTTTTGTGTCGACCATTTTACATGTTGATCTTTCCACGTGTCGACCTTTTGTTCCTGTGCGACCTTTTCCATGATCTACCTTTTGCCTGTCGACCTAATGACACTGTTGACCTTTTGACCCTGTCGGGTTTTTTTTTCCATGTCGACCATATGGGGTCGACCAACTGATTGTTGTCCTAAATAGGTGGACCTAATGATCCATACCCCACCGGAGCCATCTCAAACTCTTTTGCAGCTGCTAGGGTCCTATGGCTACACAGACAGGACATGACAGTGCCGACGCAGGTGTCATGTTCTTGGAGGTTATTCAGATTGAATTGCAAATTCTGTCAATCAGACAGAGGCGTTCGCAGCCCATGTGATCCAAGCGCATTGGCCGGGTACGCACATGCAAGATGCGACCTGTGCATGCGCTTTGGCGCCAGTAAAGAGCAATGCGATACGACCTCAATAACCCCCTTTGTACGTGCATGATTGCAGCTGATGGCATATACACACTGCTTGTGTTGGCTGGCGAGACACTTGTTTGGGCAGGGAGAGACACTTGTGTGGACTGGAGAGACACTTGTGTGGGCTGGAGAGACACTTGTGTGATCTGGAGAGACACTTGTGTGGTCTGGAGAGACACTTGTGTGGACTGGAGAGACCATTGTGTGGGCTGGAGAGACACTTGTGTGGGCTGGAGAGACACTTGTGTGGGCTGGAGAGACACTTGTGTGGGCTGGAGAGACCCTTGTGTGGGCTGGAGAGACCCTTGTGTGGACTGGAGAGACACTTGTGTGGGCTGGAGAGACACTTGTGTGGGCTGGAGAGACACTTGTGTGGTCTGGAGAGACACTTATGTGGGCTGGAAAGACACTTGTGTGGGCTGGACACACTTGTGTGGTCTGGAGAGACACTTCTGTGGGCTGGAGAGACACTTGTGTGGGCTGGATAGACACTTGTGTGGTCTGGAGAGACACTTGTTTGGGCTGGAGCGACACTTGTTAGGACTGGAGAGATACTCGTGTGGGCTGGAGAGACCCTTGTGTGGGCTGGAGAGACACTTCTGTGGGTTGGAGAGACATAAGGGAGGATGAGGTGCTTTTATCTGCCTGACTGACAGGCAGAGGCTTTCGCTGCGAGGGAGGGGGCGGGCCGGCTGCGTCTGGCCGCCGTTTTAGGGGCATGGTCTGGGCAATGCAGGTGTGCCCGGACCGTGCGGGGGACGGGCCGTGGTGGCTGCATGACATCACACAGGAGCTGCGCTGGTGGGGAGCTACTCTTCAAGTACAAAAGCATCGCCGCCGTGCGATGCTTTTGTACTTGTGCGATGGGGCAGGGCCTGACATGCGGAGCGGACTAACCCTGTGCTGGGCGTCCCCCCGCATGTCAGGGAAGCTGATCGTAGATGTGCTAAATTTAGCACAGCTATGATCAGGTCTGAATTAGGCCCTGTGTCCGAACACCAAACTGAAGCCCTGCAGTCACAATGCACATCCATGACAGTCCCATCCCGCCCAGGAACACATGTTACACGTTAGTCTCCACGTGCACAAGATGTGACATGGACTTCGGATGTCTTGCTTGGTGCATGCACACACCATGTTTTGTGTGGTCAGCACAAAATCAGGAGGTGCGTCCATTTTGAAGACTCACCCTCACCGGGAAGACACATATTTGTCATCCATGAAAATTGGAAAACTTGGTATTTATGTATAGCAAACGTACAGTGTGTTGTATGACTATCACAATATGAATCGTGGTCCTGGATGTCTCAATCTTTCCATACTTCTTCCACGGAGCTGCACAGAGTACATAAAGCTCTACTGAGTAGCTTTGGACAACTTAAGTAAGCAATTGAAACAATGCGGTTCCGTAACAGATAAAAAGGAGGATGAGGGGAGTCACCTTGTCATAGTCATGGTCTACTATGGAGGGGTTGTCCAAATTTGGACACATTCATTATAAAAATAAAAAAAATTAAAAGATGAAAACCCTGCAAGGGGGAAACCAGGCCCTGAAGGTGTTGCGGGCTCCATAGTAACCTCACCAACTGCACCCACAGTAGCTACACCCTTGGGTAGGAGCCAGGGGTGTGCCCTCTCACTGTCAGGGCCCGGGACTCCAGTCCTGGCAGTCCCCCCCTGATGGCGACCCTGCCCACATTGCAGCCCAAAATGGAGTCCTGACGGTTCTGGTCAGACAGGGAGCAAGAGCAGATGCTGGGGACCAATCAGAGTAAGCCAACAACCCTGATGTATTATGGGGAATCTTTTATTGTGTGTTCAGTGGGTAGCCCAGTTTTTAGACTGTTCTTCTGATTGGCTGGTGTCAGTGACGGGGGCGTAGAGGATGGGGAAGCAAAACTATTACGGGCACCGCTGCAGAAATATGATAATACTCCACAGGAAACACTTGTCTGAATAAAATGAAGCCATGATACGCCCTGTTATCACCGGTCACCAATGATAAAGAGCTGTTCACTGCTTTATAAATGGCGTCAAAGCCTAATGCTGACAAAGAAAGCATGTAACTATGTATATGTAAAAAACTAATGTTGCAATGCAAGTGGATCATGCAAATACACTTATTATATTCTCATGCAGGGTAAATACTGGCTGATTTTGCATGTGGCACACAGATACTGGACCGCTTAACTTTAACACTGCAATTTAGATTTGAGTTTGGGCCATACTGGACTACTCTTGCAGAACGGCTGGGAGGCTCCTGAAAATCGGGTGGCGCTCCCGGTCTTCCCGATAGAGGGGGTCATTCCGAGTTGTTCGCTCGCAAGCTGCTTTTAGCAGCTTTGCACACGCTAAGCCGCCGCCTACTGGGAGTGAATCTTAGCTTATTAAAATTGCGAACGAAAGATTAGCAGAATTGCGAATAGACACTTCTTAGCAGTTTCTGAGTAGTTCCAGACTTACTCAGCAACTGCGATCAGTTCAGTGCTTGTCGTTCCTGGTTTGACGTCACAAACACACCCAGCGTTCGCCCAGCCACTCCCGCATTTTTCCCAGAAGCGGCAGCGTTTTTTCACACACTCCCATAAAACGGCAAGTTTCCGCCCAGAAACACCCACTTCCTGTCAATCACATTACGATCACCAGAGCGAAGAAAAAACCTCGTAATGCCGTGAGTAAAATACCTAACTGCATAGCAAATTTACTTGGCGCAGACGCACTGCGGACATTGTGCATGCGCATTAGCGACTAATCGCTCCGTTGCGAGAAAAAAATACAGAGCGAACAACTCGGAATGACCCCCAGAGTGTGCAAGCATCCCAGCCGGACGGAGTGATAAGTCCACTGTCATATCAGGATGGTGAGAACGGACAGCAGTAAACGAAAAACTTTTTTTATTTATTTTTTATTTTTTTTATTATTGAACTGGAAGCAAAGTCACCTCCCACGTGCAGAAAGAGCCACAAAACTAGCCGGCAAAGTGGTAAAAGTACTCTTACTCCTTCCCAGCTGTACCGACAGGGAGCGGAGAATTGCTGCCTTACCTGTTATTTATACTGTGGCAATTTTTCTATCACTGTGTTAAACGACAATAGAAAATCCTTCTAGAATGATAAATAGCTCCCTCGGTTATTACACAGCAAAAACTATTTTGGATGAAGTTACCCCAGCACCAAAAAAACAAGGTCCCATCCTAAACATAATTGCGATATATGGTGGTCATTCCGAGTTGATCGCTAGCTGAAAATCTTCGCTGCGCAGCGATGATGCAAAAAAAGGCACTTCTGCGCATGTGTATGCGGCGCAATGCGTGCGCGCGACATACTTTCACAACGGCCGATGTAGTTTTGCACAAGGTCTACCGAAGCCTTTCAGTCGCACTGCTGGCCGCAGAGTGATTGACATGAAGTGGGCGTTTCTGGGTGTCAACTGACCGTTTTCAGGGAGTGTTCGAAAAAACGCAGGCGTGCCAGGAAAAACGCAGGCGTGGCTGGACGAACGCAGGGCGTGTTTGTGACGTCAAATCTGGAACTGAATGGTCTGAAGTGATCGCGAGCGCTTAGTAGGTCTGAAGCTACTCAGAAACTGCACAATATTGTTTTGTAGCCGCTCTGCGATCCTTTCGTTCGCACTTCTGCTAAGCTAAGATACACTCCCAGAGGGAGGCGGCTTAGCGTTTGCGCGGCTGCTAAAAACTGCTAGCAAGTGAACAACTCGGAATGACCCCCTAGGTTCTCATCGAACATTGCACGCCATGTGGTATATATAGGGTGCGTAATAATATACTATTTACTGAAAAATTATATTGTATTAGTATTTATTTATCCTGACATTTAGGGTACCGTTAGCAATATACCGCAATGTGTCCAGCGCCTATAGCTGCTGAGATTATTCATATACTAAGAGGAGGTGTTTATCTGGTGTTTCCAATTTAAATGCTAATACAGACCTTTAATATAATTTAGTTACTCTTGCATAATCTGTTGCCCAAACCGAGTTCCATTTTAGAACAGTGACACGTTATCATGTTGTGTTACAAACTATCAAACAAGAATTCCGGGAGCTCTCTAAATTCTACTAGTGTCGCGCTTTATGTCCTAGATGGCTGTAAAAAAATGTCTCGTCGGCAAAACATGAGAATTTATAAGCACCTGATGCGCAAACACAATGCTAGGCCATAAAATGAGAGTAACTTATTGTTGCCACATCGGGAAAGAGAAATGGATACACAAAGCAACCAGCTGCTGTTTGCGCCTAATTTTGACATGCTATAAAACATGTTATAATTAGTACCCTCCCCCCCCCCCCTCCCCCTCCTCTCTCGGCGCTACTGCACAGGATCAGGCTATAGTAACAAGTTTTAGCCCACCGTTCCCGCGCATCGTACCTGGGACAATGACCTCACTACTGTAATTATGCAGATATTACAGGAATTCCGAGAATATTTAAAGTCACAAGTTCAGAGCCCGATTCAGATGCAGATGCGGAGGGATCTCGCGGACATCTGTAACCGCATACTGCGCGCGCCCTGTGGCATGCATACGCATTCAGGCAGAGACTGATAGTGCATACGGACTGATCCATTAGTTGATGAATCTCTCCTTGCACGAAACTGGTATCAACTCGGCAACACACGCAGAGGCGGAACTACCGCCAGTGCAACCAGTGCGTTGCACTGGGGCCCGCCACTGTCCAGGGGACCAAAGCATGTAATGAGTCAAACTGACTCATTACATGCCGCTGTGTGCTGCGGGCAACCGCTGTCCGCAGCACACAGCCGCCCGGAGAGGAGAGGAGCGCAGCGGACACGGGGGGAAGGAGGAGGAGGGAGGTGGCTGTTTTATTGGTTGAGGCGCTGCTGCTGTCCCTCTGCTTCACTATAGGCTGTCTTCCGCCGCTGTGAAGCGCTTCCCAGCATTCACAGCGGCGGAGGACAGCCTATGGTGAAGGACTGGGACAGCAGCAGCGCCTCCACCAATAACACAGCGCTGCTGCGGCTACCTCCTCCACCTCTCTCCTCCTCCTTCTCTCCTGCCCGGGAATCGGGATCTCTGGCAGAAGCTGCACTGAGGAGCCCGAGCCAGCGGAGACGGTAAGTATAATTCTTTCTTTCTTTCTTTCTTTCTTTCTTTCTTTCTTTCTTTCTTTCTTTCTTTCTTTCTTTCTTTCTTTCTTTCTTTCTTTCTTTCTTTCTTTCCAAAAAGGGGGACTGTCTGCCATAATGTGGAAAAAGGGGGAATCTGCCTGCCGTAATGTGTAAAAACGGGACGCTGCCTGCCATTATGTGTAACAAGGGCACGCTGTCTACCGTAATGTGTAACAAGGGCACGCTGTCTGCCGTAATGTGTAACAAGGGCACGCTGTCTGCCGTAATGTGTAACAAGGGCACGCTGTCTGCCGCCATGTGTAAAAAGGGGACGCTGTCTGCCGTAATGTGTAAAAAGGGGAATCTGTCTGACCGTTTTATGAATTGGTATTATTTTGTGGCCACACCACTTCCCCACGAAGCACGCCCTTGTTTTTTTGCGCGGGCATACGGCGCGCACTGCCCCTGTTTTGCATGCAGGGGTGGGGGTTTCAATGCCGTTTTTTGCACACAGAGCTAAAATGTCTAGTTACGGCACTGTTGCTAGGTATCCATTTCTCTGGCCCTGAGCAGGTCCCCCTCACCAGATCCTCTCCAGGGGTGAGGGGATGGACTTGGATGGGATGGGGGGGGGGGGAGCCCAAAGCATTTTGTCGCACCTTGGCCCACCGCTCGCTGGTTCCGCCACTGAATACACGCATGAACGCACGGAACAGATCAGTCTCATTAGTTCCATGGAAGTGTCACAGGCTCAGAGGCTGACGGAGGTGGACGCCTTTTTCTGCCGGATTTTTTACACCCATCATAGAAAGGGTCTAAATGGTCTATTTACTAAAGCCTTGGACGGAGATAAAGTGGAAGAAGATAAAGTACCAGCCAATCAGCTCCTAACTGTCATTTTTCAAACACAGCCTGTGACATGACAGTTAGGAGCTGATTGTCTGGTACTTTATCTCCATCCACTTTATCTCCACTTAACGCTTAGTAAATAGACCCCCAAGTCCTGAAACTAATAATGATGCTGCAGTTGGGGAAAAAAAGTGGACGGGATGGACAGACGCATTAAGACGGACGGATAACCGGAATAGACAGGCGCAATGGGCGTAGCCACAACTTTGGGAGCCCCATAACAACATTTTTGGAGGGTCCCTCCCAATTGCTTCTAAAGAGAAAACCTCTCTGCAGCAGTTGTTCTTTTTATGTCCCATAATACTGCCCTAGTTCATTATGTGCACCATAGTAGTGCCCTAGTTCATTATGTGCACCATAGTAGTGCCCTAGTTCATTATGTGCACCATAGTAGTGCCCTAGTTCATTATGTGCACCATAGTAGTGCCCTAGTTCATTATGTGCACCATAGTAGTGCCCTAGTTCATTATGTGCACCATAGTAGTGCCCTAGTTCATTATGTGCACCATAGTAGTGCCCTAGTTCATTATGTGCACCATAGTAGTGCCCTAGTTCATTATGTGCACCATAGTAGTGCCCTAGTTCATTATGTGCACCATAGTAGTGCCCTAGTTCATTTTATGCCCCACAGAAGTGCCCTACTTCACATTATACCATACCATGCCACCAGTTCACTTTATGCCACATTGTAGAGCTACCAGTACACACTAGGGGGGTCATTCCGAGTTGATCGCTAGCTGCCTTTGTTCGCAGCGCAGCGATCAGGCTAAAAATCGGCATTTCTGCGCATGCGTATGTACCGCAATTCGCAGGCGCGTCGTACGGGTGCAATGAGCATCGTGGGTTTGCACAGAGTGTAACGAATATTCCAGTCGCACGGCCGAGCGCAGGAAGATTGACAGGAAGGGGGCGTTTCTGGGTGGTCACTGACCGTTTTCAGGGAGTGCTTAGAAAAACGCAGGAGTGGCAGAAAAAAATGCAGGCGTGGCTGGGCGTTCGCTGGGCGGGTGTGTGACGTCAAAAGCCGTCCCTCCGTCGTTAGAATCAACGCACAAGCAGAGTAACTACAGGGCTGGTCTTGTTTCTGCAAAGCGAAAATACACTCCCCGGTGGGCGGCGACAATGCCTTTGCACGGCTGCTAAAAACTGCTTGCGAGCGATCAACTCGGAATGACCCGAGGCCCGGGGCCGCGCATCGTTCATCGTTGGTTCCTACACATTGCACGATATGAACGAGTACTCAATCATTAATGAACGAGAACGTTCATATTGTGCAGTGTTATCTGCCAGTGTGTAAGGCCCTTTACAGTTGTAAGTTATTACACCAGCCACGGCGCTCACTTAGATCCGCAGAACAGCTGTTACACGCAGACTTTGTTCTGGCGATCTTAGCAATAAATTACTAGCTTGGAATTGTGCAAATTAAAGACAACATTTCTCACAGAAAGAGGCATACATAACTTAAACTTAATTACATCTAAATTATTTTCATGAGTAAAGTTCCCCTGGCCTTTTCTGATATACTGAGCAGCGCAAATTATTATTTACTGTGAAGAAAAACATTATAATGAGACTATTTATATAATCAAATAGTGTAAAATCTGCCAGTTCTTTGCCAGACCAGCATGAAAAACATTTTCAGAAAATCAAGGGAAATGGAAATAAGAAGCTTACATAGTTATTTGTTTCGCACTCAAACCAGTGCCGTGCCAGCTCCCATCAGTGCACTTGGAAGGCTCCCGCCACCTTCTCCCCCCTCCCATCAGTACACATGGAAGGCTCCCGCCACCCTCCCCCCCATCAGTGCACATGGAAGGCCCCCGCCACCCTCTCCCCCTCCCATCAGTACACATGGAAGGTTCCCGCCACCTTCTCCCCCCTCCTATCAGTGCACATGGAAGGCCCCAGCCACCCTCTCCCCCTCCCATCAGTACACATGGAAGGCTCCCGCCACCCTCTACCCCCTCCCATCAGTGCACATGAAAGGCTCCCACCACCCTCTACCCCCTCCTATCAGTGCACATGGAAGGCTCCCTCCACCTTCAACCCTACCATCAGTGCACATGGAATGCTCCCTCCCCCCTCTCCCCCCTCCCATCAGTGCACTTGGAAAGCTCCTGCCACCCTCTCCCCCATCCCATCAGTACACATGGAAGGCTCCCGCCACCCTCTCCCCCCATCAGTGCACATGGAAGGCCCCCGCCACCCTCTCCCCCTCCCATCAGTACACATGGAAGGCTCCCGCCACCTTCTCCCCCCTCCTATCAGTGCACATGGAAGGCCACCGCCACCCTCTCCCCCTCCCATCAGTACACATGGAAGGCTCCCGCCACCCTCTCCCCCCCATCAGTGTACATGGAAGGCTCCCTCCACCTTCTCCCCCATCCCATCAGTGCACTTGGAAGGCTCCCTCCACGTTCTCCCCCATCCCATCAATGCACTTGGAAGGCTCCCGCCACCCTCTGCCTCCCGTCAATGCACTTGATTTCATGATGTATTGTACACTGCAGAAAGGAACCAGGAGCAGGACACATGATGGGCACAGGTTCTACCAGGGCGTCTAATGATCATCCCACCCAATGTCCAGGTATAAGGACCTATTTATCATGCTAAAGAATGTGGACAATCCTCCCCCTCCCATTAGTGCACTTGGAAGTGTCACAACTGAGGGCCTGAGCTGACGGGAGGCAGCCTCAGTTGTAGGGGCTGAGATGTACCGGAACCTGGGAGGTTGTATCAGACCCCTGGACATGTAAGTAACATGAATAATAACTGCCCGAAGGCGTGACCACGACAACTTGGATAAAAGTCAATGATGTTTATTATGACAACTCCGCAACACAGCAGCAGTAAAAGAAAACGTAAAAGTCAGCAAAGAATAAATACAGTTCCTGGGTACTACAGGATGGCAGGAGCCACAGGGCACTGGTAGTGTGAGATAGTTCTTATGATCTTCTAGATGGAAAGTCCTTACCAGGCCCGACTGTAGCAATGGAGATAACCCAGGATTGTGCCAGCTGGTGTTCCAGGAAAAGCTGGGTTGCTGAAGATAAAACAGCTGCTGTGGATACTGGCTGGAACCAGACTGTTGTTAGCACGGAGTGGATACTGGCTGGAACCAGTTAAATAATAAATGAACTTGGGAGCGATGAAATATGAACTGAAATGTAGAACTTGAGAGCGGAGAAATAATAATACCGGTGGAGAGTGGTAAAGTGTAGAAAGGACACCGGCCCTTTAAGGGAAGCTGTACTCTGCTGGAAGCTGAGCTGGAAGCAGGTAATGTTGTAGCTGGAAACAGATGAATCCACAATGGATTGGAGAGTCAGGCTACACCGCAGGTGGAATGCTGGTGCGGGTCTCTATGGTGGAAGTCTTGAGACAGGAGCTGGAACCTGGAAGACAATCACAGGAGAGAGACAAACAGGAACTAGGTTTGACAACCAAAGCACTGACGCCTTCCTTGCTCAGGCACGGTGTATTTATACCTGCAGCAAGGAAGGGATTGGCTAGGCAATTATGCAGATTATCAATACTGAGAACAGATTGGTGGAAATGATCAGCTGACAGAATCCAAGATGGCTGCGCCCATGCAGACACTTGGAGGGAAGTTTGGTTTGTAATCCATGTGGTAATGAAAACAGTAATGGCGGCGCCGGCCACCGGAGACAGGAGGCGCCAGGCTGACAGATGCACATCCAACCACGCGGACACAGCGGAGGCCGCGGCTGACGTAATCGCCACTCAGACACTCTGCATGCAGAAGTTCAGGGACGGCGGCGGAGGCCGCGGGAGACGCCATGCCAGGTGTAATATGGCGTTTACTGTGACAGCGTCCCAGAGTGACAGGAGAGGATACAGGAATGTACACATCAGGATAACAGATGGGATCCGGTCCTGGAGCGCTGAGCCAGCCTTAGGAGGCATCTGATGGGTAAGAAATGGCGTCCAGATACCCGGATCGTGACAGCACCCCCCCCCCTTTAGGAGTGGCCCCAGGACACTTCTTTGGCTTTTGAGGAAACTTGGAATGGAATCTCCGGACCAAGGCAGGAGCATGGACATCAGAAGCATTGGTCCATGAACGTTCCTCAGGACCATAACCCTTCCAGTCAATAAGATATTGTAGTTGACCGTAACGGTGACGTGAGTCCAGGATCTTGGCCACTTCATACTCAACGCCTCGTTGAGTTTGGACTTTCGGAGTTGGAGGAAGTGAGGAATGAAACCGATTCAAGATCAGCGGTTTCAACAGGGAAACATGGAATGTCCTGGGTATTTTTAAGAAGGGAGGCAACTGGAGTCTGTAAGCAACAGGATTGATGACTTGTTCAATCTTGAAAGGACCGATATAGCGAGGTGCAAACTTCATACTGGGAACTCTTAACCTCAAATTCTTCGTGGATAACCATACCCGATCACCCACCTTGAGAGCAGGAACTGCTCGACGCTTCTTATCCGCAAACTTCTTGTACCTGAACGATGCCTTGAGCAGAGCTGATCGTACGCTCTTCCAGATATTGGCAAACTGATGCAAGGTGATATCCACTGCGGGAACAGAAGTTGCTGGAAGCGGTTGGAACTCAGGGACTTTAGGGTGGAATCCAAAGTTAGTGAAGAATGGTGTTGAAGCAGATGAAGAATGATACTGGTTGTTATGACAGAACTCGGCCCAGGGAAGTAATTGAACCCAGTCATCTTGAGAGGAGGACACATAGATGCGGAGGAAGGCCTCCAAGTCCTGATTCACCCTCTCGGTTTGACCATTGGTCTGAGGATGGTAAGCCGTGGAAAACTTTAGCTTGACTTGGAGGACTTGACATAAACTTAGCCAGAATTTGGCTGTGAATTGAACTCCTCGATCTGAGATAATTTCTTCAGGAAGACCGTGGAGTCGGAAGATCTCTTGTATGAATACTTGAGCCAACTTGGAAGCTGACGGAAGACCGGTGAGAGGAATGAAGTGTGCCATCTTGGTAAACCGGTCAACTACCACCCAGATGGTATTGAACTTGTTGCACATGGGTAAGTCTGTAATGAAATCCATCGACAAGTGGGTCCATGGTCGACGGGGAACGGATAGTGGAACCAGTTGCCCCGCAGGCGACTGGCGGGATACTTTATGTTGGGCACACTTTGGGCAAGATGCAATAAACTCCAAGACGTCCTTTTTCAGAGTTGGCCACCAATAGGACCTAGAGATAAACTCCAGGGTTTTTTGGATACCTGTATGTCCGGCAAAACGGGAAGCATGGGCCCAATGCATGAGCTTCTTCCTTAGCATCGGCTTCACAAAACTTTTCCCTGATGGGGGCGTAGAGTCCATCCCTACCGTGGAGAATGCCAACGGATTTATAATAGGATGCTTGTCTGCAGACTCTGACTCATTTTCTTGCTCCCATGAGCGGGAAAGGGCATTGGCCTTGCGATTCTGAGAGCCCGGACAGAACTGGAGTTTAAAGTCGAACCTGGAAAAGAAAAGTGCCCATCTGGCCTGACGAGGGTTGAGACATTGTGCGCCCTTCAGGTATAAAAGGTTCTTGTGGTCTGTAAGTATGGTGATTGAATGAGAAGCTCCCTCCAACAGATACCTCCACTCTTCTAGAGCGAGCTTGATGGCTAGCAACTCCTGGTCGCCAATGGCATAGTTGCGCTCAGCTGGGGAGAACTTCCGGGAGAAGAAACTGCAAGGGTGTAAATGGCCATCTTTAGCCCTCTGAGATAACACCGCTCCTACTCCAACGGAGGAGGCATCCACCTCTAAGATGAAAGGAGAGTCGATGTCAGGCTGTTTCAGAACAGGCGCAGAGATGAACCTTTGTTTTAAAAGATGAAATGCTTGCATGGCTTCTTCAGACCACTTGGACGGGTTAGCACCCTTCTTAGTGAAAGCAGTAATAGGCGCCACAATGGTGGAAAAGTCTCGTATAAACTTTCGGTAATAGTTGGCGAACCCTAAGAACCTCTGGACCCCTTTGAGGGTTAAGGGTACCGGCCAATTTTGGATTGCTTGTAGTTTCTCAGGATCCATCTCTAGTCCGGAACCGGACACAATGTACCCTAGAAACGGAATGGACTTGACTTCAAAGACGCATTTTTCTAATTTGCAATAGAGATGATTGACACGGAGACGGGACAGAACCTCTTTAACCCAAAAACGATGTTCCTCTAAATCGTTGGCAAAAATGAGGATATCGTCTAGATAGACCACGACATGACGGTATAGAATGTCTCTGAAGATCTCATTGACAAAATGCTGGAAGACAGCTGGAGCATTGCTCAATCCGAAGGGCATGACGAGGTACTCATAATGTCCGTCACGGGTGTTAAAGGCGGTCTTCCACTCGTCACCCTCACGGATCCGGATGAGATTGTATGCACCTCGCAAGTCCAGCTTTGTAAAGATGGTAGCTCCGCTAACTCTGTCAAAGAGCTCAGTAATCAGGGGTAAAGGATAACGGTTCTTGATGGTAATGTCGTTCAAACCTCTGTAGTCGATGCACGGCCGCAGACCACCATCTTTCTTTTTTACAAAAAAGAAGCCTGCGCCGGCTGGAGAAGAAGAAGGTCGAATGAACCCCTTTGCTAGGTTCTCTTTAATATATTCCTCCATAGAATGCGTCTCAGGCAGAGACAACGGATAAGTTCGGCCTTGAGGTGGAACCTTCCCTGGAACGAGATCAATCGGACAGTCCCATTCTCTATGAGGAGGAAGGATATCAGCAGAAGCTTTACTGAACACATCTGTGAAATCTTGATATGGAGGAGGTGGAACATCAGACGACCTGGGGGAGGAAGAACAGACAGGCAATACTTTAAACAAACATGTCTCAGCACAGGAGGAACCCCATGCCAGGATTTGCGTAGTCGTCCAATCAATTGTAGGATTGTGAAGACGGAGCCATGGAAGGCCCAGGACCACAGGATGTGTGGCTCTTGGAATCACTAAAAAAGAAATAAGTTCGGAATGAAGAACTCCCACTCTCAGACGAACTGGTAGAGTCCTTAAAGAAATAACTGCATCAAAAATTTTGCTGCCATCCACGGCAGTTAAAGAAATGGACGAAGGAAGTCTATCGGTGGGTAGGGACCACCGTTTAACATAGGCTTCGGTAATAAAGTTCCCAGCTGCTCCGGAATCAAGGAGGGCAATGACGTTCCGATAACGTTGAGCAACTTGAAGCGAGACTGGGAGATTACAATCTTGAGGAGATGGAGAGGAGATCATTACTCCTAGCCGGCCCTCTCCTTGGTGAGCTAGGATTTGGAGTTTCCCGGACGTTTGGGACAGGCATTAATGGTGTGAGACGGAGCTGCACAATAGAGACAGAGAAACTCGGAGAGACGTCTTCGGCGCTCAGCAGGAGTTAAACGGGAACGGCCAAGTTGCATGGGCTCATCTTTAGATGGTGACAGTTGACGAGGAGGAGGAGCAGAAGATTTTGGAGCAGATGATCTTCCACGCTCAGTTGCTCTCTCTCTGAAACGTAAATCAACTTTCGTGCAGAGTGAGATTAGCTCATCTAACTTAGAAGGTAAGTCTCTGGTAGCTAACTCATCTTTAATACGCTCAGATAAGCCATGCCAGAATGCAGCATACAGGGCCTCGTCGTTCCATGCCAGTTCGGATGCCAGGATCTGGAACTGTATCAGATATTGTCCTACAGTACGTGACCCCTGGCGTAAACGGAGAATCTCGGATGAAGCTGAGGTTACCCGGCCTGGCTCGTCGAAGATGCGCCTGAATGTTGACACGAAGGCAGTGTAGGAAGATAGCAGGGTGTCGGACCTCTCCCATAACGGTGATGCCCAATCAAGGGCTGAGCCACTGAGAAGAGAAATAATGTAGGCAATTTTTGTACGGTCACTGGGAAAATTGCCAGGTTGTAGCTCAAACTGAATCTCACACTGGTTGAGAAATCCCCTGCAGAATCTTGGAGATCCGTCAAATTTTGCTGGCGTTGGAAGATGAAGACGTGGAGCAGAAATGGGTAAGGTGGGTGGGGTTATAGCTGGAGTCACTGTGGTTGACGCACCAGACGCGCCTGATCCACGGAGAGTTGTCTGAATCCCATCCAGCCGAGTAGAGAGATCCTGGAGACAGCGGATGATGTGGCCCTGTGCAGCCTCCTGATGTTCTAGTCGGGCTGCCAGTTCTTGCATCGGCCTGGCCGCTTGATCCTGGTCTCCGGCTGAATTCATTAGGTCAGTGCTTACTGTCACAACTGAGGGCCTGAGCTGACGGGAGGCAGCCTCAGTTGTAGGGGCTGAGATGTACCGGAACCTGGGAGGTTGTATCAGACCCCTGGACATGTAAGTAACATGAATAATAACTGCCCGAAGGCGTGACCACGACAACTTGGATAAAAGTCAATGATGTTTATTATGACAACTCCGCAACACAGCAGCAGTAAAAGAAAACGTAAAAGTCAGCAAAGAATAAATACAGTTCCTGGGTACTACAGGATGGCAGGAGCCACAGGGCACTGGTAGTGTGAGATAGTTCTTATGATCTTCTAGATGGAAAGTCCTTACCAAGCCCGACTGTAGCAATGGAGATAACCCAGGATTGTGCCAGCTGGTGTTCCAGGAAAAGCTGGGTTGCTGAAGATAAAACAGCTGCTGTGGATACTGGCTGGAACCAGACTGTTGTTAGCACGGAGTGGATACTGGCTGGAACCAGTTAAATAATAAATGAACTTGGGAGCGATGAAATATGAACTGAAATGTAGAACTTGAGAGCGGAGAAATAATAATACCGGTGGAGAGTGGTAAAGTGTAGAAAGGACACCGGCCCTTTAAGGGAAGCTGTACTCTGCTGGAAGCTGAGCTGGAAGCAGGTAATGTTGTAGCTGGAAACAGATGAATCCACAATGGATTGGAGAGTCAGGCTACACCGCAGGTGGAATGCTGGTGCGGGTCTCTATGGTGGAAGTCTTGAGACAGGAGCTGGAACCTGGAAGACAATCACAGGAGAGAGACAAACAAGAACTAGGTTTGACAACCAAAGCACTGACGCCTTCCTTGCTCAGGCACAGTGTATTTATACCTGCAGCAAGGAAGGGATTGGCTAGGCAATTATGCAGATTATCAATACTGAGAACAGATTGGTGGAAATGATCAGCTGACAGAATCCAAGATGGCTGCGCCCATGCAGATACTTGGAGGGAAGTTTGGTTTGTAATCCATGTGGTAATGAAAACAGTAATGGCGGCGCCGGCCACCGGAGACAGGAGGCGCCAGGCTGACAGATGCACATCCAACCACGCGGACACAGCGGAGGCCGCGGCTGACGTAATCGCCACTCAGACACTCTGCATGCAGAAGTTCAGGGACGGCGGCGGAGGCCGCGGGAGACGCCATGCCAGGTGTAATATGGCGTTTACTGTGACAGCGTCCCAGAGTGACAGGAGAGGATACAGGAATGTACACATCAGGATAACAGATGGGATCCGGTCCTGGAGCGCTGAGCCAGCCTTAGGAGGCATCTGATGGGTAAGAAATGGCGTCCAGATACCCGGATCGTGACAGGAAGGCTCCCGCTACCCCCTACCCCCCTCCCATCAGCGCACTTAGAAGGCTCCTGTACTCAGCCCCTCCCATCAGTGCACTTGGAAGTCTCCCGCCACCCTCTCCGCCTCCTATCAGAGCACTTGGAAGGCTCCCGCCACCCTCTCCCCCCTCCTATCAGTGCACATGGAAGGCTCACGCCACCCTCTCCCCCCTCCTATCAGTGCACATGGAAGGCTCCCGCCACCCTCTCCTCCCCCCATCAGTGCACATGTAATGCTCCCGCCACCCTCTCCTCCCCCCATCAGTGCACATGGAAGGCTCCCGCCACCCTCTCCTCCCGCCCAACAGTGCACTTGGAAGGCTCCCGCCACCCTCTCCTCCCCCCATCAGTGCACATGGAAGGCTCCCGCCACCCTCTCCTCCCCCCATCAGTGCACATGGAAGGCTCCCGCCACCCTCACCCCCCCCCATCAGTGCACTTGGAAGGCTCCCGCCACCCTCTTCTCCCCCCATCAGTGCACATGGAAGGCTCCCGCCACCCTCTCCTCCTCCCATCAGTGCACATGGAAGGCTCCCGCCACCTTCTCCCCCCTCCCATCAGTGCACATGGAAGACTCCAGCCACCCTCTACCCCCTCCTATCAGTGCACATGGAAGGCTCCCACCACCCTCTACCCCCTCCCATCAGTGCACATGGAAGGCTCCCTCCACCTTCAACCCCACCATAAGTGCACATGTAAGGCTCCCGCCACCTTCAACCCCACCATCAGTGCACATGGAAGGCTCCCTCCACCTTCAACCCCACCATCAGTGCACATGGAAGGCTCCCTCCACCTTCAACCCCACCATCAGTGTACATGTAAGGCTCCCGCCACCTTCTCCCCCCTCCCATCAGTGCACTTGGAAAGCTCCTGCCACCCCCTCCCATCAGTACACTTGGAAGGCTCCCGCCACCCTCTCCCCCTCCCATCAGTACACATGGAAGGCTCCCGCCACCCTCTCCCCCCCCCCCATCAGTGCACATGGAAGGCCCCCGCCACCCTCTCCCCCTCCCCTCAGTACACATGGAAGGCTCCCGCCACCCCTCACCCCCCCCCATCAGTGCACTTGGAAGGCTCCCGCCACCCTCTTCTCCCCCCATCAGTGCACATGGAAGGCTCCCGCCACCCTCTCCTCCTCCCATCAGTGCACATGGAAGGCTCCCGCCACCTTCTCCCCCCTCCCATCAGTGCACATGGAAGACTCCAGCCACCCTCTACCCCCTCCTATCAGTGCACATGGAAGGCTCCCACCACCCTCTACCCCCTCCCATCAGTGCACATGGAAGGCTCCCTCCACCTTCAACCCCACCATAAGTGCACATGTAAGGCTCCCGCCACCTTCAACCCCACCATCAGTGCACATGGAAGGCTCCCTCCACCTTCAACCCCACCATCAGTGCACATGGAAGGCTCCCTCCACCTTCAACCCCACCATCAGTGCTCCCGCCACCTTCTCCCCCCTCCCATCAGTGTACTTGGAAAGCTCCTGCCACCCCCTCCCATCAGTACACTTGGAAGGCTCCCGCCACCCTCTCCCCCTCCCATCAGTACACATGGAAGGCTCCCGCCACCCTCTCCCCCCCCCCCCATCAGTGCACATGGAAGGCCCCCGCCACCCTCTCCCCCTCCCATCAGTACACATGGAAGGCTCCCGCCACCCTCTCCCCCCCCCATCAGTGCACATGGAAGGCTCCCTCCACCTTCTCCCCATCCCATCAATGCACTTGGAAGGCTCCCGCCACCCTCTGCCTCCCGCCAATGCACTTGATTTCATGATGTATTGTACACTGCAGAAAGGAACCAGGAGCAGGACACATGATGGGCACAGGTTCTACCAGGGCGTCTAATGATTATCCCACCCAATGTCCAAGTATAAGGACCTATTTTATCATGCTAAAGAATGTGGACAATCCTCCCCCTCCCATTAGTGCACTTGGAAGGCTCCCGCTGCCCCCTACCCCCTCCCATCAGCGCACTTAGAAGGCTCCTGTACTCAGCACCTCCCATCAGTGCATATGGAAGGCTCCCGCCACCCTCTCCCCCTCCTATCAGAGCACATGTAAGGCTCCCGCCACCCTCTCCACCCTCCTATCAGTGCACATGGAAGGCTCCCGCCACCCTCTCCCCCCCAATCAGTGCACATGGAATGCTCTCGCCACCCTCTCCTCCCCCCCATCAGTGCACATGGAAGGCTCCCGCCACCCTCTCTTCCCCCCCATCAGTGCACATGGAAGGCTCCAGCCACCCTCTCCTCCCCCCATCAGTGCACATGGAAGGCTTCCGCCACCCTCTCCTCCCCCCCATCAGTGCACTTGGAAGGCTCCCGCCACCCTCTCCTCCCCCCATCAGAGCAGATGGAAGGCTCCCGCCACCTTCTCCCCTCTCCTATCAGAGCACATGGAAGGCTCCCGCCACCTTCTCCCCCCTCCTATCAGTGCACATGGAAGGCTCCCGCCACCCTCTCCTCCCCCCATCAGTGCACTTGGAAGTCTCCTGCCACCCCCTCTCCCTCTCATCAATGCACTTGATTTCATGATGTAATGTACACTGCAGAGAGGAACCAGGAGCAGGACACATGATGGGCACAGGTTCCACCAGGGCGTCTAATGATCATCCCACCCACGTAATGGCCCAATGTCCAGCTATAATGGCCTATTTATCATGCTAAAGAATGTGGACAATCCTCCTCTTTGGAGGGTTGTCTTATTTTTTAGCACAGGGGACATTTGAAAAGGAGGTTCCACATTGGTTATCGAAGATACGGTAATATAACAGGCAGGTCCCCTAGCTGTCTATGTTGTCTTCGGAAAATCCACATTTACAAAGCGTCAAAGTGCTTCACATTACAAAGCTTGGCCGCAGGGATGGATTCGGAAGGGGGCGAATACGGTGAGCGCCCTCTTCCCCCAAAACACTTCTCCCCTGCCCACTACCGCTGGTCGCTACATAGCAGAACAGTAAAACACCGGGCAGAGAGAGAGCAGACTCCCCGGACCCTCCCCAGCGCAGAACACATACGTTTTCACACAGAGGACGATTATGAATAGACTGCGCATGCGTATGCACCACAATGCGCACGCGCATCGCCAAACAACAGGCATTGCCAAACCGCAACAGGCTGGTGCAAAAATTTAAATTCACAAGCTGATTGACAGGAAGAGGAAAACGCAGGCGTTCCCAAGCATTTTCTGGGACGTCAGAAGTAGGAGTAAGTCCTGGGCTGCGCACACACTGCACACACTGGAAAAATCATTCGATGGTGAGTGAGTTGCGAACGGATTTGCAGTTGTCTGCTGACCGAGGGACATTTTCGCATGGCGTACACTACACATGCGATCGCACACTTGCACGGGGGAATATACACTCCTCTTGGGCGGCGATTGTCTAATCACAGGAGAGCAAATTGGCAGCCCAGTGATCAGGTCTGAATTGAGACCAATGTCCTCTCTTAAACAGTCCCTGCATCCAGTATGGCTGCCAAGCTGAAAGGTCAAACATCTACAGTATGTGACCCCACTGATCCACTAGAGCACTGCAGTAACCGGATAGTTCCTCCAAGCTAGGTATAAGATGCTTGGTTTTATTTTATGCATTAGTACAGTGGTTCTCAAGCTGTGTGCCGTGTGACCCTGGGGTACCATGGGACACTTGCAGGCAGGGCCGTTGAGAGCCACGCCGAGCCCCGGTAAAGGCCCAGGGGCGTGGCTTATTAAGTGGGCGTGACTATGCCCTTTAGTATAAAAATATGTGACTAATAAAATAATTGCGGGGTCGCTTGGTGGCCCCGCATGCTCCTCAAGGGGGCGGGGGGGCACCATTTTAACACAGGCGGGTACCTTTTTAACATAGGGGGACAGGGGGAAGGGTACCCGCTTCCTACCTTATTTGATCTGGAAGCGGGTCCCTCCTCCCTGGCCACTAGAGAGCAAAAACTGTCTATGCTTTCTATGTGCGGCGCCAGGTGGATGGCACCTGCACCCGCTGGCCAAAGTACAGGAATCCTTATGGGGGTTTATCGGACACGGGCCCCTCCAGGTGCCCAGGCCCAGATAATTTGTACCTGCTCCCCCTGCCTCTCGGCGCCACTGCTTGCAGGGTTGCCCTGGATTGGTGGTCCAGGACTAATTTAAATTACTTATGGTTAATGTAATAGGCAAAACCAGCGCTGATGGCTGCCAATAATACAATATGTGGACAAACAGAAGCAAATCTTCTTCCTCACCATAAAACTGACCCTAAGGATGACATATAAACACAGTTTACGTAATGTAATATTTCTTTCTAAATTTCTCAATAATAAACATTTGGCCTAGGGGTGCCGTGAAAATAATTTTGATGCTGTAGGGCGCCGTGATTCAACAAAGTTTGGAAACCACTGCATTAGTACAATGATAGAATCTGACTGGTTGCTCCTGGTAACATTACGACAGGAGTAGTGTATGTGGAGTGGACCTCGCAATTCCATTTTCTGCAAGTCGTCCCAAATACAGCTCAAAAGTCATGAATTGCACCAAAAACGGGCTGCCATCAGAAATTGTTGGGCCCGAGACTGACAAAATAGGCGTATACTGTATATAGTAAAAAAATTAAAATAAATCTATATTTAAAAAAAAAATAAGATTTTACTTACCGATAAATCTATTTCTCGTAGTCCGTAGTGGATGCTGGGACTCCGTCAGGACCATGGGGATTAGCGGCTCCGCAGGAGACAGGGCACAAAAATAAAAGCTTTAGGACTAGGTGGTGTGCACTGGCTCCTCCCCCTATGACCCTCCTCCAAGCCTCAGTTAGGATACTGTGCCCGGACGAGCGTACACAATAAGGAAGGATTTTGAATCCCGGGTAAGACTCATACCAGCCACACCAATCACACCGTACAACTTGTGATCTGAACCCAGTTAACAGTATGACAAACGTAGGAGCCTCTGAACAGACGGCTCACAACAATAACAACCCGATTTTTTTGTAACAATAACTATGTACAAGTATTGCAGACAATCCGCACTTGGGATGGGCGCCCAGCATCCACTACGGACTACGAGAAATAGATTTATCGGTAAGTAAAATCTTATTTTCTCTGACGTCCTAGTGGATGCTGGGACTCCGTCAGGACCATGGGGATTATACCAAAGCTCCCAAACGGGCGGGAGAGTGCGGATGACTCTGCAGCACCGAATGAGAGAACTCCAGGTCCTCTTTAGCCAGGGTATCAAATTTGTAGAATTTTACAAACGTGTTCTCCCCCGACCACGTAGCTGCTCGGCAGAGTTGTAATGCCGAGACCCCTCGGGCAGCCGCCCAAGATGAGCCCACCTTCCTTGTGGAATGGGCCTTGATAGATTTAGGCTGTGGCAGGCCTGCCACAGAATGTGCAAGTTGAATTGTGCTACAAATCCAACGAGCAATCGTCTGCTTAGAAGCAGGAGCACCCAGCTTGTTGGGTGCATACAGTATAAACAGCGAGTCAGATTTTCTGACTCCAGCCGTCCTTGAAATATATATTTTCAATGCCCTGACAACGTCCAGCAACTTGGAATCCTCCAAATCGCTAGTAGCCGCAGGCACCACAATAGGCTGGTTCAGGTGAAACGCTGAAACCACCTTAGGCAGAAACTGAGGACGCGTCCGCAGTTCTGCCCTGTCCGAATGGAAAATCAGATATGGGCTTTTATACGATAAAGCCGCCAATTCTGACACTCTCCTGGCTGAAGCCAGGGCCAGTAGCATGGTTACTTTCCATGTAAGATATTTTAAATCCACCGATTTGAGTGGCTCAAACCAATGGGATTTGAGAAAATCCAAAACTACATTAAGATCCCACGGAGCCACTGGGGGCACAACCGGGGGCTGTATATGTAGTACTCCTTTTACAAAAGTCTGGACTTCAGGAACTGAAGCCAATTCTTTCTGGAAGAAAATCGACAGGGCCGAAATTTGAACCTTAATGGACCCTAATTTGAGGCCCATAGACAATCCTGTTTGCAGGAAATGTAGGAATCGACCCAGTTGAAATTCCTCCGTCGGGGCCTTCCTGGCCTCACACCACGCAACATATTTTCTCCAAATGCGGTGATAATGTTGTGCAGTCACCTCCTTCCTGGCTTTTACCAGGGTAGGGATGACCTCTTCCGGAATGCCTTTTTCCCTTAGAATTCGGCGTTCAACCGCCATGCCGTCAAACGCAGCCGCGGTAAGTCTTGGAATAGACACGGTCCCTGCTGAAGCAGGTCCCGTCTTAGAGGTAGAGGCCACGGATCTTCCGTGAGCATCTCCTGAAGTTCCGGGTACCAAGTTCTTCTTGGCCAATCCGGAGCCACGAGTATCGTTCTTACTCCCCTTTGCCGTATAATTCTCAGTACTTTTGGTATGAGAGGCAGAGGAGGAAACACATACACTGACTGGAACACCCACGGTGTTACCAGAGCGTCCACAGCTATTGCCTGAGGGTCTCTTGACCTGGCGCAATACCTGTCCAGTTTTTTGTTGAGGCGGGACGCCATCATATCCACCTTTGGTTTTTCCCAACGGTTCACAATCATGTGGAAGACTTCTGGATGAAGTCCCCACTCTCCCGGGTGTAGATCGTGTCTGCTGAGGAAGTCCGCTTCCCAGTTGTCCACTCCCGGAATAAACACTGCTGACAGTGCTATCACATGATCTTCCGCCCAGCGAAGAATCCTTGCAGCTTCTGCCATTGCCCTCCTGCTTCTTGTGCCGCCCTGTCTGTTTACGTGGGCGACTGCCGTGATGTTGTCCGACTGGATCAACACCGGCTGACCCTGAAGCAGGGGTTTTGCCAGGCTTAGAGCATTGTAAATCGCTCTTAGCTCCAGTATATTTATGTGAAGAGACATCTCCAGGCTTGACCACACTCCCTGGAAGTTTCTTCCCTGTGTGACCGCTCCCCAGCCTCTCAGACTGGCATCCGTGGTCACCAGGACCCAGTCCTGTATGCCGAATCTGCGGCCCTCTAACAGATGAGCACTCTGCAACCACCACAGAAGAGACACCCTTGTCCGTGGAGACAAAGTTATCCGCTGATGCATCTGCAGATGCGATCCGGACCATTTGTCCAGCAGATCCCACTGAAAAGTTCGTGCGTGGAATCTGCCGAATGGAATCGCTTCGTAAGAAGCCACCATTTTTCCCAGGACTCTTGTGCATTGATGCACAGACACTTTTCCTGGTTTTAGGAGGTTCCTGACAAGTTCGGATAACTCCCTGGCTTTCTCCTCCGGAAGAAACACCTTTTTCTGAACCGTGTCCAGAATCATTCCCAGGAACAGCAGACGTGTCGTCGGGGTCAATTGAGATTTTGGAAAATTCAGAATCCACCCGTGCTGTTGCAGCACTACTTGGGTTAGTGCTACTACGTCCCCCAGCTGTTCTCTGGACCTTGCCCTTATCAGGAGATCGTCCAAGTAAGGGATAATTAATACGCCTTTTCTTCGCAGAAGAAACATCATTTCGGCCATTACCTTGGTAAAGACCCGAGGTGCCGTGGACAATCCAAACGGCAGCGTCTGAAACTGATAATGACAGTTTTGCACCATGAACCTGAGGTACCCTTGATGTGAAGGGCAAATTGGGACATGCAGGTAAGCATCCTTGATGTCCAGGGACACCATAAAGTCCCCTTCTTCCGGATTCGCTATCACTGCTCTGAGTGACTCCATCTTGAACTTGAATTTTTGTATGTACAGGTTCAAAGATTTCAGATTTAGAATAGGTCTTACAGAGCCGTCCGGCTTCGGTACCACAAATAGTGTGGAATAATACCCCTTTCCCTGTTGTAGGAGGGGTACCTCGACTATCACCTGCTGAGAATACAGCTTGTGAATGGCTTCCAATACCGTCGCCCTGTCTGAGGGAGACGTTGGCAGAGCAGACTTTAGGAACCGGCGAGGGGGAGACTTCTCGAATTCCAACCTGTAACCCTGAGATACTACCTGCAGGATCCAGGGGTCCACCTGTGAGTGAGCCCACTGTGCGCTGAAATTCTTGAGTCGACCCCCCACCGCCCCTGAGTCCGCTTGTAAAGCCCCAACGTCATGCTGAGGGCTTTGCAGAAGCCGGGGAGGGCTTCTGCTCCTGGGAGGGAGCTGCTTGGTGCACTCTCTTACCCTTTCCTTTGCCTCGGGGCAGATATGACTGTCCTTTTGCCCGCTTGTTCTTATAGGAACGAAAGGACTGCAGCTGAAAAGACGGTGTCTTTTTCTGTTGGGAGGGGACCTGAGGTAAAAAGGTGGATTTCCCGGCTGTTGCCGTGGCCACCAAATCCGATAGACCGACCCCAAATAATTCCTCCCCTTTATACGGCAATACTTCCATATGCCGTTTGGAATCCGCATCACCTGACCACTGTCGCGTCCATAAACTTCTTCTGGCAGATATGGACATCGCACTTACTCTCGATGCCAGAGTGCAAATATCCCTCTGAGCATCTCGCATATAAAGAAAAGCATCCTTTAATTGCTCTATAGTCAATAAAATACTGTCCCTATCCAGGGTATCAATATTTTCAGTCAGGGAATCCGACCAAACCACCCCAGCACTGCACATCCATGCAGAGGCGATGGCTGGTCGCAGTATAACACCAGTATGAGTGTATATACTTTTCAGGGTAGTTTCCAGCCTCCTATCAGCTGGATCCTTGAGGGCGGCCGTTTCAGGAGACGGTAACGCCACTTGTTTTGATAAGCGTGTGAGTGCCTTATCCACCCTAGGGGGTGTTTCCCAGCGCGCCCTAACCTCTGGCGGGAAAGGATATAATGCCAATAACTTCTTTGAAATTAGCAGTTTTCTATCGGGGTTAACCCACGCTTCATCACACACTTCATTCAATTCCTCTGATTCAGGAAAAACTACAGGTAGTTTTTTCAGACCCCACATAATACCCCTTTTTGTGGTACTTGCAGTATCAGAGATATGCAAAGCCTCCTTCATTGCCGTGATCATATAACGTGTGGCCCTACTGGAAAATACGTTTGTTTCTTCACCGTCGACACTAGATTCGGTGTCCGTGTCTGGGTCTGTGTCGACCGACTGAGGTAAAGGGCGTTTTACAGCCCCTGACGGTGTCTGAGACGCCTGGACAGGTACTAACTGGTTTGCCGGCCGTCTCATGTCGTCAACTGATTTTTGTAACGTGCTGACATTATCACGTAATTCCATAAACAAAGCCATCCATTCCGGTGTCGACTCCCTAGGGGGTGACATCACCATTACCGGCAATTGCTCCGCCTCCACACCAACATCGTCCTCATACATGTCGACACACACGTACCGACACACAGCAGACACACAGGGAATGCTCTTATCGAAGACAGGACCCCACTAGCCCTTTGGGGAGACAGAGGGAGAGTTTGCCAGCACACACCCAAGCGCTATAAATATATAGGAACAACCCTACAGAAGTGTTGTTTCCTTTATAGCAGCTTAATATATCAATATCGCCAAAAAAGTGCCCCCCCTCTCTGTTTTTTTACCCTGTTTCTGTAGTGCAGTGCAGGGGAGAGTCCTGGGAGCCTTCCTCGCAGCGGAGCTGTGCAGGAAAATGGCGCTGTGTGCTGAGGAGATAGGCCCCGCCCCCTATTTCGGCGGGCTCTTCTCCCGGTGTTTGTGAGACCTGGCAGGGGTTAAATACATCCATATAGCCCCAGGGGCTATATGTGATGTATTTTTAGCCAGAACAAGGTATTATCATTGCTGCCCAGGGCGCCCCCCCCCCAGCGCCCTGCACCCTCAGTGACCGCTGGTGTGAAGTGTGCTGACAACAATGGCGCACAGCTGCAGTGCTGTGCGCTACCTCATGAAGACTGAAAAGTCTTCTGCCGTCGGTTTCTGGACCTCTTCACTTTTCGGCATCTGCAAGGGGGTCGGCGGCGCGGCTCCGGGACCGGACTCCATGGCTGGGCCTGTGTTCGATCCCTCTGGAGCTAATGGTGTCCAGTAGCCTAAGAAGCCAATCCATCCTGCACGCAGGTGAGTTCACTTCTTCTCCCCTAAGTCCCTCGTTGCAGTGAGCCTGTTGCCAGCAGGACTCACTGAAAATAAAAAACCTAATAACTTTTTCTAAGCAGCTCTTTAGGAGAGCCACCTAGATTGCACCCTGCTCGGACGGGCACAAAAACCTAACTGAGGCTTGGAGGAGGGTCATAGGGGGAGGAGCCAGTGCACACCACCTAGTCCTAAAGCTTTTATTTTTGTGCCATGTCTCCTGCGGAGCCGCTAATCCCCATGGTCCTGACGGAGTCCCAGCATCCACTAGGACGTCAGAGAAAATTACATTCCTATGCTCATATGGAGCAACACCATATTATGCCCCTTGCACCATATTACAGTAAGTCCCCACGGTAATGCCCCTGACGCCATATTATGCCCCTTGCACCATATTATGTCCCCACAGTAATGCCCCTGACACTATATTATGCCCCCACAGTTATGACCCTGTCACCAAATTACAGTATGCCCAACACAGTAATTATAATAGTAGCTGCTTGTTGTCAGGGGTTCTGCTCCTTGTCAGGCAAATTTCCCCCCTGCCCCAGTTGTTCATATCTGCCTTCCTGTTTAAATTAAAACTACAGAAAAATTCCCTCCCAAAATGGCCGCCTCCTCAGAGGAGACAGTTATTAAAGACTAGGTGCTTCATCGCGCCCTACGGGCGCTCTTCACACCGTCGCAAGGGGCTACGCCCCCTTAACCCTTGCATGCCTTTCTGGGGTTCAATATTTGTGTTATATGGAGTATCACCTGCATTCCTTTGTTAGTGGTTAAATATTGCACAATGAAAGGGTGTGCGATGGTGAAGGAGGCGCAGCCCCTTGCGACGGCGTGAACAGCACCTGCAGACCACAATGTACAGAATGTAGCGGGTGCGGGGGGTACTGCGGATGGTGTCTGTAGATGCTGCGGATGGAGGGGGGGCGGAAGTGGGGGTGGGGCCCGGATGGGGAAGGGTTGGGAGGTGCTGCGGGTGGGGGAGGGGCAGAGGAGTGGGGGATGCAGATGGGGGAGGGGTCCGGAGGCACTGCAGGTGGGGGAGGGGCAGGGGTGCCATGGGTGGGGGAGGGGCAGGTGTGGGGATGTTGCAGATGGGTGAAGGGTTCCGGAGGTGCTGTGGGATGGGAAGGGGCGGGAGTGCCACTGGTGGGGTAGGGGTCCGTAGGCGCCATGGGTAGGGGAGGGGCAGGTACGGGTGTTGCGGCAGATGGGGAAGGAGGTCCGGAGGTGCTGCAGGTGGTGGTGGGGCAGGTGCGGGGGTGCCATTGGTGGGGGAGGGGTGGGTGAGGGGGGGACCGCGGATGGAGGAGGGTGTCTGCAGATGCTGCGGGTGGAGGGGGGCAGGTGTGGGGGAGACATATAAGGGGGGTGAATGGTGGAGGGGGCCTGGAGATTGCTGGGGGTGGTGAAGGGGCGGAGGAGTGGGAGCCGCGGGTGGTGTAGGGGTTCTGGAGGCACAGCATGTGGGGGAGGGGTGGAGTGCCGCATGTGGTGGAGGGGAAGGTGCGGAGGTGTGGTGCATTGGGGAGAGATCTGGAGGTGCTGCGGGTACTGTACCTGCCAAAAAGGTAGTTGGAGGGTATGCAGTAACAGGGCCAGGACAGGGGTGACAGGGTCAGAACAGGGTTGACTGGGCCAGGACAGGGGTGACAGGGTCAGAACAGGGGTGACAGGGTCAGAACAGGGGTGACGGGGCCAGGACAGGGGTGACGGGGCCAGGACATGGGCGACGGGGCCAGGACAGAAATGACAGGGACAGGATAGGGGTGACAGGGTCAGTGTAGGGGCGGCAGGACCAGGACAGGGGTGTCAGGGCCAGTATAGGGTTGACAGGGCAAGCACAGGGGTGACAGGGCCAGGATAGGGGTAGCAGGGCCAGCATAAGGGTGACAGGGCCAGGATAAGGGTGAAAGGGCCAGGATAAGGGTGAAAGGGCCAGGATAAGGGTGGCAGGTCAAGGCCAGGGGTTACAGGGACATGACAGAACACAGGGCACGGGAGAGATTGGTATTAGGGACAGAACAGTGGTGACAGACAGATGTGTCTTACCGGAGTCACTGCTGCTGGCTGCTGCTGTTCCACTCCAACCTGTTGGCATCTGCTGCTGGTGGAGACTTGGCATGGCTGACTCTCTTAGGCTGTATTCCTGCTTCCTCTGCCCGTCCGCATCACTCCCCCCCTCCTCAGTCACACACCGCAGACCTCGCGCAGCTGCCGGGCACTGTGGTAAGGTGAGACTGGGAGTGACTGGTTAGCCCCCAGGAGATGCTGCGGCTGGAGGGAGGAGGGGGTCATAGCATGCACGTGGCGCGGACCTCACGGCTGCTGGGCACTATGGTAAGGGGAGACTGGGAGTGACTGGTTAGCTCCCAGGAGACGCTGATGCTGGAGGGAGGAGTGGGTCAGAGCCTGCAAGCAGCGCGGACTTCTGCAGCGCTACCCGCCGGCTAAAGTGTGTGAAGGAGCTGGGCGCAACTCACTGCGGGTGGCAGCGCTGCAGCTAGCGGTGGGGTCGCAGGGGCTGGAGATAACAGAGGCAGTACGGAAAGTGCACAGCGGCTGGTGACCCACAAAACTACAGCTAAGAAGCGTGGAGTGTGCCAGAATGTGACGCTCCTCCCTGCCAGAGAGACCCTGCTGAGTATGCTGATGTGGGGGTCAAGTATGGCATACCCCCTCACACACCCCCATACCTCCCAAATGTCCCAATTTTCGCGGGACAGTCCCATTTTTTGGGGTCTGTCCCGCTGTCCCACCCGCGGGTCGCAGTGTCCTGCGGTGGGGGGGGGGGGGGAGCAGTTGGAAAGCTCCTGTACTCGCTGTTCTGCTTAGCAGAGCAGCGGTGAATAGTGGAGACAGAGGGAGAGGGGGCATCAGGGGGTACGGATTAAGGGGGGGTTCCAGCAGCAGAGCCGGATTAAGGGGGGGGGGGGCAGGCGGTACGTACCGTTGGCCCCACAGTTTTAGGGGGCCCCCTGGCTGGAGTAGCTCTGTCCCAGCTCAGAAGCTCCCCCGTCCTGCCAGCAACAGCGGCAGCATTGTGCTACAGTCAGCACACGCTGCTGCGTATTGGCAGGTCTGTGGTGTTGCAGGGAGGCAGCAGTCTCCCTGCTTTCTTCTGCCTGTGCGGGTGTGTAGGGGGAGCGACCACCTCCTCTGGATTTACCTCTAGCTGAGGGGCCAAAATACCATTTAAAAAAAAATAAAAAATCCGGAATTTGCATAATGGGGCGTGGCCTCGCGTCCCGCGATTAGGCCACGCCCCCAAACCACAGCAGGCACAGCAATGAGATAGGGCTCCCCTGTCTCAAGTACCCTGTGCCCCCCGGACTCATAATCAGCCCCTGGGGGCATGCCAGCAGCTCACAGAGCGCTGGGCATGCCCCCTCACTGACGAAAACGGGGGCCCTCCCGCGAAGCCACGCCCCCTTTTCGCTGTGTGTGTGTGTGTGTGTGTGTGTGTGTGTGTGTGTGTGTGTGTGTGAGTGTGTGAAAGCTGGGAGGTATGCACCCTGCCTGTGCCATGTCCATACTATCTGCTTCTGCAGCTGCTCCTAGTGTCCTATAGATTTGGCCAGATCTGTGACTCATTTGACTAACTCCGCCCACTGTTGTGACTCCGCCCAGCGTTAGCAAATGAATCACAAGATCACAGAATAGGGCTATTATATAGGAGATATTATATAGGAGATGTCCTATAGATTTGGCCAGATCTGTGACTCATTTGACTAACTCCGCCCACTGTTGTGACTCCGCCCAGCGTTAGCAAATGAATCACAAGATCACAGAATAGGGCTATTATATAGGAGATATTATATAGGAGATGTCCTATAGATTTGGCCAGATCTGTGACTCATTTGACTAACTCCGCCCACTGTTGTGACTCCGCCCAGCGTTAGCAAATGAATCACAAGATCACAGAATAGGGCTATTATATAGGAGATATACTAGAGGCGCCTCCTCTTGTATCTTTAGTAACTGTCTCCTCTGCGGCAGCAGCCATTTTGGAAGGGACATTTTCAATACAGCGTTGCGGACGGCGGCGGGTGGACAGACGGGTATGGCCACGGCAGGCGGGCGGTGGCATGAGCAGCTCAGGCCCCTCCCTACTCTGTCAGAGAGGCTGGACCCGGGACACCAAAGCCCCCAGCATCCCCCTGATGGCGGCCCTGACTCTCAGCATTACAGCTCTGATTGCCTAGTAAATAACAAGGGAGGGGAAGGTGGCGATGTGGGCAATTTGTACTTTGGAAGAAAAATTTAATTGTGAGTCAGAGTGATAAATTGGGAGTAAAATACAGAACACAGGTAACGCTGCTGTGTGCCAAGTGTACACGGGATAGACAAAAGGATGAAGAATTGTCAGAGACCACTGATAATCAGTCACAAACACTTGTTTTTGGCTCTCTATAGGGGCTAATTCAGACCTGATCGCTGGGCAGCGATTTTTGCAGCCCTGCGTTCGCATAGTCGCCACCAGAGGCGGAACTAGCGCCAGTGCAGGCAGTGCCTTGCACTGGGGCCTGCCTCTGTCAAGGGGCCCAAAGCCAGAGCACCATGTAAGGAGAAAGAATTGACTGCATAGGAGAGGAATGGGTTAAACATCCTGTGAGGGGAGGAACTAGCTGTGAGGTAGTACAGCCTTAGGAAAAGGGGGAGGGTTAGGGTATATATAGGCTGCAGTGGCCATTTTGGGCCTCTTTGCTGTTTGAATTTCCTTGGGGTGAGTTCTGCCTGGCAGATTGTTCACCCTTCTATATTTCGTGCACTTGTTTTAGGAAACAAATTATAATATGGCCTCCAGCCGCCCACGCCGATCAGTAGGCGCGCCAGCCCGTTACCAGGCCAGCGAGGCTGAGCCCGGGGCCGGGATGTCCGGCGCCGGGGAGGCCGTTAATACGCATGGGGCTGCTCCAGGGTCGTTGGGTGCAGGGCGCAGGACGCGCTCCTCCGGCGACCCTGCGGTCGCGAGTGTAGCTGCTGGCGGCCGCGGTGGGCGGCACGTGGCGGTCCGGAGGTCTGACATCCTGGAGAGAGGGGACCAACGGTCCTCGCCTCCGGGGGCAGTCGGGGGAGTCGGGACGGTGAAAGCCCGCGGGCGCGCGCTAGCGCGCCTCGCTGGACGCCGCTCGGCACCCGCTGCGGTGACACCCAGCCGGTCCTCCCTGCCAGGGCCGCTTGGAAGCTCCACGCGGCGGGGGAGAACTGGGCGGGCGACAGAAGTGACGGCGATCCGGCCTGGGCCCGTCGGTGTGCCCAGCGCCGGATCGTCGGATAGGAGTGCACAGCAAGAGGCTGCATCGGCAGCGGGGGACACCAGGACAGGAGGCGGTGGGGCGCGCGCACGACGGGCGCGCGCACCAACGCGCGGCTCCGGCGGCGTCTCTCGCGCACGGGTGCGCGCAGCGACGCCGCATCGTTCCGTGTCCCCTCAGCCCTCCTCGCTGCGGATTAGTTCCGGCGGGGCGAGGAGGGAAAGCAGGCCTGGTGGTGATCAACCAGGTTTTCGGGGTTTTTCGCCCAGCGGTGCGCAAAGGATGGGCAGCACGGCACCGCGGGCGTCACATGATGCACAGAGCAGGGCCTCCCGGGCTGGACGTGGCAGCTCATCCAGCACTTCCGGGGGACCTGGGCGGGCGGGCACAGGAAGTAGGGGGGGGTTTATGTCCAGGGTGAGGTGCCCGGTCATTACGGACCTTTCCCCGCAGGGCCGACCGATTTGTGGTCCGGATGGGTCATGGCTTCCCGTGCCCAGCGGCGGGTCCACACGGCGCGTTCCGCCCGCTCAGCAACCAGCAGGCGACGCGCCTGCGCCACGGGATGCGAATATAACACAAGACGCTTTCGCTACGGCCCTCGCCACGGTGGTGGCAGCTTTGGGCCCGCTCTCAGCGGCCCCCGAGCGCGAGGTTGGGTCCGGGGGGTTTCCTAGCGGATCGGGCGCGGGTGCGGGCTCTGCCGCGCAGAGGGTAGCGCGTGCGTGCCGTGAGCTTGGTGCGGCCGCGGCTCAGCTGCAGCAGCAGCCACGGCGGGATGAGAATGTGCGTTCATCCGGCACGCCATCGCCTGGAAGGGCTAGGCGCTCGCCACTGTGTGTCTCTGGGTCCTCTTCCCCCTTTTTGCCCGCAGTTGATCAGACGGATACGGAGGAAGCGGAATCGGAAGTGGAGGACGTTTCGAACATCGCCCCTGATGAATCTGGATCCGACCATTCTACGGCTTCAGGTGAGGCGGAGCAGTCTGGGTCGGTTGCGAGTACTCCCTCAAGTTCGCGCAGCTCGTCCCCTTCATCCTCTTCTTCCTCTTCTTCCTCCTCCTCCCTTTCCTCGGCGGTGTCCGACATAAGTAGCACGGCGAAGGCGAGGAAAAGGGCGATTAAATACGCCAAAAAGGCGGCTGGGAGGCAGGAGAGGCATAAGAGGCGAAGGCGGGTTAGCAAAGAATCTCGCAAGGCTAGGAAGCGGCGCGACTTGCCAGGCGTGGTTCGCTGCGAATATACCGCTGTCATGCGAGGGCTTAGGGATAGCTGCAGCAAAAGCATTCGTAGGGGGGACTACGTGGATGTCTTCGTCTTGACGAAAGGCGCGAAGAGGGAGTTCAAGGCAGCTACCGCTAAGAAGGGCATAGGGGCCGAGGCATTTCGCACGTTCGATAACTGGCTGGCAGGTTTCTGGGTTTTCGCGGCTTGTTACCTTGAGGACAGGCCAGACGAGCATATGAATGTCATCCGGTACCTGCACCTCGTGCATGATATGCAACGCACGTCGGCGGGTGACGAATGGCGTAGATATGATGAGGAATTCAGAGAGAAACAGGACGGGTTGTATGTGATGGACTTCGGGTTCAAGGACGTGGAGGTATGGCTTAGGGTCACCAGGGCCTCACAACAGGCCAAGGAGCCCCGGGGCACAGGGGCGGACGGACACCGGGTCAGGCCGTCCGCCCATGCGCCCGGCGGGGACGGCGGGTCGGCCAAGCCAGTTAGGTCGGCCGTCCGGACTGGGAAACAGACAGGAACGAAAGGGTTATGCTTCGCGTTTAACAACGTGGCATGTACCTACGGCAAGCAGTGTCGGTTCCGTCACGCTTGCCTCCATTGCGGGGGTTCCCACCCGGCCTCCTCCTGCTTCAAGAATACTCGGCAGGGTCCCCGCGCTAAACAACCCTACTCTAGAGGAGCACCCGGCGGGAGTGCTCCTCAGGGCGCCAACGCCAATTAGGTTAGAGGCTATGCGTAAATGGTTGAGTTGGTATCCGAATAAGGAGGATGCCGGGTTTTTATACGAAGGTTTTAGTTTTGGGTTCCGCTTGCCTGTTGCAAGCGAGGTTACAGTTAGGGCGCAGAGGAACCTGCAGTCGGCTCGAGCTTTGCCTTTAGTATTGCGGGAAAAAGTCGATAAGGAGATCAGGCTGGGCAGGATGGTGGGGCCTTTTGCTTCACCCCCCGTGGCTGATCTCGTCATCTCCCCGGTGGGGGTGGTGCCCAAAAAGACACCTGGGGCCTTCCGTCTGATCCAGCACCTCTCCTACCCACCGGGGGCCTCGGTCAACGACGCTATACCTCCGGGTCATTGCTCGGTGGTATATCAATCGTTTGACGAGGCGCTCAATTTGGTCCGCAGCTACGGAGCTGGGGCCCTCATGGCAAAGATTGACGTCGAATCCGCGTTCAGGTTGCTACCCCTCCATCCGGACTCATTTCGTTTTATGGGTTTCCGGATTGGATAGGAATATTTCATCGACAAATGTTTGCCGATGGGATGTTCCGTTTCATGCTCGTATTTTGAACGTTTTAGCACCTTCCTGCATTGGTGCGTGGAGTCTTCGTCGGGTGGGCACGGCGTTGCCCATTACCTCGATGATTTCCTTTGTACGGGTCCGGCGGGTTCGCTGTGGTGCGGCAACCTGCTTTTCAGTATACGAGCATTGTTTTGTCACTTCGGAGTGCCAGTTGCCGAAGACAAAACGGAGGGGCCGATCTCTTGCCTGTCATTTCTAGGTATCGAGATCGACACAGTGGCAGGCGAGTGTCGTCTGCCTTTGGACAAAGTGGCTAAGCTTCGCGAGGCCATTGGCCAGTTCATGGGCTCGCGTAAGGTTAAGCTGCGGCAGGCGCAATCCTTGCTGGGCATGTTTAACTTTGCTTGTCGGGTCATCCCGATGGGCAGGGTTTTCTGCCGGAAGCTGGAAAGAGCAACCGCGGGGTGTGCCAGGCCGCACCACTTTGTACGGTTGCCAGCCGAGATAAAAAGAGATCTGGCAGTGTGGGCCTCGTTCCTGGAAGATTTTAACGGGGTTCGAATATGGCAGGCACCGACGGTAGATAGCGCCAGATTGCAGCTTTTCACCGACGCGGCAGGGGCATCCGGTTTTGGGTGCTATCTTGTGGGACGAAGGAGGAGGGGGGTGGAGGAGGGAGCCGCAGCAGCGCTGTGTCATTGGTAGAAGCGCTGCTGCTGCTAGCCCTCTCCTTTACCATAGGCTGCCCTCCGCCGCTGTGAATGCTGGGATGCGCATCCCAGCATTCACAGCGGCGGAGGGCAGCCTATGGTAAAGGAGAGGGCCAGCAGCAGCAGCGCTTCTACCAATGACACAGCGCTGCTGCGGCTCCCTCCTCCACCCCCCTCCTCCTTCGTCTCCCCTGCCAGAAGCTGCAAGAGGAGCCTGAGCCAGCGGAAACGGTAAGTATACCTATTCTATCTATCTATCTATCTATCTATCTATCTATCTATCTATCTATCTGTCTGTCTGTCTGTCTGTCTATCCTGTTTGCCATAATGTGTAAAAAATGGGACGCTGTCTGCCGTAATGTGCAAAAAATGGGACGCTGTCTGCCGTAATGTGCAAAAAATGGGACGCTGTCTGCCGTAATGTGTAATAAATGGGACGCTGTCTGCCGTAATGTGCAAAAAATGGGACGCTGTCTGCCGTAATGTGTAAAAATGGGACGCTGTCTGCTGTAATGTGTAAAAAAGGAACGCTGTCTGCCGTAATGTGTACAAAGGGGACGCTGTCTGCTGTAATGTGTAAAAAAGGGACGCTGTCTGCTGTAATGTGTAAAAAAGGAACGCTGTCTGCCGTAATGTGTACAAAGGGGACGTTGTCTGCTGTAATGTGTAAAAAAGGGACGCTGTCTGCCGTAATGTGTTAAAAGGGGACGCTGTCTGCCGTAATGTGTAAAAAAGGGGACGCTGTCTGTCGTAATGTGTAAAAAGGGCACGCTGTCTGCCATAATGTGTAAAAAGGGGAAGCTGTCCGCCATAATGTGTAAAAGGGTCTATACCTGGTGTAGTGGTAGTACCGTGCGGCGTAATTTGAATAATGGAGACTACTGTGCACCGTTATATGAATTGGTATTATTTTGTGGCCACACCCCTTCCCCACGAAGCCACGCCCCTATTTTTTTTGCGCGACTGCTGCGCGCACTGCCCCTATTTTACATAGGGGAGCGGGGCTCCGATGCCGTTTCTTGCACACAGCACTAAAATGACTAATTACGGCACTGTTGCTAGGTATCCATTTCCCTGGCCCTGAGCAGGTCCCCCTCACCAGATCCTCTCCAGGGGTGAGGCGGTGGACTTAGATGGGGGAAGGGGGCCAAAGCATTTTTCTCGCACATGGGCCCACCGCTCGCTAGTTCCGCCACTGGTCGCCACCCATAGGGGAGTGTATTTTAGCTGTGCAAGTATGTGAACGCATGTGCAGCAGAGCTGTACAAACAGATCTCGAACTCACTCAGCCGCTGCGATCACATCAGCCTTTCCGGGACCAGAATTGACGTCAGGAACTCTCCCTGCAAACACATGGACACGCCTGCGATTTTCCAACCACTCCCTGAAAACGGTCAGTTGACACCCACAAATGCCCTCTTCCTTTCAATCTCCTTGCGATAGCACGAACCCATCGCTGAGCGGCGATCCGCTTTGTAGCCGTGCGATGCGTCTGCACATTGTGGTGCATACGCATGCGCAGTTTGTGTCTGATCGCCCGCTGTGCAAAAACGCAGCCTAGCGATCAGGTCTGAATTACCCCCTATAATCTCTGAAGGACTAGCAGGCAGCACAACACAGACAGTAAAAGCTAGCGTTTAGTCTCTTTGTGTAAAATTAGTAAAAGAACATAAACTACAGATGGAGCCAACTTCGTCTTGGCCTTTAATAGGATTACCTGAGCCAGGGCAGTTGGACTTAATCCCCTGCTGTAATGACTTAATCCCTTGATGCATTGTTCTCTCTGTATTGTTTTGCATTGAGAACAATAGATGAAAGGCTTATGCTAATAAACCATGGTGCGCCTAGGATCAGCACAGAAGGCTAGATGAGCGAGACTCCATCTGTAGCTACTGTACTTGCCATTTCAGTTCTGTACATCCATTCCCAAAATTGCAGAGATCTAACAAACCTGAAAGGTATAATTTCTAAAGCCTTTTGCTAAGCGAATGTTTAGAGAGAGAGGGAGAGAGAGAGAGAGTGCTCCATGGTGAGTCCTGCTGTACTTTTCCCCTCTGTCTAATGGGGGTCATTCCGAGTTGTTCGCTAGTTGCATTTGTTCGCAGCGCAGCGATCAGGATAAAAAACGGCAGTTCTGCGCATGTGTATGCGGCGCAATGCGCACGCGCGATGTACGGGCACAACGAACGATGCAGTTTTGCACAGGGTCTAGCGCAGTGCCGTAACTAGGTGTGTGCTGAGGGGGCATTGCACACAGCGCAATCGCGCTGTGGGCGCACCATCAGCATCCACACTCATTAGCTGCTGCGCTGCCCGCTGTAGTGTACAGTATATTAGTAGCGCTGCGCCCGGCTCCTTCCCCGCCGGAGGCAGCGCTGCTAATATAGATCACAGGCAGAGCAGGCAGCGCTGGGCAATCTGTGTGTGAGAGTCTCTCCGTCCTCCGTGTGCTGCTGGGCTCTGCTCCGCCCCCCCTCCTCCTGCTCTCCTGCACTGTACACTGACTTCCGGGTACAGGAGAGACGACGGCTGCAGCTGCTGCTTATCACAGCAAGTGAAGTCTCTTCCTCCATTCCCTCCCACCCCTCGTGCAAGTGCTGCTTATATTGTAGGTATGTGCTGCTAGTTACTACTTATTTCAGTAAAACAACATTAAAAAATACTTTCTTGTGTTTGGAAATTATGGACTTTCTCTCTGTGACTTTTTAGATAAACTACTAGTGCAGAGATTTTGTAAAAAAACAAACCCCAAAACTGCATATACATTTATGTAATGTCCCCTGTAAATTGAATACATAAGATTGTGTGTAAATATTCTTCTGCTATGGTATAAAACTATATATATATATATATTTGGATTATTACTGTCTTGTGTAATGTGACTAATGAACGCTGCCGTGCGGTGTAATGTAACTAATGGACGCTAATGTGCGGTGTAATGTGACTGCAGGCGCTACCGTGCGGTGTTATGTAACTGGCAGACACTACCGTGCGGTGTAATGTAACTGGCGGACGCTACCGTGCGGTGTAATGTAACTGGCAGACACTACCGTGCTGTGTAATGTAACTGGCAGACACTACCGTGCGGTGTAATGTAACTGGCGGACGCTACCGTGCGGTGTAATGTAACTGGCAGACACTACCGTGCGGTGTAATGTAACTGGAAGACACTACCGTGCTGTGTAATGTAACTGGCGGACGCTACCGTGCGGTGTAATGTAACTGGCAGACACTACCGTGCTGTGTAATGTAACTGGCGGACACTACCGTGCTGTGTAATGTAACTGGCGGACGCAACCGTGCTGTGTAATGTAACTGGTGGACGCTACCGTGCTGTGTAATGTAACTGGCGGACGCAACCGTGCTGTGTAATGTAACTGGTGGACGCTACCGTGCTGTGTAATGTAACTGGCGGACGCAACCGTGCTGTGTAATGTAACTGGCGGACGCTACCGTGCTGTGTAATGTGACCATGCAGTGTAATGTGGCTAACGGAGGGGTGCAATTCTCTTTCTGGCAGAGGGCACCAAAATGTCTAGTTGCCGCTCTGGCAGTGGCGTAACTAGCGGTGTGTGAATTATAGGAAGGGATGGGGAGGGGGGAGAGGTAGCATTCATTTCAAAACATGACAGGGGGGGGGGGGGGGGGGGCGCCGTTGCGGTTACTTGCACACAGCGCTAAAAAGTCTAGTTACGGCACTGGTCTAGCGATGCATTTCAGTCGCACTACTGGCCGCAGACTGATTGACATGAAGTGGGAGTTTCTGGGTGTCAACTGACTGTTTTCAGGGAGTGTGCTGAAAAACGTAGACGTGCCAGGAAAAACGCAGGCGTGGCTGGGCGAACGCAGGGCGGGTTTGTGACGTCAAATCCGGAACTGAATAGTCTGAAGTGATTGCAAGCGCTGAGTAGGTATTGAGCTACTCTGAAACTGCACAAAAAAAATTTGTAGCCGCTCTGCGATACAACTGTTTCACTTCTGCTAAGCTAAGATACACTCCCAGTGGGCGGCGGCATAGCGTTTGCATGGCTGCTAAAAACTGCTAGCGAGCGATCAACTCGGAATGACCCCCAATATTCCCAGCAGTATAGGTTGGACTCCATAGCTATGGCCCTCATTCCGAGTTGTTCGCTCGCTAGCTGCTTTTAGCAGCATTGCACACGCTAAGCCGCCGCCCTCTGGGAGTGAATCTTAGCTTAGCAGAATTGCGAACGAAGTATTCGCAATATTGCGAAAAGATTTTTCTGCGCAGTTTCTGAGTAGCTCGAGACTTACTCTGCCACTGCGATCAGTTCAGTGCTTGTCGTTCCTGGTTTGACGTCACAAACACACCCAGCGTTCACCCAGACACTCCCCCGTTTCTCCAGCCACTCCCACGTTTTTCCCAGAAACGGCAGCGTTTTTTCACACACTCCCATAAAACGGCCAGTTTCCGCCCAGAAACACCCACTTCCTGTCAATCACACTCCGATCACCAGAACGAAGAAAAAAACTCGTAATGCCGTGAGTAAAATACCAAACTTCTTAGCAAATTTACTTGGCGCAGTCGCAGTGCGAACATTGCGCATGCGCAATTAGCGGAAAATCGCTGCGATGCCAAGAAAATTACCGAGCGAACAACTCGGAATGAGGGCCTTTGTTCGGTTGGAATGTTGTAGCAAATCTGGGAGAGCGGTAACATACCAATCTCTCAGTCTAACTGCTATTTCAAAGGCTACCTTTGAAAAATGAGAGATGCTGATTGGTTGGCACTTTACTTCTCAACCCTTTATCTCTCTTCAAGATATGACACATCTCCCCTGTGTCCCCATGCAATCAACATGCAAATCATCACCATCCTCATCATCATCAGCAAGGAAAACAAAGCTAAAGGTGCCATCAACATGCTCAGATTTATTTTTGGAATGTGATTTGTCAGGTATTGATTGTTACCCCCTAGGCACTGATGCTTTTCCATATGCTGGATCAGAGGCGACATTACACGCTTTGCACACGTCGGCAGCCATTACGCACTTAAACTATATTTGGTTTATCTGTTTCACTCAGGAAACAAAATTCAAACCAATTCAATTTTATTGCTTTCGGTTGCGACCAGTTGCAGCTCTAGAGGTGGGGTTTCATCGCAGTCCACAATTCAAATAGGGGAGTCACACCAACTGCCACCGCAACACTGCCAAACATCACCGGCCGGGACTCGCTGGCAGTTGGTGCGGCTAATGTAGGGATATTAGCAATGCCACTGTTCAGCGATTGTTGTACTACTGTGCACGTACGAAAATCCCTAAAAACTAGTATGGTGCATGGATTACAGAGTGTGTACGCACCAAGGGTACCATCGCGATTAAGACGCACGGTATCAGATATGTACTGGAAATGTGCTGGTCACTGACGTGGTTGTGTATGTAGACGCTGAATTAGTCACATTCCCTGAGCCATAATGTGCACCTTGCATAAGGCTGATGCGTGTTTCGCTGGTGCGACCAGTGATGTCACTAGGGTTGGTGTCACCCAGTGCGGTAGGTACCACAAACATCATCATCTCTGAGCACCATTGTGTTATCCAAAATTCCTGGAATGGGGATTTCCAGATAAGAGGCTTTTCCAATATTTGGAGCACCATGCCTAAAGTATAAGACATTAAGGGGCCTATTTATCAATCCGGTTTAGATGTTGAGTGGATAAATGGTCCTCCAGCCAATCAGCTCCCAACTGTCATTTTTCAAACACAAGCTTGGGAGCTGATTGGCTGGAGCACTGTTTATCCTATGCAACGAGTTTTAAATTGCTAATACTCATTGATAAATGGGAGCCACATTTTTCAAATAACTCATCCCCTCCCCCACTGTCCCAGCATCTGCCCCCTTCTCCACTGCCCCAGTGGAGAAGGGGGCATCTGCCCCCTCACCCACTGCCCCAGCGGGATGCGGTCAAGATCCCACCGGACGGAATCCCGGCGGTCGAAATACCGACAGCGGGATCCCGACCAGCACAATCCCGACATATTCTTCCTCTGTGGGTGTCCACGACACCCATACGTTGCGCTCGCCCCCCTGCCGGGATTGTGCCAGTTGGGATTCCGGTGTTGGTATTTCGACCGCCGGGATCCCGTCCGGCGGGATTACGTGCTGATCCCGCCCCAGCATCTGCCTCCTTCCCCACAACCCCAACTTCTGCCCCTCCCCAACTGCACCACCATCTGCCCCCTCCCCCACTGCCCCATCATCTGCCCCCTCCCTCACTCTCCCAGAATCCTCTCTTCATGAAGCTGTTCAGCAGGCGCCAAAGTAATTGGGGCGTAACAAACACCAAGTCATACCCTAAAATTTTGCAATGGGGTGCAATAATACTGGTCCCTCTGCTTTGGGGTCATCCACACTAGGTGTGATTAGATTCAGAGATCGGCACAATGCACATCGCTGCTGCAGCCATAATAAGTTTACATATTTAACCTTTATTAATGTTTGCTGTTTATTTCATCTATCAGGCTTGTTCCTGCTGCTGCCCAACAGGGAGAAACTGTTCTAGAGGTGCAAGTTGGAACTTACAATACGCAGCTCAGGTGCGAGTCCCGACAACTTTATAGCAGAGATTTGGGGAAAACGTTGCTTGTACAAATTCTGGCAGGTGCCAGATTTGATGAATTTCCCCAGCTCTGTGCAGCCAAAGCCGCCTGATCACACATACATATATGTCACAGCTGCCTTATCACAGTCACCAGAGCGTGCCAAACAGAGACGGATTATCCACTTACAAATCTTGGCAGAATAAAATGACTTGCTGTAACGAGGAGTAAGAGAGAGATACATGCCGCTGTTTGTCATTTGCAATAGAAACATACCAATTATTATCTGGATTTGTTTTCCAAGCGGAATGTGGACAAGAAGCAGGAATGCGCCTTCTTCAGGCCCAAGCAGATCTTCTGCTGTGGGATCTGATATTTAAATTAGCTTTCCAGGAATGGAGATGGAGCTTGGTGGAGGGAGATGATGCTTAGTGGGGGGCGGACTCACAACACAGCGTAGAGAATACAGGGAGTCAAACAATGTCCAGTGCCACCACAAGGGGGGGACGGGCACTAGTTTTCCAAGGCATGTGCTTGTTGGAGTGGTGTGATGGGAGCCCGGTTCCCCCACCTCCCCCAAGTATACTTTCCTTGCTCTGACAAGTGTTACTCTCCTCCGCAACACCATGTTCCCAGTGACATCTTTGGGAAGATGGCGTCGTACAGTGCAAGCAAAGAGGAGGAGTACCGCTTGCTGGAGTCAGGTAAGATACTGATCGCGCCCCTGAAAACCTGCCCCTAGGGTATATATGGGGGGAGGCTTTTTTTTGGGTGGGGAATGTGACCTTGCATCGAATTATGCACACAGGTGTAATGGCATTTCGGGGAAAGGCGCAACTCAATTAGTGTACCTCCAAAACCTTGCCGCTCCGCTACATTCTATCATTCTAACATTCTTTTCATTGTTTTAGCTTCCAAAAACAGAAACGTTGTATTTGTAATGCACAGATTTTCAGGCACAGTTTCATGGCTTCAAAAGTATGTTTTTCAGACCTAACCTTAATAAGAAACTTTGTTGAAAAGACCGAGGCGACTTTATATATATTGTGCTGTATTTCCCTTCAGACAGGAACAAAATCAAGAACTGCGCCAAAGTACGGTAAAGAGCAGCCTGCCTTTAGAGACCAATAAATTCCTTCATATAACACCGGCCTAATATGCTGGGTATGGGAAGAGGCCCTCAGGAGACATATATCACTAACAGCGGAGGAAATATCATGCACATATTTACAACAGGGGCCAAGAAACAAGCGCTGGCGAGTGACGGAATAATTTGTTTCTCAGGATTTATTGAGTCCCATCAAAGTGTTGGGAAAGTAGTTTTACAAAGGAACATTATGTAATATACTTGCTGTAAATACGCAATTCTGCAGTGGGAATTAATGACACATGTACTGTACAAAAAATTGTAAAACAGGAGCATTAAAGACAACCTGTCAGGCTTACCGTGCAGTAATAAATAAATCCTGGTGAAAATCCACTTTTGTTGGGGATGGGGATGGTATACCTGCAGCGGTATCCTCACAGCCTGAAATTCCAACAGGGGCGCAGGAGCAAAGGAACCCTAATCCTAACACTCCCCTAACCATCGCACCCCACAGCCTAACCCCAACCCTCCCTCCCCGCAGCCTAACCCTAGCCCTCCCTCCCCGCAGCCTAACCCTAACCCACCCTCCCCACAGCCTAACCCTAACCATCCCACCTCACAGCCTAACCCCAACCCTCCCTCCCCGCAGCCTAACTCTAAGCTCCCCTCCTGCAGTCTAACCCTCCCTCCCCGCAGCCTATCACTAACCCTCCCTCCCCACAGCCTAACCCTATCCCTCCCTCCCCGCAGCCTAACCCTATCCCTCCCTCCCCGCAGCCTAACCCTAACCCTCCCTCCCTGCAGCCTAACCCTATCCCACCCTCCCCACAGCCTAACCCTAACAATCCCACCTCACAGCCTAACCCCAACCCTCCCTCCCCGCAGCCTAACCCTAGCCCTCCCTCCCCGCAGCCTAACTCTAAGCTCCCCTCCTGCAGTCTAACCCTCCCTCCCCGCAGCCTAACCCTAACTCTCCCTCCCTCCCCACAGCCTAACCCTATCCCTCCCTCCCCGCAGCCTAACCCTAATCCTCCCTCCCCACAGCCTAAGCCTAACCCTCCCTCCCCGCAGCCTAACCCTAACCCTCCTTCCCCGCAGCCTAACCCTCCCTTCCCGCAGCCTAACCCTAACCCTCCCTCCCCGCAGCCTAACCCTAACCCTCCCTCCCCGCAGCCTAACCCTAACCCTCCCTCCCCGCAGCCTAACCCTAACCCTCCTTCCCCGCAGCCTAACCCTCCCTTCCCCGCAGCCTAACCCTCCCTTCCAGCAGCCGAACCCTAACTCTCCCCACAGCCAAACCCTAACCCTCCTCTCCTGCAGCCTAACCCTCCCCTTCCACAACCTAACCCTATCCCTCCCCCTGCAGCCTAACCCTCCCAGCATACTTACATTTGGGATTGTGGCTGTCGTGATTCCGGTGCCAGTATTCTAACCATTGGTATCTGAAATGAGTCCCTGTTGTATGTGGCTCATATTATAATCCTATCATTATTTTTCTAAGATTGTTATTTGCTAATAAACCCCTAATAAGCCCCCCTTCCCGCACCAGAATGACTATCATCGAAAATAGCTATGCCCGCTCACACTCTAAGAGCCTCAGCCAGTGAATAATGGGCATGAGCAGGGGCAGTAGAAACAGTAGCTGGGCTGCCCCGCAAAGGCGTCTTCTCTGCTCTTACCAGCATGTGTGGGGGCGGGTGCATGCACAGTGAGGCTCCGCCCCCGCGCAGCCTATTGTTTACAATGCACATCCATTGAGATGAATGTAAGTTTTCAGTTGCATTGATCCGCATTAGATGCACTGAGACGGAACATTTCCAAGAAAACACAAATACGTACTATATATACAGACGTGTCCTCACACATCTATCCTCAACAGTGTCAGACTGGGGCATGAAGGGGCCACCATGGAATGCAGTGGTAGGGGCTCATGTTTAGGGGTGTAGTCAGTCTCTAGAAGGGGTGTGGCCAGCCACTATATTGGTTTGCCTAACCATCAGTGAATGCATGGGCCGGGCCCCTTGAAATATATATAAATGCTGTACACAGTCTGGAACCTGATCAATAGAGGAGGAGGAGGACAGTGTGCCGGCAGTCAGAATACTGACAACTGTCGTCGGGTGTCCTGAATATGCAGAGATTCTGGCCAGCCAATGGCAACATGGCAATTCAAATATGCCGCCAGCCATGAACCAATCACACGGCTCCCTGTGTCATGACTGACCCCTCGACCCCACCGTGCCGTATTAATGGACCATACCTGCAAGGGATTCCGGTACCATTATATTTGAGGTGAACACCCTGCAAGGGACGGGCCCTTCCCCAATCCTCACACTCTCACCAAAACCTTCCTGTTTGGTACAGAAATTGGTGTACAACGAAGGGACTTGACTGAATCAGCAATTGACAGGACAGCCCTCACAGGCCCCAACATCTGCATGTGCCAGCAAAAGTAGACATTCATCAGATCAGTGGTGTGTTTCCAATGTTCATCTGTTTGGATTTTGCTGTGCCCTCTGTAACCTTAGAAATATAAATTATTTTTCACCGAGGATGCCCATCTGCTTTACACGTGAGGTAATCTACCTGCTGATAAAGGTATCAGGTGTTAAGGACATTTGCAATGTTTGATATTACGCAGCGGGCTGGTTATACAGAGTTTTCTTGTTGTACATTGGCAATATATAAAACAAACATTAGACGCTGGAGGCCAGCAAGCCTCATTCCCCACTGCAGAGACTCGGCTACAGATGCTGTACGGATACAGCTGGCAATCCCTCACGACTCTATTTTGGAAAGCCAAATTGAATTGCGCAGACTGGCAGGTAGTGCTGGGTTACTGTGCCTAGGTTCACACCAAGCTTCCATATGGCAACCCCATAACACTGGCCGAGTGATGTATAATTCTGAAGTGTAGAGCCGTATAAGAGGCTTCACAAACAGATTAACTCATCTACATTAACGGCGGCATGTTGCTATATATCGTAATGGCGGACAAAGGTAGTAGTAAAAAGCTGAGTGACAGGGGAACAATTATATATCTACATTTACATACGTTAAGAGGCCGTAGCCTTCCACACTTTCCTAGCACAAATGTGTCCAACACTGGGGAATATAGTTGATGTAGGGCCTGGATTCAGATAAACGTATTAAGATGGCCACTTGTGGCCTTGTTTCCAGATCATCGAGAAATCGCTCAACTCCTAAAAAATCTGGTTTGCGTACAACGATGAACAGGATTTGGTCAATTATTCACACGTACAGTATACTGCGTCTCAACCTCTTTGTTGAACGAAGAAGTACTAACGCGCGGTACACCGGATGGTTCTGTGTGGTTTCCAATCAAAGGTAAATTACAGAAAAGGCTAAGGGCCTAATTCAGACCTGATCGCAGCAGCAAATTTGTTAGCTAATGGGCAAAACCATGTGCACTGCAGGGGGGGCAGATGTAACATGTGCAGAGAGAGTTAGATTTGGGTGGGTTATTTTGTTTCTGTGCAGGATAAATACTGGCTGCTTTATTCTTACACTGCAATTTAGATTTCAGTGTGAACACACCCCACCCAAATCTAACTCTCTCTGCACATGTTACATCTGCCCCCCCTGCAGTGCACATGGTCTTGCCTATTAGCTAACAAATTTGCTGCTGCGATCAGGTCTGAATTAGGCCCTATGTTCGGATACAATGCAAATACAGGGTGCATCAGACGGAACGTATCAGTATGCGGGGGTAAAGCAACCACTGGGCTCTTGTGAAGCCACCAGGTTCCTCCTCCACAACAGAGACTCACCCAGTACTTCTCCCGCCGCTGTGCTCTCTCTCACCTCACTGGCGGTGCGCGTCTCCCAGCACAGCTCTGCCCAGTGGCGGTTCTTGCCACGGGCAAGCAGTACTTTTGCCCGGGGCGCCGCCATCCGGAGGGCGCCGCACCAGGGCAAGATCCGCCACTGTGCCCCCCGCAGTGCCCTGCTGTGCCCCCCCGCTTTGAAGGGAACCAGACGCGTAGCTTCTAGTTTCCCTTCATTGAGAGGACCTTAGTTGTGCGGTGCGCGATGACGTAATCGCGCACCGCACAGCAAAGGTCCTCTCCATGAAGGGAAACTAGATGCTACGGTCTAGTTTCCCTTCGTCTAGAGGACCTTTGCTGTGCGATGCGCGATGACGTCATCGCGCACCGCACAGCATAGTGGCACAGACACTAGGGGTCATAATTGACCTCTAGTGTCTATGCTGTTCTATGGGAGAGACGTAATAACGTCTCTCCCATAGATCGAAGAGAAGAGAGTAGAGGAGAAGAGCGGCGCCGCCGGCGGAGGGGGTCTGGATCAGGAACGGGGATGGTAAGTATACTTTTTATTTATTTTTATTTTTTCTTTCAGCGCGTTGACCACGCCCCCAATTGAAGCCACGCCCCCATATTTTGCCTGGGGCGCCACAAATCTTAGAACCGGCCCTGGCTCTGCCCTCCAACACCCACAAAGCCCCTCCCCCAATTCACTGATTGTCCCCCAGCCCATTCCATAGTGAAGCAGGAATGACCATCGGTGGGTGAAACCATCGATGGCCATCCCTACCCCAGCCTCTCTGGTGTTCCTGACTTGATTGGCGCATCACGTGAGAGGCTTAGCGGGATCTGTATATTGACTAGTGCACAGCGTCCAGTGATCCACCCGGGATGACAGATGTGCTCCAACGCTTTGATCAAACATTGACATACTTTAACCCCTTTTCTGGATCTAGTTACGACACCAATGACATCATTCTCTACCCCAATGATGTCACACCTATTCCTTGCCACTGCCATGTCACCCTCACGCTCCTGTCGACAGTTGAGCTCTGGAAGAAGCTAAAGGGATTGTGATGGCGGAATTCAAGTAACTGCGACGTGCAGCATGACGTCACCGCCCGTCCGGCGGAGCACGTGATGGTTTATGGTGGCCATGACACATAGCAGACATAGGGGGACATTTACTAAGCAGTGATAAGAGCGGATAAGTGAGCCAGTGGAGATATTTCCCCATCAACCAATCAGCAGCTCTGTATCATTTTATAGTATGCAAATTGTAGATGTTACATCAGTGCTGATTGGTTGCCATGGGCAACTTCTCCACTGGCTCACTTCTCTGCTCTTATCACTGCTTAGTAAATGTCCCCCTCAGGGCCTAATTCAGACCTGATCGCTGGGCAGCGATTTTTGCTCTCCTGCGTTCAGATAGTCGCCGCCTACAGGGGAGTGTATTTTCGCTGTGCAGGTGTGCGAACGCACGTGTAGCAGAGCTGTACAAACTGATTTTGTGCAGTCTCTGCGCAGCCCAGGACTTACTCAGCCGCTGCGATCACTTCAGCCTGTCCGGGACCGGATTTGGGGCCTAATTTAGACCTGATCGCAAGGCTGCGTTTTCTCACAGCCTGCGATCAGGTCCGAAGTGCGCATGCATATGTACCGCAATGCGCAGGCGCGTCGGACGGCTGCACCAGGCATCGGTGCATAGCGCCGGGATGGTGGAAAAAAAAAAGAGATCGCACGTGCGATCGCAAGGAGATTGACAGGAAGAGGGCGTTTGTGGGTGGCAACTGACCGTTTTCAAGAAGTGTCTGGAAAAACGCAGGCGTGTCCAAGCGTTGGAAGGGGGAGGGTGTCTGATGTCAGCTCTGGTTCCAGACAGGCCTAATAGGACCTACTGATTGTCAACTCATTGGCCCTCATTCCGAGTTGTTCGCTCGCTAGCTGCTTTTAGCAGCATTGCACACGCTAAGCCGCCGACCTCTGGGAGTGTATCTTAGCTTAGCAGAATAGCGAACGAAAGATTCACAGAATTGCGAATAGAAATTTCTTAGCAGTTTCTGAGTAGCTCCAGACCTACTCACAAATAGCGATCAGTTCAGTCAGTTTCGTTCCTGGTTTGACGTCACACACACGCCCAGCGTTCGCCCAGACACTCCCCCGTTTCTTCAGACACTCCCGCGTTTTTCCTAGAAACGCCAGCGTTTTTCCGCACACTCCCATAAAACGGACAGTTTCCGCCCAGAAACACCCACTTCCTGTCAATCACACTCCGATCACCATAACGATGAAAATCTTCGTTACGTCGTGTGTAAAATACCAAAGTTTTGTGCTAATTTACTTGGCGCAGGCGCACTGTGAACATTGCGCATGCGCAGTTTGCGACTAATCGCTCCGTAGCGGAAAAAACTAACGAGCTAACAACTCGGAATCACCCCCATTATCCGGAAACTGACTTGTATTGTGTGCACATTGCTAAAACATTCATTGGTGATTCTGGGGAGGGGGGGGGGGGGGGGTGTAACGTGAATATTATGTACGTTTAGATCATTGGAAAATCCTTGTGGGCGCTTCATCCAGCAACGTACAGATTATACTGTGATATAAATCAGAATTTTGGGATGAATAATTAATAATTAGGAAGAATTTATGTTTATTTAATGAAGTGATTTAATTACAGTGTAATGGAGAAGTGTACCATTATTGTGATTTATAAAGCGCTCCCAAATGCTCCATGTTTTCCTCTACACATTATTCTCCGCCTTATTAATAATACCGCTCCTTTAGCCGCTGCTACAATTCTACCTGTTTACAATCATTCTAAACTGATTACCCTCATCTGAGTTAATACAGTCTTATTACGTACACAGATTTTTACTGCGTTTTCCCAGTTTAACATCTACTTACACTAATAATTACACATAAGAAATCTGACAGGAGTAAAAGATTGCAATACATGGGCTATAAAAAGTACCCAACAAGGAAAATGAAGGAAGACGACCACGCGAAACATCGCGGAGGAGATTTAGGTTCTAAAGGCCTTGCATACTGATTTGTGATATTATGCAGGATTCTCCTGCATTGTGCGTACTGTGCCGTTCATGGATTACTGGAATAACACGGCATTGGTTGGTGAATATGACAGAAGGGCGTGGGGTCAGACGCACTGAGATAAGGACGGGGACTGGTACAAAGTACTTGGCCCATAAGTGTTTCTCTATTGGGTGCAGTGTGTGTGTTGCACACGGGCCCCTAGGTCTGGGGGGGCCCACACGGCACCCATATATTATACTTACCCATCCGGAGTCCTGCGGCGGCCCTGCAGTACGGGCATAAATTACTTAGAAAATGGCTGCTGCGGCCATTTCAGATATGTCCCTGGGAACAAGGCGCGGGCGCCATGTTCCTGGAGGCCTGCGCATGCGCAGTAGACTCTGGCAGTATGCCAGTATCAACTAGCTGACGAAGAGGAGGGGGCCCGCAACGTAGGCTGCAAGTGGGTCCCCTCCTCTTTTAAAATGCCCCTGACTTTGGCCCATGCCTGTCTGGGAGCCCCGCAGTGTGTGTGTGTGGGGGGGGGGGGGGGGGCAGTTGGGATACCCTCTCTCACTTGCAGAGCAGTGGTGAATAGATGCAGTGTGCATGCACACAATGTCTATTCACCAGGAGAGAGGGACAGGGGGCATGCCAGCAGCTCAGAGAGTGCAACCTGATTCTAATCACACACCCTGCTCACTGAGTTATTTGATCCTGCATAATAACTATGAACACTATATGAAGCTACTGGTACTTTGTAAAAAAAATAACCAGCATGGTAATTGAGCAGATCTATGTAGTGTACAGCCACACATCCAATCCCTTGCAGCCGCACACTACATAGATCTGCTTAGCCCCAATGCTGATCATTTTTTCACAAAGTACAAGGTAACCTTCAAATAGTTAGAATTCTCTAGCTTGGAATTATCTACCTTTCTATACAAGGGCAGATAGCTCAGTGAATAGATTGTCTGACTGCAGTGCCACAGGCAATGGGTTTGAATCCCGGGTATGTCAGAATGTTGAAATGTAATAAAGGACAGCGTGACTGAATAACAAAGAGCTCTCAAGTTGAGTTCATGAATGCGGTATAGGTATTAGTGACAGAAGGGTGTGGGTAGGAGATGCTGGGCTTCAAAAAGGGGGGAAACTGCAAGTGAAAGTAATTAAAACCGATAATTGACAAGTGTCGCCAACAGCGCCCCTTACCCTGCAGCGCTATGTGCGGTGCCCCCTCCGCACACACCTAGTTACGGCCCTGGTGAAACGCGCTCTCAGCCTATGCTTGTGTATGCGTATATTCTATATCTTCTCCTGATACTATCACATCTGAATACAGACTACACCAATCAACCAAATCATTTCCACAAGGGTAACACAACCTCTTCTGCTACGAACATGTTTCAATCTCTGTAATTGAGCGAGGCCTCTGCACTGCCAACTGGCTGTAATGAAACCATCTGAACTGACGGAAAAGCTGCTTCGTCTCACATTAGCGTGCATAAAGATATGTTTTGAAAGTCATTTAGGCAGAATGTTTGTCACACAGCACTCGGCAGATGCAGTTTTATGACACGGCCTTTGTCAGGCTGTTCTCTCCGACACATCATTCCACGGGAGATGGAAAACACAATTTATTGGTCTGTCTGTAAATTTTCTCTTTTGTCTTCTCAATTCAGTTGTTTTAGAAATTGAAAATGTCCTTTATTTTTGCAATTATTAGTATATGTTTAAAGACAATGATAAAGTTTGTTCTTTAAAGCAGAAATAAAGTAACAGAGCTGACTTATTGGAAAAATATAAATATAAGAGTTGAGTGCTGCCACTATCTATGTGTATTTCTTATTTCCTACGATTGTATATATAGCCAGGCTTCATCAGGAAGATATATATACAAGTGTAAGAGACGAAATGCGCTGGAAAGACGTTTGGCGGTGACTTGCAGTTTCTCTTTCACCGGTAATGTTATCTGACAGATAGCTGTTTAAGGGGTCTATTCATGAAGCAGTGAAAATAGTGGAGAAGTGAGCCTGTGGAGAAGTTGCCCATGGCAACCAATCAGCTGCTCCGTACAGTTGAATAATATGCAAATTATAAATGTTACTACAATGCTGATTGGTTGCCACGGGCAACTTCTCCACTGGCTCACTTCTCCACACGTTTCACTGCTTCATGAATAGACACCTGTATGTATTAGATGTCTTATTTGGATGCAGTGAAGGTGCCAGCTGTAGGTATCCCGTCAGGGTCAGGAGACTGACGACGGAATCCCAACAGCCGGCATTCCGACCATAAGTATAGCAGGAGATTTAGAGTTAGGGCCACGGGGGCGGGGGTTTGGGGGAGAAAGAGGTTAGGCTTAGGCGTCACCGGGGAGGGGTGTTAGTCTGTGGGGAGGGGGGGTTAGGGTTAGCCACCACCAGGGGGAGGTTAGGGTTAGGAATAAGAGTGAGAAACCGCCATCACCACACCTCCAATTAGGCTGCAGGGAAGGGAGGTTAGGTTTAGACACTAAGGGGGAGGGATAGTTTTAGGCTGCGGGGAAGGGGGGATAGGTTTAGGCACCTCCTGGGGGGGAGGGGGTTAGGGTTAGGCACTAAGGGGGGAGGTTAGGGTTAGGCTGCAGGAATGGAAGGTTAGGGGAGAGGGGGTAACATACTTACCTTGCCCCTGTTGGGATTACACAGATCAGGATTCCGGTGCTGGTATTGTGACCACTGGCATCCCGTCCGGCTGTCAGTCATACTCATTTATGGGAAATAAACAGCAAATAACATAAAGGTAACCCCCACACCGAAGCCTGCAGCCTATCGCCATCCCTGCCCCCGCCACCCGCACAGAGCAGCAGAGACTGCAGCTGCACGAGGGGAGCACCCGGATCGGGCCTAAGCCCCGCACTATGAGCCGCCTCCTCTTCCTCTGCCGGGTGTCAGTGACTCACTGGGGAAGTGTCCCATCCAGCTGCACCCGCATCGCCCGCGCTTTGTGTCAGCCAGGGTCACTGCTGCTGCCGCCCAGTCACATGCAATGTCCCTGCTGCTGACACAATGACTGGGCAGGGGGCCCGGGCACTAGATGAGGATGGACATTATATGTATCCTGCAGCTGGGGGGACATTGTTACATGTGGGGTCATACATGCCCGTGTACATGTGTGCCTGCAGCTACATGTGTGTGTATGTAGGGCAGTACTCTGTGTGGTACAATGTAGAATTTCTCTACATAATAGTACGTACAATTTTATATATTATATCTCCACCCCCATCCGCGGCACCCCTGCACCCACCCCCTCCCCCACCCGCGGCACCTCAGGACCACCTACCCCACCCGCGGCACCCCTGCACACGCCCCTCCACCAACCACTGTGCCTCCGGACCTCCTCCCCCATCCGCCGCACCCCCGCCCCTGACCCTCCCCCACCCGTGGCTCCCCCACCCACCGCACTTCCGAACCCCTTACCCCACCCTCACACCCGCCACTTCCCCACCCGCAGCGTGCAAGGGTTAAGAGGGCGTAGCCCCTTGCGACGGTGTGAAGAGCGCCCGTAAGGCGCGATGAGCCACCTAGTTGAGTCAATAAATACCTTATTATGGAACATTCTCTACAAACTGAAGAATAACAGACATTTCTCACAGACATTTGCCTTCATTAAGTGTATTCATGTGAAATACTGTAAGCCACCCAACTACAAATATACTCTCCATAAGCTGCACGCTCTTATCATCCCATTCCTGTATACAGGTATTCTGTATAAAAGTAAGAGGAATGGTAACACATGGGGCTCACGGTATGGAGACAGACACACCCAATTACACAGCACAGCTCCGCTACCATAAGTACATGCTATAACTGTGCAAACATACCCTTTACAATGTGTGTGTAAATGTGTGTGATACTAAGAATAAACTTCAGAATCCAGATAGAAAAAAGCAAATGATCAATTACATATGACAGACAAAGCCAATGCACTCCTATGAACAATCTCCCTGTTTATGGGCCTAATCCAGACCTGATCGCAGATGTTCGAGAAAACGTAAATCTACGATCAAAATCTCTGACATATGGGGGGACGTCCAGCACAGGGCTAGTCTTCCCGGCATGGCGGCAATGCTTTTGTACCTGCCGAGTAGCTCCCTGCCTATGCAGACTAGCAGACGGCTACCCGACATGTTTTTGGCCGCAGTGTGACGTCATGCAGCCGCTGCGGCCCGCCCCGCAAATGGTCTGGACTTGCCTGCGTTGTCCGGACCGTGCCCCATAAAATGCCGCTGCAATGCTACCGACGCGCCCCACGACTGCCTCTACCTGCGCACACCTCATCGGCCTCCAGCCTGCGACCGCTGTTGTAGCAGCGTCCAGGTCTGAATTAGGCCCTATATACCAAGCCAAGGCGTGGCTATCCCTGAACCTTTATCTGCCCCCTCTATTAGGACTTCTGATGGAGAACTGTGCTAGTGTAATATGAACTCGAGCCATATCTGTTCCCATTCTGTACCCTCTGACCTCTGCTCTTCCCCCTCCACTGGTTACCACACCTCCTGACCTCAACGACCCCTTTTGATTCCATCACATCACTGCTATGGTCTGTGTTTAGCTATGTGCATTCAGCCCCCCAGTGGGTGTGGTATGGTAGGGAGACAGTAACTAGGTTGACAGGGTCTAGGTCAACCACTATTGGTCGACAGTAACTAGGTCGACAGGGTCTCTAGGTCAACATGTTCTAGGTCGACAGGTCAAAAGGTCGACATGATTTTTTTAATGTTTTTTGGGTGTCGTTTTCTCCGTACAATGGCCCTCATTACGAGTTGATCGCTCGCTGTCGACTTTCGCAGCGCAGCGATCAGGAGAAAAAAGTCATTTCTGCCCATGCGCATGGTACGCAGCGCGCACGCGCTAAGTACTTTCACACAAAACTTTGTAGATTTACACAAGCTCGAGCGACGGTTTTTCATCGCTCGAGTGTTCGTAGTGTGATTGACAGGAAGTGGGTGTTTCTGGGCGGCAACTCAGCGTTTTCAGGGAGTGTGCTAAAAAACGCAGGCGTGCCAGGTAAAAACGCAGGAGTGGCTGGGGAAACGGGGGAGTGGCTGGCCGAACGCAGGGCGTGTTTGTGACGTTTGTGACGTCAAACCAGGAACTAAACTGAGGTGATCGCAATCTAGGAGTAGGTCTGGAGCTACTCAGAAACTGCAGGGAATTATTTAGTAGCAATTCTGCTAAGCTAAGATACACTCCCAGAGGGCGGCGGCCTAGCGTTTGCACTGCTGCTAAAAGCAGCTAGCGAGCGATCAACTCGGAATGAGGGCCAGTGACCGGGAACCCCAAATAGTGCACCGTGTCCCCTCACAGCTTCGGGCAAGGTGCCTCGCTCTGCTACCACAGCGCTCGGGACAGGTTACTATTCCCAATCGTAGTCCATGTGGATCTTTTGACCTGTCGACCTAGAACATGACAATCTAGAGACCCTGTCGACCTAGTTACTGTCGACCAATAGTGGTCGACCTAGATAGTGTCGACCTAGAGACCGGATCCCTATTGGCCACTGCTATCAGAAGTGGTAACCCATTGTAGCCTGTGAGCCACACATGGCGAGTATAGTTCCAGCATGGTTCCTCGGCTGGAAATGGCCTGTGTTGGATCATACATTCACCTGATGTGATCCTGGGCACTAATGTCATGCCCAGATCGCATTGTAAATGCTATCATTGATAAATGGGCATCTCAGTGTGAAGATTCCCAATAGGCTGATGCGATGTGTGGGACCGCCTATTGTCTGGGTAACTTTTTTATTTTGGGGTGGGGGGGGGGGGGGGTTGCATGGGAAATCTGACAGGGTGGGGGTTGTGACTGGCCCGAAGGAGGTGGTGGAGGGGGGGCACTGTCTGGGACGGGTAACTGATGGTGTGCACTGGGCACGGGGTGCAGGTGCCCACACTGACCTGGGCCAGTGCATGACGGTTATTAGCTGATTGGCTGGTGCATTATCACTTTACACTTATCACTGCTTTATCACTTCTCCAGGCTTAATACATCTGCCCCTAAGTCTCTCTTCACCCCTCTGTCGGGAACCCCACAGTGAGAAGGTGTAACCTGCTCCTCATCTGCCTCCTGTCTTCCGCCTATCACACTCTAACTGCACCGTGCTCGCTTACTGCTGCTCCGCTACTCAGACCAGCAATGAACAGTACCAATGATGTTACTACTGGTACTGCACTGTCCTCCTTGGCACCAGGATAATGCAGTGCCAACGGTGCAGCAGGCCGTGCCCTCAATATCTGGACGGCTGGAGCTGATGAGGGGATGGTTGGGAGACATGTCTTACCTGCCACACTGAGCTCCTTTATCTAATCGCATAAAAACATACTGCTGGTACGTTTAGCATTTTGTAACATTATCAAAAGTATATAAATGTCAGTGGGAATGGATTTCCCTCCGCACCGCTCTGCATCGGGTGACTGAAGGATATGACAGGGGCATGACCGCGCCACGCTGGGAGAGTTAAGTAGTGCTCAGACTTCTATATATCCCAATACACTAGATACATGTCACTTGGAATCTCTAGCTAACAAGCAGACAGATATAGAATCTGCTTTAAAATATACACTTTCTACCAGCAGGCAGCAGAAAAGTCGCCAACTGTAGGCCCATATTTACCAGCCAATCAGCTCCTAGCTTCCATGTGACAGGCTGTGTTTGCTAAATTACAGTTAGGAGCTGATTGGTTGGTACTTTGGTGGTCATTCCGAGTTGATCGCTAGCTGCATTCGTTCGCTGTGCAGCAAAGAGACAGAAAAAGTAACTTCTGCGTATGCGGCGCAATGCGCACGCGCGACGTACTATTACAACGAACGATGTAGTTTTACACAGGGTCTAGCGATGCTTTTCAGTCGCACAGCTGCCGCAGAGTGATTGACATGAAGTGGGCGTTTCTGGGTGTCAACTGACCGTTTTCAGGGAGTGTTCGGAAAAACGCAGGCATGCCAGAAAAAACGCAGGCGTGGCTGGGAGAACGCAGGGCGTGTCTGTGTCGTCAAATCAGGAACTGAACAGTCTGAAGTGATCGCAAGCGCTGAGTAGGTTTTGAGCTACTCTGAAACTGCACAAAATAAATTTGTAGCCGCTCTGCGATCCTTTCGTTCGCACTTCTACTAAGCTAAAATGCACTCCCAGTGGGCGGCGGCATAGCGTTTGCACGGCTGCTAAAAACTGCTAGCAAGCGAACAACTCGGAATGACCAACATAGTTTAAATATCTATAACTGTATAAATATCCATTCATTCTCTTCCAGGGCGGGATGTATTAACATACATCGCCGCCCCTCGCCGGTTACCGCAGCGATGTTGATCGCATATGTACTAACATATGCGATCAACATCGTGATGCGGTGACGGAGGTCTCCCGCGATACCTGTTAGGTGGTCTGCGGGGGGTCTTCGTCACCTCCCAGGGGTCCCCACACATGCTAGTTGCCGGGAAGTAGCAGCAGGCTGCCCCCGGCGCCTCCTACTCCCCCCTGCAGCCGGAAGGACGTCCGGCTGCGTTGCTAGGGGGAGGAGGAGATTACCTTCCGGGTCCAGGGTAGCCTGGAGGAAGGTAAGCCGGGGGGGATGGGGGTCGGTGTCTGCGGCGGTGTCGGCGGGTTGCGGCGGTCGGAGAAAGGAAGCCCACAGGCCTCTATAGGGTATCGCCATCCAGAGATGGCGATAACCTGGACGCCGAAAACGCGGCAGTAGGGTGTTAGTAAATATGAAAATGCGGTAAAACCCCCGTTTTCGGGGGTTTTACCGCATTTTTGCTTTTTGTGTTTTCTGTATCTCCTGTGTAAACTAAAACACGGACGTCTCTCTAGAAGGTAAAAATAAGAATTTACTTACCGATAATTCTATTTCTCATAGTCCGTAGTGGATGCTGGGGACTCCGTCAGGACCATGGGGAATAGCGGCTCCGCAGGAGACTGGGCACAAAGTAAAAGCTTTAGGACTAGCTGGTGTGCACTGGCTCCTCCCCCTATGACCCTCCTCCAAGCCTCAGTTAGGATACTGTGCCCGGACGAGCGTACACAATAAGGAAGGATTTTGAATCCCGGGTAAGACTCATTACCAGCCACACCAATCACACCGTACAACTTGTGATCTGAACCCAGTTAACAGCATGATAACAGAAGGAGCCTCTGAAAAGATGGCTCACAACAACAATAACCCGATTTTTGTAACAATAACTATGTACAAGTAATGCAGACAATCCGCACTTGGGATGGGCGCCCAGCATCCACTACGGACTATGAGAAATAGAATTATCGGTAAGTAAATTCTTATTTTCTCTAACGTCCTAGTGGATGCTGGGGACTCCGTCAGGACCATGGGGATTATACCAAAGCTCCCAAACGGGCGGGAGAGTGCGGATGACTCTGCAGCACCGAATGAGAGAACTCCAGGTCCTCCTCAGCCAGGGTATCAAATTTGTAGAATTTAGCAAACGTGTTTGCCCCTGACCAAGTAGCTGCTCGGCAAAGTTGTAAAGCCGAGACCCCTCGGGCAGCCGCCCAAGATGAGCCCACTTTCCGTGTGGAATGGGCTTTTACAGATTTTGGCTGTGGCAGGCCTGCCACAGAATGTGCAAGCTGAATTGTACTACAAATCCAACGATCAATCGTCTGCTTAGAAGCAGGAGCACCCAGCTTGTTGGGTGCATACAGGATAAACAGCGAGTCAGATTTTCTGACTCCAGCCGTCCTGGAAACATATATTTTCAGGGCCCTGACTACGTCCAGCAACTTGGAATCCTCCAAGTCCCTAGTAGCCGCAGGCACCACAATAGGTTGGTTTAAGTGAAATGCTGAAAACACCTTAGGGAGAAATTGAGGACGAGTCCTCAATTCCGCCCTGTCCGAATGGAACATCAGATAAGGGCTTTTACAGGATAAAGCCGCCAATTCTGACACGCGCCTGGCCCAGGCCAGGGCCAACAGCATGACCACTTTCCATGTGAGATATTTTAACTCCACAGATTTAAGTGGTTCAAACCAATGTGACTTTTGGAACCCAAAACTACATTGAGATCCCAAAGTGCCACTGGAGGCACAAAAGGAGGCTGTATATGCAGTACCCCTTTTACAAAAGTCTGAACTTCAGGGACTGAAGCTAGTTCTTTTTGGAAGAAAATTGACAGGGCCGAAATTTGAACCTTAATGGACCCCAATATCAGGCCCATAGACACTCCTGTTTGCAGGAAATGTAGGAATCGACCCAGTCGAATTTCCACCGTCGGGCCTTACTGGCCTCGCACCACGCAACATATTTTCGCCAATTGCGGTGATAATGTTTTTGCGGTTACATCCTTCCTGGCTTTGATCAGGATAGGGATGACTTCATCCGGAATGCCCTTTTTCCTTCAGGATCCGGCGTTCAACCGCCATGCCGTCAAACGCAGCCGCGGTAAGTCTTGGAACAGACAGGGTCCTTGCTGGAGCAGGTCCCTTCTTAGAGGTAGAGGCCACGGATCCTCCGTGAGCATCTCTTGAAGTTCCGGTTACCAAGTCCTTCTTGGCCAATCCGGAGCCACGAATATAGTGCTTACTCCTCACCATCTTATCAATCTCAGTACCTTGGGTATGAGAGGCAGAGGAGGGAACACATACCCTGACTGGTACACCCACGGTGTTACCAGAGCGTCTACAGCTATTGCCTGAGGGTCCCTGGACCTGGCGCAATACCTGTCGAGTTTTTCCCAACGGTTTATAATCATGTGGAAGACTTCTGGGTGAAGTCCCCACTCTCCCCGGGTGGAGGTCGTGCTGAGGAAGTCTGCTTCCCAGTTGTCCACTCCCGGAATGAATACTGCTGACAGTGCTATCCCATGATTTTCCGCCCAGCGAAGAATCCTTGCAGCTTCTGTCATTGCCCTTCTGCTTCTTGTGTTTACGTGGGTGACTGCCGTGATGTTGTCCGACTGGATCAACACCGGCTGTCCTTGAAGCAGAGGTCTTGCTAAGCTTAGAGCATTGTAAATGTCCCTTAGCTTCAGGATATTTATGTGAAGTGATGTCTCCAGGCTTGACCATAAGTCCTGGATATTCCTTCCCTGTGTGACTGCTCCCCAGCCTCGCAGGCTGGCATCCGTGGTTACCAGGACCCAGTCCTGAATGCCGAATCTGCGGCCCTCTAGAAGATGAGCACTCTGCAACCACCACAGGAGGGACACCCTTGTCCTTGGTGACAGGGTTATCCGCTGATGCATCTGAAGATGCGACCCGGACCATTTGTCCAGCAGGTCCCACTGGAAAGTTCTTGCGTGGAATCTGCCGAATGGGATTGCTTCGTAGGAAGCCCCCATTTTACCCAGAACCCTTGTGCATTGATGCACTGAGACTTGGCTCAGTTTGAGGAGGTTCCTGACTAGCTCGGATAACTCCCTGGCTTTCTCCTACGGGAGAAACACCTTTTTTCTGGACTGTGTCCAGGATCATCCCTAGGAACAGAAGACACGTCGACGGAACCAGCTGCGATTTTGGAATATTGAGAATCCAATCGTGCTGCCGCAACACTACCTGAGATAGTGCTACACCGACCTCCAACTGTTCCCTGGATCTTACCCTTATCAGGGAATCGTCCAAGTAAGGGATAACTAAAATTCCCTTCCTTCGAAGGAATATCATCATTTCGGCCATTACCTTGGTAAATACCCGGGGTGCCGTGGACCATCCCTACGGCAGCGTCTGAACTGATAGTGACAGTTCTGTACCATAAACCTGAGGTACCCTTGGTGAGAAGGGTAAATTTTGACATGAAGGTAAGCATCCTTGATGTCCCGAGACATCATGTAGTCCCCTTCTTCCAGGTTCGCAATCACTGCTCTGAGTGACTCAATCTTGAATTTGAACCTCTGTATGTAAGTGTTCAAAGATTTTAGATTTTAGAATCGGTCTCACCGAACCGTCTGGCTTCGGTACCACCATAGTGTGGAATAATACCCCGTTCCCTGTTGCAGGAGGGGTACCTTGATTATCACCTGCTGGGAATACAGCTTGTGAATGGCTTCCAAAACTGCCTCCCTGTCAGAGGGAGACGTCGGTAAAGTCGACTTTTGGAAACGGCGAGGGGGAGACGTCTCGAATTCCAATATGTACCCCTGAGATATTACCTGAAGGATCCAGGGGTCTACTTGCGAGTGAGCCCACTGCGCACTGAAATTCATTGAGAACGGGCCCCCACCGTGCCTGAGCTTATAAAGCCCTAGCGTCATACTGAGGGCTTGGCAGAGGCTGGAAAGGGTTTCTGTTCCTGGGAACTGGCTGATCTCTGCAGCCTTTTTCCTCTCCCTCTGTCACGAGCAGAAAAGAGGAACCTTTTGTCCGCTTGCCAACAAAGGACTGCGCCTGATAATACGGCGTCTTATTTTGAGAGGCGACCTGGGGTACAAACGTGGATTTCCCAGCTGTTGCCGTGGCCACCAGGTCTAAAAGACCGACCCCAAATGTCCCCTTTCAAAGGCAATACTTCCAAATGCCGTTTGGAATCCGCATCACCTGACCATTTTACTGGTAGAATTGGACAACGCACTTATACTTGATGCCAGTCGGCAATTATTCCGCTGTGCATCATGCATATATAGAAATGCATCTTTTAAATGCTCTATAGGCAATAATATACTATCCTTATCTAGTATATCAATATTTCCAGTCAGGGAATCCGACCACGCCAACCCAGCACTGCACCTCCAGGCTGAGGCGATTGCTGGTCGCAGTATAACACCAGTATGTGTGTAAATACCTTTTTTTGGATACCCTCCTGCTTTCTATCAGCAGGATCCTTAAGGGCGGCCATCTCAGGAGAGGGTAGAGCCCTTATTCTTACAAGCGTGTGAGCGCCTTATCCCCCCTAGGGGGTGTTTCCCAATGCATCCTAACCTCTGGCGGGAAAGGGTATGCAGCCAATACTTTTTAAGAAATTATTAATTGTTATCGGGGGGAAACCCACGCATCATCACACACCTCATTTTATTTCTCAGATTCTGCCGCGAAAGCCGGCAGAACGAGGGGTGGGACGCTTAGCCCATCTCCTCGCTGTGCCGCTCTCCTCAGCGCCGGCCGAACCCTGGGTCAGTTCCGAGCACAGTTCCACATCTTTCTTGCCGAAGTTATGGATCTGCCGCCCGTGTTGCTTTCTGCGAAAATCCTCGTCATAACGACGCCAGGCCGACCCTTTATACTTGTGGTACAGAACATGTATGAGGAATTGATATCGAACTATGTTCATATGTTCGTCCGGGCGGGTCTCTAGGTAACATGCCGCAAATATCAACATGCAGCGTACCCAATTCGGGTAGGAGCGCAGAGCGTCCTCGCTGCCCTGCCCCTTTTTCTTGGCGGAAAGTGAGGCTTTCCGATCGCCACTAGCAAGAGCGAAAATATTCACATATTGGCCCTTACGGATTCTATCCCGGACCCGGGGCCTAAGACCACGTTGCACCGCCGTATTAGCGCAGTGTACGGTGTCCGATTCCACCGAGACTTGGGAGGCGGACGAGGTTGAATACCGACGCTCGCGTCGTCTGCGGCGCTTAACCCTGTGCAGTCCGCCATCAGAGGAGGACAGGCCCTCCGAGGACGTGGAGGCAAGGGAAGAGTCCGTGTACCGACGCCTGCGGCTGCGCCTGCTGCGCTTGCTAGAAACCTTACGCGCACTGCCGCCGGCACTAGAGGAGTCGGAGTGAGAAACCGTTCCTAAGCCGCTAAGGGGTGTAACCGCGCTTCCCCGGGACCAGTCGGGGTCCGATGAAGACTCACCTGGCCGAGAGGGAACGCCGTCAGTCCCGACGGCCACTGGTCGACTCGCGGATGCACCGACAGACTCCATTTCTCTCCGGACGTCCGCGGCTGGGGGGACAAAAGAGACATGGTTTTCCCGCTCCTCCACCGGGTTTGCCGCAGCCGGGAGCGGGGCAGGCGGGGGAACCGTCGCGCCAGAGGACAGAAGCGGGGCAAGAGCATGCGCAATGCTATCTGCCAAAGAAGTGGAGGACCGCCCAAGTCCCCCGGGTACGGGGGATAACAAGGGCGCCACTGCCGACACAACAGCCGCACAAATGGCGGACAGAACGGTTGTGTCCACCAAGGGTGCCGCTGACGTGGCATGCGTAGGAAAATCAGAGCCGCCACGCGGGTCGTGCTCCCCACGGGAGGATCGTAAACCCCCCGTTGGGAGCAAGAACCCCAATGAACCCTCACTGTCGGGCGTCACGGTATCGCCGTCCCGCTGGGAGAAATCCCTCGCCAATTGCTCCCGCCGCAATCTTCTCCGATCCCGCTTATTGGCCACAGGAGGAGAAACTGAAGAGTCATTGCTACTGGCAGGAGGAGGCGCAATGTAGGCATGTGACCCCTCCGTATCCACATTGGCAGGAGATGACCGGCCGCGAGGAGGTGCGGAACAGACACCCCCCGACTGTGCACGCCGCCCCCTGGGGTGAGGAACCCCCGTCGGAGGCGCATGGCCGTGGACGGCGGCCGCAGCGCCTCGAGCCAGACGCGGTATCCTGGAGGGGAGGGGCGCCACAGGGCCACCCTCGGCAGGAGAGGCCCAGTGGGGCACGCCGCCGCGGGCGGACGCAGAACGCCCCCGCCGTATGGGCCCCTCCCTAGCGGAGATAGGTAGAGGAGGGTGTGCAGTAGCGGGGCGGGGGCGACGCCCCACCCTGTCGGGGGGGGGGGCGCAGGCTGGACCTGACTGGATGAGGGGGAGGGGTGAACAGCGGGGACAGGCCTCATCTGGGCCCCCCTAGCGGCAGTATCCCCTGTGCCACGCGCGCGCTGCCTGGCCTGTGCAGGTCTGGCAGCCGCACGACCCCCTTCCCGCCCACCACTTGCCGCATTTGTATTACTAGAAACCGGCTGCTGATCCGCGGGCCGGGAGCTCTGTCCCGGCCCCACGTGATTAGGGCAGCCGCGGGTAGCGAGCGGCGAGCTCAGGGACGGCAGAACACCATCCCTGGCTCTTTGCCGCGTACTTCTTAGGCCGGCCAGCGCTCCGTTCCCCGCCGCGGCTAGCAGCGGGGACGGAGAGCGCACGCGCGGGGGAGCCCGGGCGGGCGGATGAGCCCGGCCGCGCGCGCCCTGGGGCTCTCCTATGGCCGCTGCAGCCTTTCTTCCCCGTGCCGGCTGGACATCAGACTCGTCCATGAGCCGGGCGGGGAGGACAACGGAGCGGGTGGGGCGCATTCTAGCGGCCATGGGACCCCCTCAGCTGAAGATAGAGTATAAAATAAAAAGAAAAGTGAGGACAGAAAAATTTAGAAAGTATAGGATTATAAGGATAGGAAAAAGCAAAAGGGGGTTAAAGGTCAGAGGAAATGGAAGTATAAAGTATGAAAAAGATGTGAGCAGAGAATAAGGATGATTTAAATGTAAGGAGAGTAATACTTGCAGTGGTAACGAACAGTCTGAAGAGAGGCAGGAAGTATCCTGCCAGCTGCATATATGCATGACAGGCCAGCCCCCTCTCATGCTGCAGCCAATGGGCCCCCCGGCCCACTCTCTGAGTTCCTCCCAGCCAAAAAACATTAACCCCTCACAGGCCAGGTGATGCCTCGAGCGGCGCTGCGGAGGCCCTGGACGGTGCGTTTATGCCGCTGTGGTCACATTATGCTCCCTACGCGGTCTGGAAAACTACAGGTAGTTTTTCCCTCACCGAACATAATACCCCTTTTTTTGGTGGTACTCGTATTATCAGAAATGTATAAAACATTTTCCATTGTCTCAATCATGTAACGTGTGGCCCTACTGGAAATCACGGTTGTCTCTTCACCGTCGACACAGGAGTCAGTATCCGTGTCGGCGTCTGTATCTGCCATCTGCCTGACGGCCTATGAGACGTCTGGACAGGCACAAGCTGAGTAGCCGGCTGTCTCATGTCAACCACTGTTTTTTTTTTTATATAGAGCTGACACTGTCACGTAATTTTCAACAGTACATCCACTCAGGTGTCGACCCCCTAGGGGGTGACATCACTGTTACAGACACTCTGCTCCGCCTCCACATCATTTTCCTCCTCATACATGTCGACACACACGTACCGACACCCAGCACACACACAGGGAATGCTCTGATAGAGGACAGGACCCACTTAGCCCCTTGGGGAGACAGAGGGAGAGTTTGCCAGCACACACCAGAGCGCTATATATGTATAGGGACAACCTTACAATAAGTGTCTATCCCTTATAGCTGCTTATATCTGTTATTTTGCCAAATAAGTGCCCCCCTCTCTTTTTTACCCTGTTTCTGTAGTTGCAGGATGCAGGGGAGATTCTGGGAGCCTTCCTACCAGCGGAGCTGTGTGGGAAAAATGGCGCTGTGTGCTGAGGAGATAGGCCCCGCCCCCTTCACGGCGGGCTCTTCTCCCGCTTTTTTCTGGAAAACTGGCAGGGGTTAAATACATCCATATAGCCCAGGAGCTATATGTGATGTATTTTTTGCCAAATAAGGTAAATTTATTTAAACTTTTACTCTAAGCAGCTCAGGAGAGCCACCTAGATTGCACCCTTCTCGTTCGGGCACAAAATCTTAACTGGGGCTTGGAGGAGGGTCATAGGGGGAGGAGCCAGTGCACACCAGCTAGTCCTAAAGCTTTTACTTTGTGCCCAGTCTCCTGCGGAGCCGCTATTCCCCATGGTCCTGACGGAGTCCCCAGCATCCACTAGGACGTTAGAGAAATACTTAAGGGCTTATTTACTAACTAATATTTGAGGGATATGCCTTGGAAAACCCTGTTTTCAGAGGGTATTTGCAAATATTAAGCGTCCCCCAAATACAACATGTAGGGACTGCAGCAGATATTTACAATATAGGATTCTACAGGGGCTGCGAGCCGGATTCACCAAGTTCTGGAATGACTGACCCCGGAAATGCCAATGTAGCCTTTAGGGCTACACCTTGCAGAAATAGGAACCCTTCCTGACATTGGCCGCCAGCACGCGTGTGGTCAGCAGATCACGCATGTGCAATAGCTCTGCATTAGTGATTGCTTCACGTTGCAGGGATGGATATGTTCCTGCATGTGTTATGCAATACCTAACTTCTTACTGTCACGAACAGCAGTGATTGGAAAGCCTAAACCCCGATAAATAGATGTAACATAATCATGTAAATATAATGAAAGGGAAAGAGTCATTATGAACAACGCACGGGAGAAAGAAAACATGTAAAATGATAGATATGTTGAACCTGACGTTAGTCTGCAGTCCTAATTTTCTGCTGGGAGGACTGGGGATCGTGTGTTGGAGGGTAAGGTTAGCCAGAGAGATAGGTGTAAATGGAATGGAGATTGGATTTCCCTGAACTCTCCAAAAGCCGGGTTCTGAAACTAAGTACCAAGGTCAACAAGAGGTGGCATTTGTCCCTGAGAGAGGCGCTAATCTCCAGTAATCTAGTTACATAGAGAGGGATTATAGATGAGGCAGCGGAAACAATTTACAGTAACTTTCATTACAGCCAAAACATAGCAAATGTGGAGGATTCGCTATAAACCGGCTGCTGTGCGGAAGGTGCGGACAGGTATTATGTGACAACGCAGAGAAAGACGGCGGCATTAGCCGATGAGGTCAAATAACCACAGCCAAGGGGAGGGCCTTAGGACAAAGAGGTCATTCCTTACACAGCAGAGTAGACACGAGATCATTCCTTACACAGCACAGAGTAGACACGAGATCATTCCTTACACAGCACAGAGTAAGAACGAGGTCATTCTTTACACAGCACAAAGTAGGCACGAGGTCATTATTACACAGCACAGAGTAGGCACGAGGTCATTCTTTACACAGCACAAAGTAGGCACAAGGTCATTCCTTACACAGCACAGAGTAGGCACGAGGTCATTCCTTACACAGCACAGAGTAGACACAAGGTCAATCCTTACACAGCACATAGTAGGCACGAGGTCATTCCTTACACAGCACAGAGTAGACACAAGGTCATTCCTTACACAGCACAGAGTAGACACGAGGTCATTCCTTACACAGCACAAAGTAGGCACGAGGTCATTCCTTACACAGCACAGAGCACAGAGTAGGCACGAGGTCATTCCTTACACAGCACAGAGTAGGAACGAGGTAATTCCTTACACAGCACAGAGTAGGAATGAGGTCATTCCTTACACAGCACAGAGTAGGCACGAGGTCATTCCTTACACAGCACAGAGTAGGCACGAGGTCATTATTACACAGCACAGAGTAGGCACGAGGTCATTCCTTACACAGCACATAGTAGGAACGAGGTCATTCCTTACACAGCACAGAGCAGGCACGAGGTCATTCCTTACACAGCACAAAGTAGGCACGAGGTCATTCCTTACACAGCACAGAGCACAGAGTAGGCACGAGGTCATTCCTTACACAGCACAGAGCACAGAGTAGGCACGAGGTCATTCCTTACACAGCACAGAGTAGGCACGAGGTCATTCCTTACAAAGCACAGAGTAGGCACGAGGTCATTCCTTACACAGCACAGAGTAGGCACGAAGTCATTCCTTACACAGCACAGAGCACAGAGTAGGCACGAGGTCATTCCTTACACAGCACAGAGTAGGAATGAGGTCATTCCTTACACAGCACAGAGTAGGAATGAGGTCATTCCTTACACAGCAGAGTAGGCACGAGATCATTCCTTACACAGCACAGAGTAGACACGAGGTCATTCCTTATACAGCACAGAGTAGACACGAGGTCATTCCTTACACAGCACAGAGTAGGAACGAGGTAATTCCTTACACAGCACAGAGTAGACACAAGGTCATTCCTTACACAGCACAGAGTAGGAACGAGGTCATTCCTTACACAGCACAAAGTAGGCACAAGGTCATTATTACACAGCACAGAGTAGGCACGAGGTCATTATTACACAGGACAGAGTAGGAACGAGGTCATTCCTTACACAGCACATAGTAGGCACGAGGTCATTCCTTACACAGCACAGAGTAGACAGAAGGTCATTCCTTACACAGCACAGAGTAGACACAAGGTCATTCCTTACACAGCACAGAGTAGGCACGAGGTCATTCCTTACACAGCACAGAGTAGACATGAGGTCATTCCTTATACAGCACAGAGTAGACACGAGGTCATTCCTTACACAGCACAGAGTAGACACAAGGTCATTCCATACACAGCACAGAGTAGGAACGAGGTCATTCCTTACACAGCACAAAGTAGGCACAAGGTCATTATTACACAGCACAGAGTAGGAACGAGGTAATTCCTTACACAGCACAAAGTAGGCACAAGGTCATTATTACACAGCACAGAGTAGGAACGAGGTCATTCCTTACACAGCACAAAGTAGGCACAAGGTCATTATTACACAGCACAGAGTAGGCACGAGGTCATTCCTTACACAGCAGAGAGTAGGCACAAGGTCATTCCTTACACAGCACAGAGTAGTCACGAGATTATTCCTTACACAGCACAGAGTAGACATGAGGTCATTCCTTATACAGCACAGAGTAGACACGAGGTCATTCCTTACACAGCACAGAGTAGGCACAAGGTCATTCCTTATACAGCACAGAGTAGGCACGAGATCATTCCTTACACAGCACAGAGTAGACATGAGGTCATTCCTTATACAGCACAGAGTAGACACAAGGTCATTCCTTACACAGCACAGAGTAGACACAAGGTCATTCCTTACACAGCACAGAGTAGGCACGAGGTCATTCCTTACACAGCACATAGTAGGCACGGTCATTCCTTACACAGCACAGAGTAGACAGAAGGTCATTCCTTACACAGCACAGAGTAGACACGAGGTCATTCCTTACACAGCACAGAGTAGGCACAAGGTCATTCCTTACACAGCACAGAGTAGGCACGAGGTCATTCCTTACACAGCACAGAGTAGACATGAGGTCATTCCTTACACAGCACAAAGTAGGCACCATGAGGTCATTCCTTACACAGCACAGAGTAGGCACGAGGTCATTCTTTGCACAGCACAGAGTAGACACAAGGTCATTCTTTACACAGCACAGAGTAGGCACGAGGTCATTCTTTACACAGCACAGAGTAGACACGAGGTCATTCCTTATACAGCACAGAGTAGACACGAGGTCATTCCTTACACAGCACAGAGTAGGCACGAGGTCATTCTTTACACAGCATAGAGTAGACACAAGGTCATTCCTTATACAGCATAGAGTAGACACGAGGTCATTCCTTATACAGCACAGAGTAGACACGAGGTCATTCCTTACACAGCACAGAGTAGGCACAAGGTCATTCATTACACAGGACAGAGTAGACACGAGGTAATTCCTTACACAGCACAGAGTAGACACGAGATCATTCCTTAGGGCTGTAACACACGCTCCGGTTTTCCCCGGATGGCAATAAGCCGGACAAACTTTGTCCGGCTTTTTGCCATCCGGGAGGGTCTTTCACACACAACGGCTTTGAGCCGTGTGTGATGCTGTGCGCATGCGCAGCAGCAGTGGCTAAAAAACCTGTTGTGTGTGAAAACTCCCCTTCACACACACGGTTCACTGCCTCCAAAGACGGCCCGGCCCCGGCCCAGCAGCCGGACCTTCCAGTTGATATTTCAAGCTGCAACCCGGCAGCCGTGCCGGGGCCGTGCCGTGTGAAAGGACACATTGCTCTGAATGTGTCTCAGCAGCACGGCCGCGTCAAAAAGCCATCCGGGATTTTGATGGGTGGCGGGAGCCGGCGCGTGTGTAACAACCCTTACAGTAGAGTGTTGAAATGAAGAGTAGGAAGAGGACATTCTATAGGGTGTTCTGTGTGGTGTATGGGGGCTGTGGTTCTATGATTACATCAGTATGGCCCCTCCCCCACTCTAATAAGCCACAATTCCCGGGTTGGAAAAGTGAGGGGACCGCCACGATGATGCGTTTCAGCGCTAATCATGTGACTGAGCTGCCTGTCCTTGCAATAAAAAGTTACATTTCTCGTCACCGCATACTGGAACGCCTTTTTCGGGGCAATTTATCATGTATCAAATACCTGTACACGGGTCCTGGCAGGTGAAGTCTAAAAAGTATATAGTTCACTTTACCTCCGTCAGAGCTTATGTGCATGGTTGGTGCAGTGGTTAGCATTGCAGACTCATAGCGGAGGTCTTGGGTTCGATTCCTACCAAGGCTATGTTTGTGTTGAGTTTGTATGTTCTCCCTGTGTGCGCGTGGGTTTCCTACCGGGTGCTCCGGTTTCCACCCACAACCCAAAAACATACTGGTAGGGTAAGTGGATTCTGTAGCAAAAAATTAACCCTTGTGTATATGTGCATTCCCTGGCAGGGAATGTTGATTGCAAACTCCACTGGGGCAGGGGCTCCTGGGTAAAGCGCTGTGGAATATGTGTAACTGGTAATACATAAATCTGGCTATATATATATATACACAGGGTGTGGTTCGTTTTATCGACAGTATCTAGGTCGACAATGTTTAGGTCGACCACTATAGGTCGACAGTCACTAGGTCGACATGGATGGAAGGTCGACAGGGTTTCTAGGTTGACATGTGCTAGGTCGACAGGTCTAAAGGTCGACATGAGGAAATTTATTTTTTTTTGTGTCGTTTTCTTCGTAGAGTGACCGGGATCCCAAATTAGTGCACCGCGTCCCCTCGCATGGCTCGCTTCGCTCGCCATGCTTCGGGCATGGTGCCTTCGCTCCGCTACCGCTTTTCTCGGCACACTTTACCGTTCCAATCGTAGTCCACGTGGATCGTTAAGTATGAAAAAATCCCCCCCCCAAAAAAATGTGAAAAACTCATGTCGACCTTTAGACCTGTCGACCTAGCACATGTCGACCTAGAAACCCTGTCGACCTTCCATCCATGTCGACCTAGTGACTGTCGACCTATAGTGGTCGACCTAAACATTGTCGACCTAGACACTGTCGATCTTCAGACCGGATCCCATATACATATTAGACTGCATTTATCATTGATTTTCAGTTTCCCCTTTGATCCCGAGCTACAAATATTCACTGTAGGCTATAATGGAGCTGAGCCTTCCGGGTTCAGGCGTGAAAGCGTTAACGGAATAAAGTTTGTCACCTGCTCCCGTGTTCTCTGAGTTACATTGTATCAGGCAGCAAAGGACCAGTGAAAGGAGGGATGGAAAGAACAAAAGGTTTTTTCTTCTGTAGCAAACACATCTTTAATTTATGTCACTATGCCAATAGCATGAACACGAGGAATCTTACAGGACAGTGATTCTAAGTCACAGCATGTACAATAAAATGAACAGCCCCAGGTGAAAGAAAAGGCTCATCACTGCAGACTGAAAGCGACACGGGCGGATAGGAACAGCGCGCACGCTCCAAGCTCAGGTCACTGCTGCTAAGGAGCCGGGGTAATGCGTGAAGGTTACGCGTAGAATATGAAAATAAAAAGTAATCAGATGTCTCATCCGTCTGCATAGCAAATACATTGTTCTGTTCCAAGGGATAGAAAATGTTCACACAGACACCGGAAGATGGTCCTCATTTCGAGTTGATCGCTCACTAGCTGCTTTTAACAGCAGTGCAAACGCTAGGCGCCGCCCTCTGGGAGTGTATCTTAGCTTAGCAGAAGTGCGAATGAAAGGTTCGCAGCGCTGCTACAAAAAAAGATTGTGCAGTTTCTGAGTAGCTCCAGACCAACTCCTACCTAGCGATCACTTCAGACTATTTAGTTCCTGGTTTGACGTCATGAACACGCCCTGCATTCGGCCAGCCACGCCTGCGTTTTCCCCGGCACACCTGCGTTTGTATCTGACACGCTGCGTTTTTCCACACACTCCCCGAAAACGGTCAGTTACCTCCCAGAAACGCCCACTTCATGTCAATCACTCTGTGGCGAGCAGTGCGACTGAAAAGCGTTGCTAGACCTTGTTTGAAACTGCATCGGCTTTTGTGAAAGTACGTCGCGCGTTGGCATTGCGCCCCATACGCATGCGTAGAAGTGCCGTTTTTTTGCCTGATCCCTGCGCTGCGAACGAAAGCAGCTAGCGATCAACTCGGATTGACCACTGATATTCGGTCGCATGGAAGGAAACATTATAACGTATAAATAAAAAAGTGCAATTTATTTTTCTACTTTCACTGGCACTGGCATTTCTATAATGGATGCAGTGTGTGCGGTGCACGCGAGCACCTGAGTCCAGAGGGGGCCCCCACCGCACACACTGCATCCATTTGTAAAATACTCACCCCTCCGAAGTCCAGCGCCGGCATCCGTAGCGCCGGCAGAACACAGTGAAAATGGCCCAGCGGCCATTTTCACAGCGTTCTGCGCATGCGCAGTAGAGAGATCTCAGGGAAAATGGCCGCCGCGCCATTTTCCCGGAGATCTGCGCATGCGCAGTAGAGTCTCAGCCCTCTAGTGCTCAGACTACGGCGCTCCGGGCAGAGAGGAGGGAGCCCGACGGAGGAGGCTGAACACGGGCCTCCTCCTCTCTTATAACGCCCCTGCCTCTAAGGGTCTAGCTGCCAATACGCTACAGTACGCTACAGTGAATGTCTAATTATTTGCATAATATACTTTTTAGTAGAACTGTATCAGCAAATTGCCACTGTGGAGGGTGGGCCAGTGGGGGCTCTAGAGGAGGGGCTGCAGCACAGTCCAATATTCAAATAGGAATCACACCAACTGCCGCCACACATCGCCACACATCGCCGGCCAAGACACACTGGCAGTTGCTGCGGCCCCCCTCTTTTAATTTTGGACGGAGCCGCCGCTGTTGGTAGGCAGTAATAGCCACCCCGCTGCCCATCTGAAGCGCAATAGTTCAAATCGCATCAACGCCTCCCTATCCCACTCATTGGGAAACAGGAGAGTGATAGGCAGTCAGGGGTGTTCCAGGGAATCCCCAAAATACACGGACAATGAGGTCTACATATGGAGCCACGCTAGTCATGGCTCCGCCTGTGTGGGCGCTATCACAGAGCACGTTCCCATCCGGCCGGGCACTCGTGCGCCCGTGACGGAGAAGCGCCCCATTCGGTTGAATGGAGAGCATCTCCGTCCGCGCGCCCGGACAGACACGCTCTGAATGGGAGCGTCTCTGTGCACTCCCGGCATGACTAGGTGGACGGATCGCCTAGTCACGCCGGAGTCGCACGTCTGCGATGGAGCCACCTCAGATGAGCGTGGCTCTTATCTGTATGTACTAAACCTTGGAGAGAGAAAAAGTGGACGGAGATAACGTACCAGCCACCCAACCGGCTACTAACTGTCATTTTTAAAACACAGCCTGTAACATGACAGTTAGGAGCTGATTGGCTGGTACTTTATCTCTGTCTGTCCACTTTATCTCTCTCCAAGGCTTGGTACATAGACCCCATAATTTAAAACAGATACTCCCACTTCAGATGACTCCAGTTATGAAGTTTGCACTCAGTCATTGCCAGCAGAATACAGTCATTATGTTAATATTCCAAATGATGACACCACCATGTTGACAGTTGTTGAAATGTCAACATGGAACATCTGCAGAATGTCGATATATGTTTACGACACATGAAATGTCGACTTCCTGCATGGACCGGTGGGTTAGGGTTAGGCTGCGGCAGCAGAGGATTAGGATTAGGCACAAGAGTGTAGGGTTAGAGTTGGGCTGAGGCAGTGGAGGGTTACCGTTAGGCACTGGGGGAGGGTTAGGGTTAGGTTACAGGAGGGGAGGGTTACCGTTAGGCACTGGGGGAGGGTTAGGGTACAGGAGTGGAGGGTTACCGTTAGGCACTGGGGGAGGGTTAGGTTACAGGAGGGGAGGGTTACCGTTAGGCACTCGGGAAGGGTTAGGGTACAGGAGTGGAGGGTTACCGTTAGGCACTGGGGGAGGGTTAGGGTTAGGTTACAGGAGGGGAGGGTTACCGTTAGGCACTCGGGGAGGGTTAGGGTACAGGAGTGGAGGGTTACCGTTAGGCACTGGGGGAGGGTTAGGGTTAGGTTACAGGAGGGGAGGGTTACCGTTAGGCACTCGGGGAGGGTTAGGGTACAGGAGTGGAGGGTTACCGTTAGGCACTGGGGGAGGGTTAGGGTTAGGTTACAGGAGTGGAGGGTTACCGTTAGGCACTCGGGGAGGGTTAGGGTACAGGAGTGGAGGGTTACCGTTAGGCACTGGGGGAGGGTTAGGGTTAGGTTACAGGAGTGGAGGGTTACCGTTAGGCACTCGGGGAGGGTTAGGGTACAGGAGTGGAGGGTTACCGTTAGGCACTGGGGGAGGGTTAGGGTTAGGTTACAGGAGGGGAGGGTTACCGTTAGGCACTCGGGGAGGGTTAGGGTACAGGAGTGGAGGGTTACCGTTAGGCACTGGGGGAGGGTTAGGGTTAGGTTACAGGAGGGGAGGGTCAGGGTTAGGCACTGGGGGAGGGTTAGGGTTAGGTTACAGGAGGGGAGGATTACCGTTAGGCACTGGGGGAGGGTTAGGGTTAGGTTACAGGAGGGGAGGGTCAGGGTTAGGCACTGGGGGAGGGTTAGGTTACAGGAGGGGAAGGGTTACCGTTAGGCACTGGAGGAGGGTTAGGGTTAGGTTACAGGAGGGGAGGGTTACCATTAGGCACTGGGGGAGGGTTAGGGTTGTTACAGGAGGGGAGGGTTACCGTTAGGCTCTGGGGGAGGGTTAGGTTACAGGAGGGGAGGATTACCGTTAGGCACTGGGAGAGGGTTAGGGTTAGGATACAGGAGGGGAGGGTCAGGGTTAGGCACTGGGGGAGGGTTAGGTTACAGGAGTGGAGGGTTACCGCTAGGCACTGGGGGAGGGTTAGGGTTAGGTTACAGGAGTGGAGGGTTGCCGTTAGGCACTGGGGGAGGGTTAGGGTTAGGCTACAGGAGGGCAGGGTTGCCGTTAGGCACTGGGGGAGGGTTAGGTTACAGGAGGGCAGGGTTGCCGTTAGGCACTGGGGGAGGGTTAGGGTTAGGTTACAGGAGGGGAGGGTTACCATTAGGCACTGGGGGAGGGTTAGGTTACAGGAGGGGAGGGTTACCGTTAGGCACTGGGGGAGGGTTAGGGTTAGGTTACAGGCGGGGAGGGTTACCGTTAGGCACTGGGGGAGGGTTAGGTTACAGGAGGGGAGGGTTACCGTTAGGCACTGGGGGAGGGTTAGGGTTAGGTTACAGGCGGGGAGGGTTACCGTTAGGCACTGGGGGAGGGTTAGGTTACAGGAGGGGAGGGTTACCGTTAGGCACTGGGGGAGGGTTAGGGTTAGGTTACAGGCGGGGAGGGTTACCGTTAGGCACTGGGGGATGGTTAGGCTACAGGAGTGGAGGGTTAAGCACTAGGCTAACCACAATACCGGTGCTGCTGGACCCACCAAACCAGGTAAATCACTGCTAGACAACCAGGAACGTTTTGTCGACATTTTAATCTTGTCGACATTTCATCTGTCTTGACATGTGGCATGTCAATGTGGTCAATGTGTGGTCAACATTCTCACAGTGACACAATGAATGTAGACAATATGCTGAACCCGTGCCCGCGTATCACAAACCCTAAGTCGCTGAATGTAACTGCGTATCATGTACAGCTGTGTGTGCTGCCAATTTCTTCCCCGTGCAGCTGCGGGTACTGGGTGCAAACAGATGGCTGCATGCGCCTGGACCCGCAGAGACCGTGCGTTTACATTGACAGTAATGGGCCCTACACACTGATAGATCCGCCGCCAAACTGTCCGACGGCGGATACGGCCGACAGGTGACCCGGCAGCGGGGGGCAGTGACTGAGACAGTGAAGTTTCTTCACTCCCCCCGTCACCCGGCTCCATAGCAGTGCAGGCAAATATGGAAGAGATCGTCCATATTGGCCTGCATGCACAAGCGACTGGGCACCAGTGATGAACGAGCGCGGGGCCGCGCATCGTTCATCGCTGGTGCCTCCACACTGAAAGTTATGAACGGTATCTAGTTCATTAATGAACGAGATCATTCATATCTTTCAGTATTATCTGCCAGTGTGTAGGGCCCATAAGTGCTAGATACACTCTGCCAGGGGGTTCTTCTAGCAACAAGTGCGCCACAGCATGGGGGTCACGTATGCAAAACAGATCATTAGTGGCCATTTTCATGGCTAAAATACATTCTATGGGGGAAATTCAGTTAGCCGCTGTAAATTACCATGGGCTAATTAATCCCCTGTGTCTTATCAATTAGCCCCTGCCAGCAGCACTTATCGGGAATTTTTTTTCATACATCTGAAAATAAATTCCTCGAAAACCAGCAGATTAATGGGTGCCACAACCCTGTTACCACTTCACTTTGTGTGTTAACGCTCGTTATCTTGTGTTAACGCTTGTTAACACGTTAATTTAATGGGTGGTGTTAAGCAGGGTCTCGGGTGAAAAAGGGAGTGCAACTGAATAGCCATGGGTGTTAAAGTCCGAGGCTACCCCCCTTTTTCACCCGCATTAACGTAATGTGGGCAACTGAATTCCCCCTCACAACGTTGTATTCCTTACCTTTTCGAAACGTCCCCTCATTTGTCCGATTCAATTTCTTTTGTGCAAATTTAGGGCCAGATTCAGACCTGATCACTGATGTGCGAATTTGCACAGTGGGCGATTATCAAATGACTGCGCATGCGTTTGCACCACAATGCGCAGGCATGACGCCAAACAGCGACAGAATGGTGTAAAAATTTTGATCGCTAGGCGTACACAAGGTGAGTGACAGGAAGAGGACGTTTGTGGGCGATAACTGCCCATTTTCTGGGAGTGTCAGGAAAAACGCAGGCGTTCCCAAGCGTTTTCATTGCGGGTGTGTGACGTCAGCTCCGACCCCGATAAGCCTGTTTGTATCGCACTGTAAGTGTAAGTCTTGGGCTGCGCACAGACTGGAAAAATCATTCGATGGTGAGTGAGTTGTGAAAGGATTTGCAGATGTCCGCTACATAGTGAAGTTTTCGCACGGCATACGCATGCATTCGCACACTTGCACGGGGCGTTCACTCTCCCTGGGTGGTGACTATCTGATCGCAGACCTCTACAAATTTGCAGCCCTTAGTTTGTTTGTAATATATTTTTATTTCCTGAATCTACTCGCTGCACTTTGGGGTATATCCTATCAGCCCCAGTAAAACATTGGGTGCGACGTCATGCAGCCGCCGCAGCCCCCCCCCCACAACGGGCCGGACATGCCTCCGTTGTCCAGACCGCACCCTGCCTACGGCGCATGTCACCTCCCGCCACGTAACCGCCTCTGCCTGTCAATCAGGCAGAGGTGATCGCAGCCCAGCATCTCACTGGGCTCCCGTGGTGCGCACTCCACAAAGAAATTCAGACTGCGATCGCTGTCTGCCGCTGCAGTGATACAGTCTGAATTACCCCCAAAGTGTATTTTATTCTCCAAAAAATTTGAAAAAATTTCATTATTATTACAAAAAGCTCTTAAAAAAAGCATTCTGGATGTCCGCCCCTAGGGTAAAAATCTCCCCCAATATTGGCCCTCATTCCGAGTTGTTCGCTCGCAAGCTGCTTTTAGCAGCTTTGCACACGCTAAGCCGCCGCCTACTGGGAGTGAATCTTAGCTTATCAAAATTGCAAACGAAAGATTAGCAGAATTGCGCATAGACACTTCTTAGCAGTTTCTGAGTAGCTCCACACTTACTCGGCAACTGCGATCAGTTCAGTCAGTTTCGTTCCTGGTTTGACGTCACAAACACACCCAGCGTTCGCCCAGACACTCCTCCGTTTCTCCAGCCACTCCCGCGTTTTTCCCAGAAACAGTAGCGTTTTTTCGCACACACCCATAAAACGGCCAGTTTCCGCCCAGAAACACCCACTTCCTGTCAATCACATTACGATCACCAGAACGAAGAAAAAACCTCATAATGCCGTGAGTAAAATACCTAACTGCATAGCAAATTTACTTGGCGCAGTCGCACTGCGGACATTGCGCATGCGCATTAGCGACTAATCGCTCCGTTGCGAAAGAAAAATAAAGAGTGAACAACTCGGAATGAGGGACATTGTGTTACTAGAAGACGTGAAAATAAGATATTTATGGATTAAAATCAATTATTTCTATCAGTGCAGGTATCTCAGGGTGGTTAGCTACTGGGTATTGCATTTGTGTCACCTGCATGTGAAAACGTATACAATTTTATGGGGGAGATGTATCAAGCATCAGAGAGAGAGATAGTGGAGCAGTTGCCCAAAGCAGCCAATGAGCTTCCGTTATTCATCTAGCACAGTCTAGAAATGACAGTTAGACGCTGATTAGTTGCTAAGTGTAACTGCTCCACTTTATCTCTCTCTAAGGAACATATTTACTAACTAAGGGATTCATTGTGCCCTACGGGCGCTCTTCACACCGTCGTAAGGGGCTACGCCCCCTTAACCCTTGCACACCCTTGTGGCGTGCATCTTTTTTATTATATGGAGTATTACCTCCAATCATAATTGTGTGAGTGGTTACATATTGCACGGACAAAGGGCGTGGGATGGTTAAGGGGTTGAAGCCCCTTGCAACGGCGTGAACAGCGCATGCAGGGCCTGAGGAATCACCTAGTAGGTGCTGTGGTTGGGGGAGTGGCGGGGGAGGCGCAGATGGTGTGGGGGTCTGGGGGTGCCGTGGGTGGGGGAGGGGTGGTTGCGGTGGTGCAGTGGGTGGGGCTGATGCGGTGGTGGCACGGGTGGGAGAGAGGCGGGTGCATGGGTGCTGCGGGTGGGGGAGGGGTCTGGAGCCACTGAGGGTGGGAAAGGAGCGGTTGCGGGGGTGTCGTGGGTGGGGGAGGGGTGGGGGCGGTGGTGCCGCGGATGGGGAAGGGGCTTGTGCGGGGGTACTGCGGGTGGGGGAGAGGGACCAGAGCCACCGCGGGTGGTGGAGGGTGTGTGTGGGGGTGCCACAGATGGGACCCGGAGGTACTGCGTGTGGGGGAGGGGAGGGTAATGCTTATCCTGCTTCTCCTCCTGGAAGCAGCTAAGCTGCTGCCCTCCCTTTGGCAGTGGCTCTCCCGGAGACTCGCACAGCAGCCAAGCAGCCAGTGGATATTGTTAGCGCTGGTGTCCCAACGCGCCGCATTACAGGGAAAAAGATGCACTCAATAAACTACAGCTCCCAGCAGCCCTTAGCACCGCAGTTGTAGTATATTTAGTGCTTCTACTTCCCCGTAATGTGGCGCATTGGGACACCGGCGCTAACAATAGTGACTGACTCGCTGAATCAATGTAAAAGGGGAGAGTGCTGTGCAGTGTCAGTGACACTGCACACCCACTGCACTGTACAGCACTGTCACCCCAGCCCAGGTGCTGTGTTGCGGAGTCAGGGCCTCTGGGGATCTGGGCGCGGCTGTGGCGGGGAGGCACTTCTGTGATATCACTCGCAGAGGAGGCTCCGGGGCTCAGAGAGTATGCGGCACAGGGAGGGCTATGAAAGCCTTCCGCTGCGCCACTTTCATACACATCTATGCCGGTGGCCGCAGCAGCTTTTGTTCCACATGCGCCATGGCTAGCTAGTAGGGATTGTTGATGCCGGAGGGGTCAGGCGGACTGGCAGCAGGACATAAGGGGTCATTCCGATCTGATCGATAGCAGGCTACTTTTAGCAGTGCTGCGATCAGGTAGTCGCCGCCTAGAGGGGAGGGGGGAATCGCTGTGCAGGGCTGCAAACGCTTGTGCAGAGAGCTGCACAAACAAAAGTTTTTGCAGTCTCTGCACAGCTCAGGACTTACTCACCCGCTGCGATCATCCAGGACGGAGCTGACGTCAGGATCCCTCCCTGGAAACAGCTGGCATGCCTGCGTTCGGAAAGACACTCCCTGAAAACGGTCAGTTGACGCCTCTGGTCGGCCTTTTCCTGTCAATCTTCTTGTGTTTGCTGGTGCGAACGCTTTCTTCGTTATTCTTGTCGCTGCCCGGCAACGGCCGCCGCCAGGCAGCGACGCCTCTGCGCATTTCCGCCCTTGCGCATGCGCAGTTCTGACCCATTCGCACGACTGCGAAAAAGTTCAGCGTGCGAACGGGTCGGAATGACCCCCACAGGACGCTGCAGTAAAAGGATGTTTTTCCCCCTATCTACAGCGCAGAGACTTGCTGCAGATGCAGTGGCATACCCTCCAGCTGCACCTTTTTGGCAGGTACAGGACCTTTTTTTATGGTCTGTACCGATTTTTGGCTCTCCAAACTTCCATTGGAAGTATACGTAAAGGCCCCCTCTTCAAAATTGTAGCGATTTGTATGTGTACATTGTTGGAGGGTGTGTTGCTGCAGATGCAGGGGGACTATTTTGGGGTGTGGGGCTGGAGCTGCAGCTCCATCAGTCCCATTGATGATCCTGCTCTGTGAAAACACAGCAGGCAAAGGGCAGAGCCTCCCATTGGATGTAACCTGTGTGGGAGGGCGTTTCTCGCCCAATCAGCTGTGGACTGGGTGTGATAGACCTGCCACTAACCCAATGAGAGCTCCTAGCCACGCCCAGCGTCAGAGACCCAGGCACAGAGTCACAGATCTGGGCTATTATTTAGGAGATTATCATGAATTAGACCTAATAATTATAATTTTGCCATTTTTCGAGGCAGTAAGAAATGATAGAAAACCCTTAATCAGGTGTGGCGCATTGAGTTGAAAATCAGTAGGTCAACCCAATATCGTCGACGTGCAATAGGTCAGCAGGGTCAAAAGGTCTACAGGGTCAATAGGTCGATATGTTAAAGGTAGACACTTCAAAAGGTCCACAGCTACAACAGTTTGTCAGTCAAAAGGTCAACGTGGAAGTGGCTGACACAGAAAAGGTCGACATAATTTTCTATGGCAAAACACGTGACCCAAATTAGTATACGGTGTCCTCTCCAGTGACGAGCGAGCTTTGGGCAGGATACTGTTCTCAGTCGTAGTCCACGTGGATGGTTAATGATGAAAAAGTAGAAGAAAAAAAATACTTGTCTCAACCATACGCGTGTCGACCATTGTTATGTAAACCATTTGAACCTGTCAATCTTTTGTACCTGTTGAGCTTAGGCACCGTCGACCTTTTACATGTCAACATTATGACCTGTTGAACTTTAATGCATGTCGTCCATATGGGGTCAACCTACTGACTGTCCACCTATCATCCGGAAACCTCCTTAATCACACAAAAGGAGCCCATTCCTGTGATGAGTAGGACGTTCCGGGGAAGGTTCCAACACTTTCTGCGCATAAGCTACAGCGGCTAACGCCAACTGAAGATGGCGTTAGCTGGTGATGGCAAACTCTGGAATGGGAAGAATTCCTAAATCTGACAGCTTCTAAGGGGATCCCTAATATTTGTGGGTAGATACCCCCCTGCAAGTGGGTTTTTTTGGGGGATATGCCGCTAATATTATTTTATAAATTGGCCTCCAAGGCTTCATAAATGTCCTCTGAAGTGTTTGATATACTTCACCAGTCAATGATTTTATTGGGGCTTCCCGTGTGTAGACGTAGAAACACCAATACAATGAATGGGAGAAGTCACAAATAATAATAATGAAGAAAAAATAAATTAAAAAAAGATCAAGTTGCCCCAACCAAAATCCGTAAGTGGCACCAACACCAGGCAACCTGTTCTGCTCGCGCAAAATCAGGGGACAACAAGTATAGGGACCCCAGCTAAAGGGAAGACTGCAACACGCTAGGCAAGCTGAACCGGTCACAGAATAACAGGGGAACCTGTTGTATCAGACAATAAAACTACCTGACCCTCCCGGGGTGCGGGGGCCAGGTTATGAAACAGAATGGAATCTTAGAATAATGGAGTGACCCTTACCCATAGTGACAAAATAGTTGAATAAATAAAGAAAAATATTTCTTTAAATAAAGCTTATTGGAATAAAACACTTTCAGAAACTATGGTGGTCATTCCGAGTTGATCGCTCGCTAGCAGTTTTTAGCAGCCGTGCAAACGCTATGCCGCCTCCCACTGGGAGTGTATTTTAGCTTAGCAGAAGTGCGAACGAAAGGATCGCAGAGCGGCTACAAAGTTTTTTTGTACAGTTTTAGTGTAGCTCAAAACCTACTCAGCGCATTTGATCACTTCAGACTGTTCAGTTCCTCTTTTGTCGTCACGAACACGCCCTGCGTTCGCCCAGCCACGCCTGCATTTTTCCTGGCATACCTGCGTTTTTTCGAACACTCCCTGAAAACGGTCAGTTGACACCCAGAAACGCCCTCTTCCTGTCAATCACTCTGCGGTCAGCAGTGCGACTGAAAAGCTTCGCTAGACCCTGTGTGAAACTACATTGTTCGTTGTATTAGTACATCGCGTATGCGAACAACTCGGAATGACCACCTATGTCAACTACTTTATTATAGTTTTTTAACATATACAAGTGGAACTGAAGTTTCAAGTTCCACTGTGGATGCATAAATCAGCGAGCCAGGTCACGTATGCGCATATCTGCGAGGACAGGCCAGTGAAATCTACTCAAGCAGTAAGCCAGCTGTCCTGACTGTAGTTTATTAATAAATGATCGGTTATAAATGAAAACCATCCCCATTGCGGTGCATATATCACAAATGCAGATGCAGTTATTTGGGCTAAATCTGCTTAAACCCAAGAGAATAACCTATAAAATGTGATGAGCTGAACGTCCACCATAGCACTATAAACACGCGAACAGTCTCCTAAGATGGAATATTGCGACAGCCTGATTTTCCTATTGGGATATGGCTCTTATACGTATATGACCTTGATAGCGGGTAGACAGTGATACTAAAATCAGTCAAGTATGCTGTTACCCTTAGGTGAAATAACACAGAACAGATGCTTCTTGTTAAGTGTCGGTACATCCACTATATAATGGGACGCTCTGCCGCTGGATAATCGAGTCTAGAGCTGAAAGAAATAATTGTGTGCACCTTTGTAGCAAAGTCAATGAGCTGTTTCCAATATTTCGCCGGCAAATGGTCTTTGCTGTATACTGAACTTCAGCTGTTCTATTGTAAGATTTGTATATAAACAGGGCCGGTTCCAGCGCTTTTTGCGCCCAGGGCAGAAAATGGGGGTGTGGCTTCATACAGGGGGCGTGGTCAGCTATGCCCCCTGTTCTGTAAAGAAGCGCCGCTGAAATGCTGTGCCGTGCGCGATGACGTCATCGCGCACCGCACAGCAAAGGTCCTCTCCACGAAGGGAAACTAGACGCGTGGAGAGGACCTTTGCTGTGCGGTAAAGGTCCTCTCCACGAAGGAAACTAGACGCGTGGTGTCTAGATTCCCTTAACAGCGGGCAGCGGCAGTGGGACACAGCAGGCAGCTGGGGGCAGTAGCGGCGGGCAGCTGGGGGCAGTAGCGGATCTTGCCATGGTGCATCTCCCTCCGGAAGGCGGCACCCTGGGCAAAAGTCCTGTTTGCCCGTGGCAATATCCGCTACTGTATATACACATAGGGGCTTATTTATGAAGACTACATTTACATAGGTGCAGAAATTGCACCATACAGTACTTGCCGACTCTCCCTCATTCTGCAGGAGACTCCCTGAAATAAGAGCAATCTCCCTAACTCCCCGAATAGACCAGCAATCTCCCTAATTGCACCTTACCCTCATTATGTAGCTGTTACAGTATGTAATAATAATAATTCAGGGATCTATACATTTAAATGTACTGGTTATAATGCACAATGACCCTAAGGATCCCCGGCATACATACAGATGGAGCCCTGCTCATTTATCCCTTTAATAGGATTAGCTGACCCATGGCAGTCGGACTTAATCCCCTGCTGTATTGTTCTCTCTGTATTTTATTGCAGCTGAGAACAATAGATGAAAGGCTTATGCTAATAAGCCTTGGTGCACCTAGGTGCAGCAGAGAAGCCAAGATGATCGTGGCTCCATCTGTACGTTCGGACTGGCGGCAGTTGAAATTCAGGTGCCGGCATTCTATCCATGTCAGGATCCCGGCATCAGCATTCCAACCAATGTCAGGATTCCGCCGTCGGCATTTTGACCGCCGGCATCCGATTGCCGGTATACTGACCGGATCCCGTGCAGGGAGTTGTATCCCGATTATCCAAACGGGATGCAGTCAATTTGACGGCAGTCAGGATCCCGGCGGTCAGGATATTACCAACGCCGGAATCCCGCCAGCCGGCAATGCCGCCAGCCGGAATCCAGGAGCTGCAGGGCTATTCCCACTTGCGGGTATCCATAGAGAGGGAATAGATCCTGTGGCGAGCACAGCAAGCCCGTATAGGGGACTTTTAGCGCTTGCCCTGCTGCCGGCATTCTGACGGGCGGGATGCCGCTGTCGTGATACGGACAACTGGCATCCCGTCTGTCGGTAAACCATACTGACTCCATCCAAACACAGTATGATTTTGGTGATCCTGAGAGGGGTTTAGGTGGTCATTCCGAGTTGATCGCTAGCTGCATTCGTTCGCTCTGCGGCGATGAGGCAGAGAAACGGCAGTTCTGCGCATGCGTATGCGGCGCAATGCGCATGAGCGACATACTATTACAACGGCCGATGTAGTTTCACACAGGGTCTAGCGATGCTTTTCAGTCACACTGCTGACCGCAGAGTGATTGACAGGAAGAGGGCGTTTCTGGGTGTCAACTGACCGTTTTCAGGGAGTGTTCGAAAAAACACAGGGAGTGTTCGGAAAAACGCAGACGTGGCTGGGCGAACTCAGGGCGTGTTTGTGACGTCAAAACAGAAACTGAACAGTCTGAAGTGATCGCAAGCGCTGAGTAGGTTTTGAGCTACTCTGAAACTACACAAAACACTTTGTAGCCGCTCTGCGATCCTTTCATTCGCACTTCTAAGCTAAAATACACTCCCAGCGTTTGCACGGCTGCTAAAAACAGCTAGCGAGCGATCAACTCGGAATGACCACCTTAGTTTCCGCTTTTTGGGAAGAGAAGATTTCTGTCTAGCGTTAGGAGAAGATGGAAGTAGTTTTGTTCTCACAGTCCCTGGAGAAGGGCGCCGCGGTGGTCTGGCACGCAGTATCTCCATATACACCAACCATAAGCGTTACCAAAGCCTTTACAGAGACATATTTTTGCCTGTAGCTGAAATACTTCAGGAGCAAACTTCTCTCATTCTGCTTTTTAATCTCTTTGTAAATCAGCTAAATTGGCAGGTTGCCTAAGACCTATTTATGGCATGATATTCCCAAGGAAACACAACTTAAAAAGAAATAGGATAAAAGTGGCATCAATTACAACGTAACCAGTAAACGACGCAATCATTTTGCAATGTTAATTGTAACTACTTTGTCACTTATTAAACAAAAAAAAAGCAATTGGTCTTGACCTGTATAATTTGGCAGAGTCCTCAGAAACTGCTGCAAAAAATGAGGCCACAAGCGAGACAAATGAACGCTTGTTGGGGCAGACCTGAAATATGTTGAGGATCTGGCCAAGAAATCGTTACTACTGGGCCCCATCCAAAGAGCCGCCAGTCTGCGGAATCCGATTCCAGGGGAGACTGTGATAGAAGAGCCATTAAGGAAATTCAAGTTGAAATTGAGTAAGTTCCTGGAGGAAGTGTTAGTGCAGGAGCCTGCAGGCTGCAGTTACAGTCCAATCTAGTGCTTATAATAGCGTTATCTGAATTGAATGCTGTTACCATATCCCAGAAGCTGGGTCCAGCCTCCCTGGCTACAATCTAAGGTTACTCAATACACGTTACATGGGGGGTCATTTTGAGTTGATCACTCGCTAGCAGTTTTTAGCAGCCGTGCAAACGCAATGCCGCCGCCCACGGGGGAGTGTATTTTCGCTTTGCAGAAGTGCGAACGCCTGTGCAGCAGAGCGCCTGCAAAATCTTTTTGTGCAAAACAAGACCAGCCCTGTAGTTACTCTTCGTGTGCGTTGATTCTAACGATGGTGGACGGCTTTTGACGTCACACATACGCCCAGCGTTCACCCAGCCACGCCTGCGTTTTTCTAAGCACACCCTAAAAATGGTCGGTTGACACCCAGAAATGCCCACTTCATGTCAATCTTCCTGCGTTGTGCCGTGCGACTGAAAGCTTCGGTAGAACCTGTGCAAAACCACAAAGGACTTTGTACCCGTACGTCGCGCGTGCGCATTGCGGTGCATACGTATGCGCAGAAATGCCGATTTTTAGCCTGATCGCTGCGCTGCGAACAACGGCAGCTAGCGATCAACTTGGAATGACCCCCAAGATGCGAAAGGAAAGTGCAATGCAGCACACAAAAGTACAGAGAGTTTTATTTAAAGGAACTTTGGACTTAAAAGACATATAAAAATGCTCCCCCATTTGGATGCTTATCAGACTGATATATAAATATCTATATATATATATCTATATATATATATCTATATATATATATATACAAAGTGATTCATCGCGCCCTACGGGCGCTCTACACACCGTCATAAGGGGCTACGCCCCCTTAACCATTGCACACCCTTGTGGCGTGCAATATTTTTGTTATATGGAGTATTACCTCCAATCATAATTGTGTGAGTGGTTAAATATTGCACAGACAAAGGGCGCGCAATAGTTAAGGGGTCGAAGCCCCTTGCAATGGCGTGAACAGCGCACACAGGGCCTGATGAATCACCTAGTAGGTGCTGTGGTTGGGGGAGTGGCGGGTGTGGGGAAGACGCGGATGGGATCCGGGGGGTGCCACAGGAGGGGGAGGGGCGGTTGCGGTGGTGCCGCACGTGGGGGAGGGGCGGTTGCGGTGGTGCTGCAGGTGGGGGAGGGGCTGGTGTGGTGGTGCCGCAGGTGGGGGTCCGGAGCCGCCGCGGGTGGGGGAGGAGCAGTTGCGGGGGGTGCCCAGGTGGGGGAGGGGCGGGTGCGGGGTTGCTGCTGGTGGAGGAGGGGGTCTGGAGCTACCTGCGGGTGCTTCATTAGGTAAGTGTCTGGAAAGAGAGTGTGTGTGTATATACAGTGTCTGTGTATACTGTATATATGTGTGACTTTGTATGTGTGTAATCTATGTACAGTATGTATATGTGTGTGTTTGTATATATATATATATATATATATGTCTGTTGTGTGTGTATGTGTGTATGTGTGACTGCGGCATAATGTGTGTAAGCGGCACTGGTACAGGGGGCATTACGTGTGTAAGCGGCACTGCTACAGGGGGCGTTACGTGTGTAAGCGTCACTGGTACAGAGGGCGCTACGTGTGTATGCGTCACTGCTACAGGGGGCGTTACGTGTGTAAGCGTCACTGGTACAGGGGGCGTTACGTGTGTAAGCGGCACTGGTACAGAGGGCGTTACGTGTGTAAGCGTCACTGCTACAGAGGCGTTACGTGTGTAAGCGTCACTGGTACAGGGGGCGTTACGTGTGTAAGCGTCACTGGTACAGGGGGCGTTACGTGTGTAAGCGTCACTGGTACAGGGGGCATTACGTGTGTAAGCGGCACTGCTACAGGGGGCGTTACGTGTGTAAGCGTCACTGGTACAGGGGGCGTTACGTGTGTAAGCGGCACTGGTACAGAGGGCGTTACGTGTGTAAGCGTCACTGCTACAGGGGGCGTTACGTGTGTAAGCGTCACTGGTACAGGGGGCGTTACGTGTGTAAGCGTCACTGGTACAGGGGGCGTTACGTGTGTAAGCGTCACTGGTACAGGGGGCGTTACGTGTGTAAGCGTCACTGGTACAGGGGGCGTTACGTGTGTAAGCGTCACTGGTACAGGGGGTGTTACTTGTGTAAGCGGCACTGGTACAGGGGGTGTTACTTGTGTAAGCGTCACTGGTACATTACATGTGCTGTGTTGCGGAGTCAGGGCCTCTGGGGATCTGGGCGCGGCTGTGGTGGGGGGGCACTTCTGTAACATCACACGCAGAGGAGGCTCCGGGGCTCAGAGAGTATGCGGCGCAGGGAGGGCTATGAAAGCCTTCCGCTGCGCCGCTTTCATACACATCTATGCCGGTGGCTGCAGCAGCTTTTGTTACACCTGCGCTGCGGCTAGGGAGTGGGGATTGTTGATGCCGGAGGGGGCAGGCGGACTGGCAGCAGGACATAGGATGCTGCAGTAAAAGGATTCCCCCCCCCCTATCTGCAGTGCAGAGACTTGCTGCAGATGCAGTGGCATACCCTCCAGCTGAACCTTTTTGGCAGGTACAGTCCCTTTTTTTTTTGGTCTGTACCTATTATTGACTCTCGAAGCTTCCATTCAAAGTATAGGAAAAGGGGCGAGGCCACGTGGCTGTACATGAGGCCACGCCCCCTTTTTTGTAGCTGCGGATGCAGTTGGACTATTTTGGGGAGTGGAGCTGGAGCTGCAGCTCCATCAGTCCCATTGCTAATCCTGCTCTGTGAAAACACAGCAGGCAAAGAGCAGATCCTCGCATTGGATGTAACCTGTGTGGGAGGGTGTTTCTCGCCCCATCAGCTGTGGACTGGGTGTGATAGACCTGCCACTAACCCAATGAGAGCTCCTAGCCACGCCCAGCGTTATACACACAGGCACAGAGTCACAGATCTGGGCTATTATATAGGAGATATATATATATATATACACTGCTCAAAAAAATAAAGGGAACACTAAAATAACACATCCTAGATCTGAATGAATGAAATATTCTTATTAAATACTTTGTTCTTTACATAGTTGAATGTACTGACAACAAAATCACACAAAAATTAGAATTTACTTACCGATAATTCTATTTCTCGTAGTCCGTAGTGGATGCTGGGAACTCCGTAAGGACCATGGGGAATAGCGGCTCCGCAGGAGACTGGGCACAAAAGTAAAGCTTTAGGACTACCTGGTGTGCACTGGCTCCTCCCCCTATGATCCTCCTCCAAGCCTCAGTTAGGATACTGTGCCCGGACGAGCGTACACAATAAGGAAGGATTTATGAATCCCGAGTAAGACTCATACCAGCCACACCAATCACACCGTACAACTTGTGATCTGAACCCAGTTAACAGCATGATAACAGAGGAGCCTCTGGATAGATGGCTCACAACAATAACCCGATTTAGTTAACAATAACTATGTACAAGTATTGCAGACAATCCGCACTTGGGATGGGCGCCCAGCATCCACTACGGACTACGAGAAATAGAATTATCGGTAAGTAAATTCTTATTTTCTCTGACGTCCTAGTGGATGCTGGGAACTCCGTAAGGACCATGGGGATTATACCAAAGCTCCCAAACGGGCAGGAGAGTGCGGATGACTCTGCAGCACCGAATGAGAGAACTCCAGGTCCTCCTCAGCCAGGGTATCAAATTTGTAGAATTTAGCAAACGTGTTTGCCCCTGACCAAGTAGCTGCTCGGCAAAGTTGTAAAGCCGAGACCCCTCGGGCAGCCGCCCAAGATGAGCCCACCTTCCTTGTGGAATGGGCTTTTACAGATTTTGGCTGTGGCAGGCCTGCCACAGAATGTGCAAGCTGAATTGTACTACAAATCCAACGAGCAATAGTCTGCTTAGAAGCAGGAGCACCCAGCTTGTTGGGTGCATACAGGATAAACAGCGAGTCAGATTTTCTGACTCCAGCCGTCCTGGAAACATATATTTTCAAGGCCCTGACTACGTCCAACAACTTGGAGTCCTCCAAGTCACTAGTAGCCGCAGGTACCACAATAGGTTGGTTCAGATGAAACACTGAAACCACCTTAGGGAGAAAATGAGGACGAGTCCTCAATTTCGCCCTGTCTGAATGGAAGATCAGATAAGGGCTTTTACAGGATAAAGCCCGCCAATTCTGACACGCGCCTGGCCGAGGCCAGGGCCAACAACATGACCACTTTCCATGTGAGATATTTTAACTCCACAGATTCAAGTGGTTCAAACCAATGTGACTTTAGGAACCCCAAAACTACATTGAGATCCCAAGGTGCCACTGGAGGCACAAAAGGAGGCTGTATATGCAGTACCCCTTTTACAAACGTCTGAACTTCAGGAACTGAAGCTAGTTCTTTCTGGAAGAAAATTGACAGGGCCGAAATTTGAACCTTAATGGACCCCAATTTTAGGCCCATAGACACTCCTGTTTACAGGAAATGCAGGAATCGACCTAGTTGAAATTCCTCCATCGGGGCCTTAGTGGCCTCGCACCACGCAACATATTTTCGCCAAATGCGGTGATAATGCTTTGCGGTTACATCCTTCCTGGCTTGATTAGGGTAGGGATGACTTCATCCGGAATGCCTTTTTCCTTCAGGATCCGGCGTTCAACCGCCCTGCCGTCAAACGCAGCCGCGGTAAGTCTTGGAATAGACAGGGTCCTTGCTGGAGCAGGTCCCTTCTTAGAGGTAGAGGCCACGGGTCCTCCGTGAGCATCTCTTGAAGTTCCGGGTACCAAGTCCTTCTTGGCCAATCCGGAGCCACGAGTATAGTTCTTACTCCCCTCCGTCTTATAATTCTCAGTACTTTTGGTATGAGAGGAAGAGGAGGGAACACATACACTGACTGGTACACCCACGGTGTTACCAGAGCGTCCACAGCTATTGCCTGAGGGTCCCTTGACCTGGCGCAATACCTGTCCAATTTTTTGTTTAGGCGGGACGCCATCATGTCCACCTTTGGTTTTTCCCAACGGTTTACAATCATGTGGAAGACTTCTGGGTGAAGTCCCCACTCTCCCGGGTGGAGGTCGTTGAAGTGATGTCTCCAGGCTTGACCACAAGCCCTGGAAATTTCTTCCCTGTGTGACTGCTCCCCAGCCTCGCAGGCTGGCATCCGTGGTCACCAGGACCCAGTCCTGAATGCCGAATCTGCGGCCCTCTAGAAGATGAGCACTCTGCAACCACCACAGGAGAGACACCCTTGTCTTTGGTGACAGGGTTATCCGCTGATGCATCTGAAGATGCGATCCGGACCATTTGTCCAGCAGGTCCCACTGGAAAGTTCTTGCGTGGAATCTGCCGAATAGAATTGCTTCGTAGGAAGCCACCATTTTTCCCAGGACCCTTGTGCACTGATGCACTGACACTTGGCCTGGTTTTAGGAGGTTTCTGACTAGTTCGGATAACTCCCTGGCTTTCTCCTCCAGGAGAAACACCTTTTTCTGGACTGTGTCCAGGATCATCCCTAGGAATAGAAGACGTGTCGTCGGAATCAGCTGCGATTTTGGAATATTGAGAATCCAACCGTGCTGCCGCAACACTACTTGAGATAGTGCTACCCCGACTATCTGAAACTGATAGTGACAGTTCTGTACCACAAACCTGAGGTACCCTTGGTGAGAAGGGTAAATTGGGACATGGAGATAAGCATCCTTGATGTCCAGAGACACCATATAATCCCCTTCTTCCAGGTTCGCAATCACCACTCTGAGTGACTCCATCTTGAATTTGAACCTTTGTATGTAAGTGTTCAAGGATTTCAGATTTAAAATAGGTCTCACCGAGCCGTCCGGCTTCGGTACCACAAACAGCGTGGAATAATACCCCTTTCCCTGTTGTAGGAGGGGTACCTTGATTATCACCTGCTGGGAATACAGCTTGTGAATGGCTTCCAATACCGCCTCCCTGTCGGAGGGAGACGTCGGTAAAGCAGACTTTAGGAAACGGCGAAGGGGAGACGTCTCGAATTCCAATTTGTACCCCTGAGATACCACCTGAAGGATCCAGGGGTCCACCTGTGAGTGAGCCCACTGCACGCTGAAATTTTTTTAGACGGGCCCCCATCGTGCCTGAGTCCGCTTGTAAAGCCCCAGCGTCATGCTGAGGACTTGGCAGAAACGGGAGAGGGCTTCTGTTCCTGGGAACTGGCTGTTTGCTGCAGCCTTTTTCCTCTCCCTCTGCCACGGGGCAGAAATGAGGAGCCTTTTGCCCGCTTGCCCTTATGGGGCCTAAAGGACTGCGCCTGATAATACGGCGTCTTCTTATGTTGAGAGGCTACCTGGGGTAAAAATGTGGATTTCCCAGCCGTTGCCGTGGCCACCAGGTCTGTTAGACCTACCCCAAATAACTCCTCCCTTTTATAAGGCGATACTTCCATATGCCTTTTGGAATCAGCATCACCTGACCACTGTCTTGTCCATAACCCTCTTCTGGCAGAAATGGACAGCGCACTTACTCTTGATGCCAGTCGGCAAATATCCCTCTGTGCATCACGCATATATAGAAATGCATCTTTTAAATGCTCTATAGTCAGTAATATACTGTCCCTATCTAGGGTATCAATATTGTCAGTCAGGGAATCCGACCAAGCCACCCTAGCACTGCACATCCAGGCTGAGGCGATTGCTGGTCGCAGTATCACACCCGTGTGAGTGTATATACATTTTTAGGATATTTTCCAGCTTTCTGTCAGCAGGTTCCTTAAGGGCGGCCGTATCCGGGGACGGTAGTGCCACCTGTTTAGACAAGCGTGTGAGCGCTTTATCCACCCTAGGGGGTGTTTCCCAACGTGCCCTATCCTCTGGCGGGAAGGGGTATGATGCTAATAACTTTTTTGGAATTAACAGTTTTTATCGGGGGAAACCCACGCATCATCACACACTTCATTTAATTCCTCAGATGCAGGAAAAACTACAGGCAGTTTTTTCTCACCCAACATAATACCCTTTTTAGTGGTACTGGTATTATCAGAAATATGTAAAACATTTTCCATAGCCTCAATCATGTAACGTGTGGCCCTACTGGAAGTCACATTCGTCTCTTAATCGTCGACACTGGAGTCAGTATCCGTGTCGGCGTCTGTATCTGCCATCTGAGGTAACGGGCGTTTTAGAGCCCCTGATGGCTTTTGAGACACCTGGACAGGCACAGGCTGAGTAGCCGGCTGTCTCATATCATCAATCTTTTGTAAAGAGCTGACACTGTCACGTAATTCCTTCCATAAGCTCAGCCACTCAGGTGTCGACTCCCTAGGGGGTGACATCTCCATTACAGGCAATTGCTCCGCCTCCACACCATTTTCCTTCTCATACATGTCGACACAATCGTACCGACACACAGCACACACACAGGGAATGCTCTGATAGAGGACAGGACCCCACTAGCCCTTTGGGGAGACAGAGGGAGAGTATGCCAGCACACACCAGAGCGCTATATATATACAGGGATAACCTTATAGAAGTGTTTTTCCCCTTATAGCTGCTGTTTTATTAATACTGCGCCTAATTAGTGCCCCCCTCTCTTTTTTAACCCCTTTCTGTAGTGTAGTAACTGCAGGGGAGAGCCAGGGAGCTTCCCTCCAACGGAGCTGTGAGAGAAAATGGCGCCAGTGTGCTGAGGAGATAGGCTCCGCCCCTTTTTCGCTGACTTTTCTCCCGCATTTTTATGGATTCTGGCAGGGGTTAAAATACATCCATATAGCCCTGGGGGTTATATGTGATGTATGTTTGCCAGCCAAGGTGTTTTTATTGCTGCTCAGGGCGCCCCCCCCCCCCCCCCAGCGCCCTGCACCCTCAGTGACTGCAGTGTGAGGTGTGTATGAGGAGCAATGGCGCACAGCTGCAGTGCTGTGCGCTACCTTGGTGAAGACTGATGTCTTCTGCCGCCGATTTTCCGGACCTCTTCTTGCTCCTGGCTCTGTAAGGAGGCCGGCGGCGCGGCTCTGGGACCGGACTCCGAGGCTGGGCCTGTGTTCGGTCCCTCTGGAGCTAATGGTGTCCAGTAGCCAAGAAGCCCAAGCTGGCTGCAAGCAGGCAGGTTCGCTTCTTCTCCCCTTAGTCCCTCGATGCAGTGAGCCTGTTGCCAGCAGGTCTCACTGAAAATAAAAAACCTAAAACTAAACTTTCACTAAGAAGCTCAGGAGAGCCCCTAGTGTGCACCCTTCTCGGCCGGGCACAAAAATCTAACTGAGGCTTGGAGGAGGGTCATAGGGGGAGGAGCCAGTGCACACCAGGTAGTCCTAAAGCTTTACTTTTGTGCCCAGTCTCCTGCGGAACCGCTATTCCCCATGGTCCTTACGGAGTTCCCAGCATCCACTAGGACGTCAGAGAAAATGATCAATGGAAATCAAATTTATTAACCCATGGAGGTCTGGATTTGGAGTCACCCTCAAAATGAAAGTGGAAAAACACACTACAGGCTGATCCAACTTTGATGTAATGTCCTTAAAACAAGTAAAAATGAGGCTCAATAGTGTGTGTGGCCTCCACGTGCCTGTATGACCTCCCTACAACCCACACAAGTGGCTCAGGTAGTGCAGCTCATCCAGGATGGCACATCAATGTGAGCTGTGGCAAGAAGGTTTGCTGTGTCTGTCAGTGTAGTGTCCAGAGCATGGAGGCGCTACCAGGAGACAGGCCAGTACATCAGGAGACGTGGAGGAGGCCGTAGGAGGGCAACAACCCAGCAGCAGGACCGCTACCTCCGCCTTTGTGCAAGGAGGAACAGGAGGAGCACTGCCAGAGCCCTGCAAAATGACCTCCAGCAAGCCACCAATGTGCATGTGTCTACTCAAACGATCAGACACAGACTCCATGAGGGTGGTATGAGGGCCCGACGTCCACAGGTGGGGGTTGTGCTTACAGCCCAACACCGTGCAGGACATTTGGCATTTGCCAGAGAACACTAAGATTGGCAAATTCGCCACTGGCGCCCTGTGCTCTTCACAGATGAAAGCAGGTTCTCACTGAGCACATGTGACAGACGTGACAGAGTCTGGAGACGCCAAGGAGAACGTTCTGCTGCCTGCAACATCCTCCATCCTCGGTTTGGCAGTGGGTCAGTAATGGTGTGGGGTGGCATTTCTTTGGGGGGCCGCACAGCCCTCCATGTGCTCGCCAGAGGTAGCCTGACTGCCATTAGGTACCGAGATGAGATCCTCAGACCCCTTGTGAGACCATATGCTGGTGCGGTTGGCCCTGGGTTCCTCCTAATGCAAGACAATGCTAGACCTCATGTGGCTGGAGTGTGTCAGCAGTTCCTGCAAGACAAAGGCATTGATGCTATGGACTGGCCCGCCCGTTCCCCAGACCTGAATCCAATTGAGCACATATGGGACATCATGTCTCGCTCCATCCACCAACATCCATTGCAACACAGACTGTCCAGGAGTTGGCGCATGCTTTAGTCCAGGTCTGGGAGGAGATCCCTCAGGAGACCATCCGCCACCTCATCAGAAGCATGCCCAGGCGTTGTAGGGAGGGCATACAGGCACGTGGAGGCCACACACACTACTGAGCCTCATTTTGACTTGTTTTAAGGACATTACATCAAAGTTGGATCAGCCTGTAGCATGTTTTTCCACTTTAATTTTGAGGGTGACTCCAAATCCAGATCTCCATGGGTTAATAAATTTGATTTCCATTGATCATTTTTGTGTGATTTTGTTGTCAGCACATTCAACTATGTAAAGAACAAAGTATTTAAGAAGAATATTTCATTCATTCAGATCTAGGATGTGTCATTTTAGTGTTCCCTTTATTTTTTTGAGCAGTGTATATATACTGTATATATATATATATATATATATATATATATATATATATACAGGGTGTTTGAAGTGGCACTCACAATCTATTCATCCACAACCGCTGGGGTGCCTACATTCCAAGGTCCCATAACACAATCAAAAAACCATAAGGAAGGCACTCACCAGACTTGAAATAAATTGCAAATAAAACTTTTTATCGAACCTCACATAAGCAGCATAATTGTGGTCAGTCAACGTTTCGATCCCAAGCCGGACCTTTGTCAAGACCAGAGTTTTATTTGCAATTTATTTCAAGTCCGGTGAGTGCCTTCCTTATGCTTTTTTGATTTTATATATATATATATATATATATATATATATAATTTTTTCATTTTTTATTTAATTTATTTTTTTAAGGAAGGAATGTGATTGTGTGGGGAGGAGATATTTTGCTAGACACAGACATTCCTGTTATTAATCAAGATACTGTGGTAAATGACTGATAACAGAGAACAGTGGCCTGCATATGTATTGTACATAGAATGGCCAACACCTCAACTTTTATAAGATACTAGGTGATTCATCGCGCCCTACGGGCGCTCTTCACACCGTCGTAAGGGGCTACGCCCCCTTAACCCTTGCACGCCCTTGTGACGTGCAATATTTTTATTATATGGAGTATTACCTCTAATCATAATTGTTTGAGTGGTTAAATATTGCACGGACAAAGGGCGTGCGATGGTTAAGGGGTCGAAGCCCCTTGCAATGCGGTGAACAGCGCACGCAGGGTCTGATGAATCACCTAGTAGGTGCTTTGGTTGGGGGAGTGGCGGGTGGGGGGAGATACGGATGGGATCCAGGGGTGCCGCGGGAGGGGCGGTTGCGGTGGTGCTGCAGGTGGGGGAGGGGCTGGTGCGGTGGTGCTGCAGGTGGGGGTCCGGAGCCACCGCGGGTGGGGGAGGAGCAGTTGCGGGAGTGCCCCGGGTGGGGGAGGGGCGAATGCAGTGGTGCGGTGGGAGGTACGGGTGCGGGCTCGCTGCGGGTGGAGGAGGGGGTCCGGAGCTATCGCAGGTGCTGGAGGGGGTGTGTGGGGGTGCCGCGGATGGGGCCCGGAGGTACTGTGAGTGAGGGAGGGGTGGGTAATGCTTCTCCTGCTTCTCCTCCTGTCAGCAGCTAAGCTGCTATCATCCCTTTGGCAGTGGCTCTCCCGGAGACTCGCACAGCAGCCAGTCACTATTGTTTGCGCCGGTGTCCCAACGCTCCGTATTACAGGGAAGAAGATGCACTCAATAAACTACAGCTCCCAGCAGCCCTAAGGGCCAGAATGCTTCGGCACTAAGGGCTGCTGGGAGCTGTAGTTTAGGGGGCGTTACGTGTGTAAGCATCACTGGTACAGGGGGGCGTTACGTGTGTAAGTGGCACTGGTACAGGGGGCATTACATGTCTAAGCATCACTGGTACAGAGGGCATTACGTGTCTAAGCATCACTGGTACAGAGGGCATTACGTGTCTAAGCGGCACTGGTACAGAGGAGGCATTACATGTGTAAGCGTCACTGCTACGGGGGGCGTTAAGTGTGTAAGCGTCACTGGTACAGGGGGTGTTACTTGCGTAAGAGTCACTGGTACATGGGGGCGTTACATGTGTAAGCGTCACTGGTACAAGGGGTGTTACTTGCGTAAGCATCACTGGTACATGGAGGCGTTACATGTGTAAGCGTCACTGGTACAGGGGGCGTTGCGTGTGTAGGCGACACTGGTACAGGGGGCATAACGTGTGTAAGCGTCACTGGTACATGGGGGCGTTACATGTATAAGAGTCACTGGTACAGGGGCGTTACATGTATAAGCGTCTCTGGTACAGGGGGGCGTTACGTGTGTAAGAATCACTGATACAGGGGCGTTACGTGTCTAAGCATCACTGGTACAGAGGGCATTATGTGTCTAAGCGGCACTGCTACGGGGGCGTTACGTGTGTAAGCGGCACTGGTACAGGGGGTGTTACGTGTGTAAGCGTCACTGGTACAGGGGGGCGTTACGTGTGTAAGCGTCACTGGTACAGGGGGCGTTACGTGTCTAAGCATCACTGGTACAGAGGGCATTATGTGTCTAAGCGGCACTGCTACGGGGGGCGTTACGTGTGTAAGCGGCACTGGTACAGGGGGGCATTACATGTGTAAGAGTCACTGGTACAGGGGGAGTTACGTTTCTAAGTGGCACAGATACAGGGGGCGTTATGTGTCTAAGCGTAACTGGTACAGGGGGGGCATTACGTGTGTAAGCGTCACTGGTACAGGGGGCGTTACGTGTGTAAGCGTCACTGGTACAGGGGGCGTTACGTGTGTAAGCATCACTGGTACAGGGGGCGTTACGTGTCTAAGCATCACTGGTACAGGGGGCGTTACGTGTGTAAGCATCACAGGTACATGGGGGCGTTACATGTGTAAGTGGCACTGGTACAGGGGGGGCGTTACATGTGTAAGCATCCCTGGTACAGAGGGCATTACGTGTCTAAGCGGCACTGGTACAGAGGGTGTTACGTATGTAAGCGTCACTGCTGCGGGGGGCGTTACGTGTGTAAGCGTCACTGGTACAGGGGGGCGTTACGTGTGTAAGCGTCACTGGTACAGGGGGCGGTACGTGTGTGTTAGCGTCACTGGTACAGGGGGCATTACGTGTGTAAGTAGCACTACTACAGGGGCGTTACGTGTCTAAGCGTCACTGCTACAGGGGGCGTTGTGTCTAAGCGTAACTGGTACAGGGGGGCGTTACGTGTGTAAGCGTCACTGGTACAGGGGGCGTTACGTGTGTAAGCTTCACTGGTACAGGGGGCGTTACGTGTGTAAGCTTCACTGGTACAGGTGGCGCTTTCATACACATCTATGCCGGTGGCCGCAGCAGCTTTTGTTCCACCTGCGCTGCGGCTAGGGAGTGTGGATTGTTGATGCTGGAGGGGGCAGGCGGACTGGCAGCAGGACATAGGACGCTGCAGTAAAAGGATTTTTCCCCCCTATCTACAGCGCAGAGACTTGCTGCAGATGCAGTGGCATACCCTCCATCTGCACCTTTTTGGCAGGTACAGGACCTTTGTTTTATGGTCTGTACCGATTATTGACTCTCCAAGCTTCCAATGAAAGTATAGGAAAAGGGGCGTGGCCACACGGCTGTACCCGTGGTCACGCCCCCTTTTCGAATGTGTATCAATGTTTATGTGTAAAGTGTTGGAGGGTATGATGCTGCAGATGCAGGGGGACTATTTTGGGGTGTGGGGCTGGAGCTGCAGCTCCATCAGTCCCATTGCTAATACTGCTCTGTGAAAACACAGCAGGCAAAGAACAGAGCCTCCCATTGGAAGTAACCTGTGTGGGAGGGCGTTTCTCACCCAATCAGCTGTGGACAGGGTGTGATAGACCTGCCACTAACCCAGTGAGAGATGCGTTATACACACAGACACAAAGTCACAGAGCTGGGCTGTTATATAGGAGATACTAAACTGTGCAAAAGTTTTAGGCAGGTGTGGAAAAATGCTGCAAAGTAAGACTGCTTTCAAAAATAGAAGCATATGAGGGAGGAGGGCCAGTGGCGGAACTACCGCCAGTGCAAGCAGTGCCTTGAACTGGGGCCCACCGCTGTCAAGGGGCCCAAAGCATAGACGACGATTCCGTACAGTTAGTCTAGCCGCCGCAGCACCCGCAGTCAGTGAATTGAGACGCGCTGGGGGCTGCGGCAGCGCTTCCGTACATTGCAATGTATAAAACCCTACCCAAAAAATGTTAAGGTTTTTTTTTTTCACACTGTAATGTACGAAAGCGCGTCTCAATCCACTGCGGGGGCTAGAATTATACATACTGAAGTCCACACACACCCTCCCATACTTTACTGGAACAGCGGCCAGGAGACCCCTGGCAACTTGCAGGGGACCCCCTGACAATACGCAGGAAACCCCTGGCAACGTGTAGGAAACCCCTGGCAATGCACAGGAAACCCATAGCAACATGCTGGAGACCCTTGACAACGCGCATGAAACCCATAGCAACGTGCTGGAAACCCCTGGCAACGCACATGAAACCCCTGGCAACACGCAGGTAAAAATATCTAAACTGGCACTGTGGGGGCATATCTAGCACTGTGGGGGCATATCTGGAACTATGAGGGCATATCTGGCACCGTGGGGGCATGTGTATCTGGCAATGTGGGGGCATATCTGGCAACGTGGGGGAATATGTGTATCTGGCACAGTGGGGGCATATCTAGCACTGTGGAAGCATGTGTATTTGGAATGTGTGGGGGCAAATCTGGTAACGTGGCGGAATATGTGTATCTGGCACAGTGGGGGCGTATCTAGCACTGTGGAAGCATGTGTATTTGGCAATGTGAGGGCATATCTGGCACCTAGGGGGCATATGTGTATCTGGCACTGTGGGGGCATATCTAGCACCGTGGGGGCATATCTGGCACTGTGGGGGCATGTGTGTATCTGGCACTGTGAGGCATATCTGGCACTGTGGGGATATATGTGTATCTGGCACTGCACTATTTGGGTCATATGTGTATTACGCCCCTATTTTCAATGGCCGCACCCCCTGTGGCCACACCCATTTTATGCCGTGCACACGCCTTCGGCGCACGCACACAGCACAACTAACAATTTTTTTGTACTTGCACCGCTATGTATATATATATATATATATATATATATATATATATATACAGTATATATATATATATATATATATAGCCGACGGACTTGAAAGTAATAAGAATGGAGATCACTCCATGCTCAGGCTATTATATATAAAATAAGAGAGCATGCAAAGAATCTCTAATTTGGAGTTGGGGGGGAGGGGGGTGCACTTGGACGGGATGAGGGGGGCCAAAGCATTTTGTTTTACCGGGGGCCACAGCTCGCTAGTTCCTCCACTGAGGAGGGCCCTGCCCATAAGAGCTTATATACTAAGAGGAATCATCACAAAAGCTTTCATAGAACCATAGAATTTTACATCAGATAAGAACCACTTGGTCCATCTAGTCTGCCCCTTTTTTAACCATATTGTTACCTCAAACCCTATTTAATCCTTATTTTGTTGCAAGGATATCCTTATGTCTATCCCATGCATGTTTAAATTGTTCTACTGTCTTAGCCTCTACCACCTCTGATGGGAGGCTATTCCACTTGTCCACTACACTTTCTGTGAGCTAACTAAAGTTTCCCCTGAACCTCCCTCCCTCCAGTTTCAGCGCAGGTTCTCATGTTCTATATACTACTTCTCTTCCTTGGAAGAATGTTTCCCTCCTGGACTTAGTTAAAACCCTTTATATATTCCAAAGTTTCTATCATGTCCCCCCTTTCCCTTCTCCGATCCAAACTATACTGTCACGGCTTATTTTGTTTGTGAACACCGGACAAGTACTGGACACTGGGTTCTGTCTTGAGCGCTGTGGACAGAATTGGGCTGGCTTGATGAATGATCTGCTCATCCAGAAGTGATAGTCAGGCAGTATGCTCTATGAAGAAAGGTGACCAGCTATGGGTTCTGGAACACTGGTGGTGAGAGCCACCAGTGCAATGAGTAGCTGGGTTGTCACCTAGTAGAAAGTCTCATGAGAACTGGTGAATTAACGGAATGCTGGGAGAACCAGCAATGCAGGAGATTCACTGATCACTGGTTGGGACCAGTGTAGTAGCTGTTGAGGAGACTGAGGACATCAGCAATGACTGTAGAAGAAGCTGAGGGCATCAGCAATAATTGTAGATGAAGCTGAGGGCATCAGCAATAATTGTAGATGAAGCTGAGGACATCAGCAATAATTGTAGATGAAGCTGAGGACATCAGCAATAATTGTAGATGAAGCTGAGGGCATCAGCAATGACTGTAGAGAAAGCTGAGGGCATCAGCAATGACTGTAGATGAAACTGATGGTATCAGCAATGACTGCAGATGAAGTTGAGGGCATCAGCAATGACTGTAGAAGAAGCTGAGGGCATCGGCAATAATTGAAGACGAAGTTGAGGGCATCAGCAATGACTGTAGATGAAGCTGAGGGCATCAGCAATGACTAGAGGAAGCTGAGGGCATCGGCAATTATTGTAGACGAAGCTGAGGGGATCAGCAATAACTGTAGACGAAGCTGGGGGCATCAGCAATGAATGTAGAAGAAGCTGAGGGCATCAGCAATGACTGTAGAGAAAGCTGAGGGCATCAGCAATGACTGTAGAGGAAGCTGAGGACATCAGCAATAACTGTAGAAGAAGCTGAGAGCACCAGCAATAACTGTAGAGGAAGCTGAGGGCATCAGCAGTAACTGTAGATGAAGCTGAGGACATCAGCAATGACTGTAGAGGAAGCTGAGGGCATCAACAATGACTGTAGAGGAAGCTGAGGGCATCAGCAATGACTGTAGAGGAAACGGAGGGCATCAACAATAACTGTAGAAAAAGCTGTGAGCATCAGCAATAACTGTAGAGGAAGCTGAGGGCATTAGCAGTAACTGTAGACGAAGCTGAGGACATCAGCAATGCAGATTTCCAGATGCTGGACAATTGTGGTGGCACAGTGGGGGTCCCAAATGCTGTGTAATGCAGTGTCAGCACTGCTGGTTTCCCAGGTGCTGTGATGTAGTGATTCTGCACAATGTATGAGTTAATGCTGCAAGGTGGTAGACAGCAGTAGCAGGTTTTCCGGATACTGAGGTGCGCTATCTTGCACAGCAGTTTAACTGGAAGCTGGTAGGAACCAGTAGAGTCTCTAATGCCGCTAGGGATATAGGACAGCGCCTGTGGATCCATGGAGGACTTCCAGTGAATCTGGAGATGCCAGGATGTAGTGGCGGCAATGGACCTTTAAATCATCCAGGGAGTCAGGGAGTGCGATAGATGATAAGTGCACTGAGTCTATTACCAGCAGGAGATTCTGGAGCTCACTCCAGGCTGAGAGACACCAAAGCACTGACAGTTTGCTAGTGCTGAGACCTGGAACTTATACCCAGTGCTTACAGCTGAGTGGATGAGCGGCTCACAAGATGCGGAAGTGAGTCCGGACTGGCTCCTGGGAGATCAGATGACTGGAGACTGTCATGGCGCTGTCCATTGCGGAGAACAGCAGGAACATCGGCGTGCTGCGGCCAGAGTCAGCCGATATGGCCGCCAGATAGGGAGACGCTGGTACACAGTCACAGGTGCCGCGGCGAAAGGCGGGACACATCAGGGGAGTGCCCCGGATGAAGAATCGCGCCCAGGCTTGCGGCGGAGAGCTAAAGCGCGGCTAGGGAGCGCAGATAACCTCAGTTTTGTGACATATACATATTGAGATTTTTTATTGTCTTTCTGGGTATGTTTTGTGATGTAGGCCATGCACCATTTTAGTTGCCCTTCTTTGTACAATCTCTAATGTATTTATATCCTTCTGAAGATATGGCCTCCAGAACTGGACACAGTACTCTAAAGGAGACCGTACCAATGACCTATAGTTTCAAACAACCACTGGGTCATCTGTGTTATGTTATACTTGGGCTTCCCAATCTAAAGACTTTTATAGGGTGAAAAGGAACAATACATTTACTCTCAAGCTTTATACAGTAACATTTCAGACTTTGGTTCAGCTTTCCTACAACTTCACCTCTTTCATGCACTCATATTACTGCAAAAGAATATTTTACCAACTTAAGGCTGGATGTATTGCATTGATTTATAGATTCCCCTTTATTACAGGTTTTTGAGCTTTCGCTTGTATTTTCATTTGTTACTACAAAATCCAAGGTCCTTTATTTCACCAACAAGCTCACCTTGAGTGTCCAGACCGTTTATAACGAGGTTCATTATAATAAGACATCTCTAAATTTCCTGTAGGGTTACTCAGCCTTCCAAGTCTCCTTTGAAGCTTCAGTTACAACATCTTGGCCCTCATTCCGAGTTGTTCGCTCGCTAGCTGCTTTTAGCAGCATTGCACACGCTAGGCCGCTGCTCTCTGGGAGTGTATCTTAGCATAGCAGAATTGCGAACGAAAGATTAGCAGAATTGCGAATAGAAAATTCTTAGCAGTTTCTGAGTAGCTCGAGACTTACTCCTACACTGCGATCAGCTCAGCCCGTTTCGTTCCTGGTTTGACATCACAAACACGCCCTGCGTTTGGCCAGCCACTCCCCCGTTTCTCCAGACACTCCCGCGTTTTATCCTGGCACGCCTGCATTTTTCCGCACACTCCCAGAAAACGGTCAGTTTCCGCCCAGAAACACCCACTTCCTGTCAATCACACTCCGATCACTTCAACGATGAAAATTCTTCGTTCTGCCGTGAGTAAATCTACTAAGTTTTGTGCTAAAATACTTAGCGCATGCGCACTGCGTACCATGCGCATGCGCATTTTTGCCTTAATCGCTCCGTTGCGAAAATCAGCAACGAGCGAACAACTCGGAATGACCCCCCTTGTCTTTCAGGTTGTCCTCTGTGTTTTCATGTTCTTATGAAGTTTGACTTTGGCAGAAAAACTCAAGGTGACTTTTGTATAAGTTACATCGGTTGGTGAAGGTCACATACTCTCTGGGTGAGGTGGAGCGAGGAGAGATAATTGTCTGTCTGTCATCTTCATTAATGACAATGGGCCTACTTCAGACTTGATCGCTGCAGCAAATTTGTTAGCAAATGGGCAAAACTATGGGGGTAATTCCAAGTTGATCGCAGCAGGATTTTTTATAGCAACTGGGCAAAACCATGTGCACTGCAGGGGAGGCAGATATAACATGTGCAGAGAGAGTTAGATTTGGGTGTGGTGTGTTCAATCTGCAATCTAATTTGCAGTGTAAAAATAAAGCAGCCAGTATTTACCCTGCACAGAAACAATATAACCCACCCAAATCTAACTCTTTCTGCACATGTTATATCTGCCTCCCCTGCAGTGCACATGGTTTTGCCCAGTTGCTATCAAAAATCCTGCTGCGATCAACTTGGAATTACCCCCTATGTGCACTGCAGGGGGCGCAGATACAACATGTGCAGAGAGAGTTAGATTAGGTCTGAATTAGGCCCTATGTTAGGGCAAGGCAACTTTAGAACCATGCCTGCAGCTACAATCCTCCAAACCTCTTAAGTCACAATTTTTATTTAGAGCAGGGGTGGGGAACCTCAGGCCCACGGGCTGTATAAGGCCTGTAGAGCCACTTGATCCGGCCCTCCCAGGCTCCCCTAACCAAGGTAGATGCCGGGCGCCCACTGAGATTTTGTTACTAGCGGGTGCCCGGCTTCTTCCCCTCAGCAGCAGTCGGAGGCAGGAGCTCACTCCTGAGCTCCGGCTTCCGGCAGTGTGCGTCTGTGCCTGTGCGGTGCTATGGGAGAGATGTCATGACGTCTCTCCCATAGTTCTGAGGAGCGGGCAGCCAGGCAGAGGGCAAGGGGCCGGAAGCAGGAGCGTGGCTGGTGAGTATTGTTTTTTTCTTTCTTTTAATGTGTGTGTATAAGCGGCACTTCTAGGGCTCATATCTAATGGGGGCATATCTACTGGGGGCAGGCTAATTTTTAAGTTGATAATTTTTGTATGGCCCCCGAAGGATTTTATAAATATCCAAATGGCCCTTGGTAGAAAAAATGTTCCCCAACCCTGATTTAGAGCAATATAGGTAGGTGACTTTGCTTGCATACCGCAGTTTATCCACAGTGTATGCACATGCAGGTGTGACAATAAAGTTGGCGGACACAGAGTGCTTGGGCCTGGGTCTTTCTGGTGGCTCCACCAGGGGACTTGTGGGTGCCACATAGCAACCTAGGCTCATACATATAGTAGGGCTGGGGCAATTGAAGCTAGGTGACTGCAGGACTGGTGATTGCTGTTCATGGTGTCTGAGTATCCTGTAGGAGGTAGAGTTCCGCGCTGGTTCCAAATCAGTGTCCACAAACGGACAAACCCTGCGGGGAACAAAGAGTATCCTGAAGACTCTTCCAAAGTAGTCTCTCCATCATACGGAGTGCCATGAGGCTAGGATTATAGTTTGCAATGTATATGCCACCAGTGGGTAGGAGACTTCAGTATCTCAGGTCGCGGCTACCATTTTTACACAGCAATGTTTAATATTTAATCCAGTCATTGGAAAACCAATGTCCATTATAAACTCTTACCCATCTGATCTACAGGAGTGGATGAGTTCCAGGAGATTAAACTTCAGGCTAACATAGCGTAGGTGCTTATGGTGAATGAAACTGTATGAAGAGCAGATGGTGACACTGAGGGGGTAATTCAGAGTTGATCGCAGCAGCAAATTTGTTAGCAGTTGGGCAAAACCATGTGCACTGCAGGTGGGGCAGATGTAACATGTGCAGAGAGAGTTAGATTTGGGTGGGTTATTTTGTTTCTGTGCAGGGTAAATACTGGCTGCTTTATTTTTACACTGCAATTTAGATTTCAGTTTGAACACACCCCTCCCAAATCTAACTCTCTCTGCACATGTTACATCTGCCCCACCTGCAGTGCACATGGACCCTCATTCCGAGTTGTTCGCTCGCAAGCTGCTTTTAGCAGCTTTGCACACGCTAAGCCGCCGCCTACTGGGAGTGAATCTTAGCTTATCAAAATTGCGAACGAAAGATTAGCAAAATTGCGAAAAGACACTTCTTAGCAGATTCTGAGTAGCTCCAGACTTACTCGGCATCTGCGATCAGTTCAGTGCTTGTCGTTCCTGGTTTGACGTCACAAACACACCCAGCGTTCGCCCAGACACTCCTCCGTTTCTCCAGCCACTCCCGCGTTTTTCCCAGAAACGGTAGCGTTTTTTCGCACACACCCATAAAACGTCCAGTTTCCGCCCAGAAACACCCACTTCCTGTCAATCTCATTACGATCACCAGAACAAAGGAAAAATCTCGTAATGCCGTGAGTAAAATACCTAACTGCATAGCAAATTTACTTGGCGCAGTCGCACTGCGGACATTGTGCATGCGCATTAGCGACTAATCGCTCCGTTGCGAAAGAAAAATAACGAGCGAACAATTCGGAATGACCACCATGGTTTTGCTCAACTGCTAACTAATTTGCTGCTGCGATCAACTCTGAGTTACCCAGAGTTCTTTTGCTGAGTCCTACCATTTAAAGCATGGGGTTGATGTATCAGGGTGATGTGAAATTTCTCCCTAAAATTACAGGTTGAGCTGTAACGACATCAGAACAGACGGCTTGTAGCGACATCAGAGGATAAGTGATACAAAAGTGCATAGTACTCTAGTCTAGATCCCCTTTCTCTGTAACTTCTTCTGCAAAATCTGACGTTAGCAAAAATTGCCGCTGACAGATAAATCAATACCTTCACTATTCTTCCCCAATTATCTTGACATAACCTCCTGATGAAAGTTTCATACCTAAATTACATTTATTTTGCTTTCAGGCATTTTATGAGTATCACTATATTTGCCTGTTCGGCACAGAGACCTTTTGACACCTTTTGCAATTAATAAGTATTTTAGGTATTGTAAGATCCCCTCCCTTTTTTCTTCATTAACTCCTGCCGCAGCTTGGGGACTAAATTCAATTTAACCGGAGGCCATTAAGAAATCATGATAAGCATTTGTGTAGAAAATGTAATTTTTCATTAAGAGTGATGTGTGACGAGTGAGGTTTTTTATTATGCAAAGTAGATCTGAGTCTGAATTACACCGGTTCCCTCTGCAGCTGTGTCGCGGGGTAAGAATTTAAGCTGTTAAAGAGTTCCCTAACGAGACAATCTCGGGCTTAAACTGCGCCAATAGTACCGAACGGTGGAATTAAATGACCTCGTCTTGGTAAGCTCCTACTGACGTCAACATGCAACTGATAGTTTTGCAAAAACAGAAAATCTGCCCAGATTGTGCTTAGTGACAACTGGAACACATTCCAGCACGTAATAATCCTTTGCAATTTTCTGAAATAATACGGGGGTATTTAGCAGGTCCATGGTAAGATAATTGTCGAGAAGCTGCCAGTGTGTTGGTGTGATACAGCAGGAAGGTGGCAGGATCAGAATCTGAGCCCGTAAAGGGGTCCTCTAATTGCTGTTTTGTAACCCAAAAGTTTCTGAAAATAACTCACAGTTGCTATTTAGGAAAAGAGTGTATTGTAAGGGCCAGTGCCATTATAAAGCATATGCGGTAAGCGGTCAAACCTCCAAAACCACCATTTTGGCAGGTTTGACTGCAAAATATTGATACATCCCGCCAGTGCCGTTTCTAGTGGCGGATAAGCCATGCGACTGCACAGGGCACCCGCTGCGGCACTTTTCCCTGTCCTAGACCGCTCCCCCTCCTTCCTGTCATGACGCTTTTGTGTCATGAAGTCACAAGTGTTCTCACCTGGCATCCCACTTTCTGTAATAAGCCCCATAGAGACCAGCGCTACCTTAGAAAGCTGTATACCCCTGACAACAAGCATCACACACCCCTGACAACGAGCATCACACACCCCTGACAACAAGCATCACACACCCCTGACAACGAGCATTACACACCCCTGGCAACAGGCACTGCACACCTCTGGCAACGAGCATGACACCCGTCCCAGAGCATGAAACCCCTGGCAACGAGCATGGATCCCAGAACATGAAATCCCTGGCAACGAGCAGGCAATTTAAAAGCAATTAGAAGCTTTCCTGTAGGACATAATGCATCACGGGCATTGCAGTGTGTGGCATAATATGGTTTAAGGGGCATTATTATGTGGGGCTTAATATGGTGGAATTTTTTTATCCCCTGTGGTGGGCAAGGTCTGTTGTTGCAGGGTCAAAAACTGGGGCGTACGGTTGTCTTTTCCTGCGATGCCAAGCCCATTTTAGCAAGGCCACGGCCATTTTATCCAGGGCACGCCCCTTGTGGTAGCGCGTGCCTAAGGCGTGCACAAAATTGTGTTTTTTTATATCTATGGGGGGGGGGCGCGCATTTTTAAATGTCAATGAGGGGTGGGGCGTATTTTTAAATCTCGCACTGGGAGCCAAATTGTCAGCAATGCATCCCGCCGAGAGTGAGCTGTGGAGAGGTAAGAGCTGGAGGGCGCCACTGAGCAGACATAGCTTAGAGAGAGAGAGCGATCTATAAGACTGGGAAGATGCGGCGCAATGCGGCAAGCAGGGTGAGCAGTGCAGGAAGGCGTTGGGCTGGAGTGGCTTTTGCTCGGTCACCATTGCGGCAATGAGTGCCATGGCAATAACGCCATCTATAGAAGACGCCATAACAGCGGTAAGCTGAGCTTGCTGCTGTTTGATAAATAGAACGGAACCTATAACACCTCTAGTGAGTGCTAAAGGGGGTTATGGTTGGTTCTTAAATGGAGACCCAAATTTTGTGAGTGGTTTAGCCTGGGCACTTTTTGGGGTGTATATTACATATGAATGTAGCTCATGATTATGTTTTGTATCTATTCTGTCTCTTCACAGCTTCTGTGTTCAATAAATTTTGGTAGGTATTTAAACCTGTGAGGCACCTACCAGCCAGCGCCATTGCCAGTCCAGGGTAGGAGCCTCGCAATGCCATCCTCGCCTCCCGTCCCTGCTCTGTACCTGTATGGGCTGCCTCTGCACAGATCCAATACAGTCATAAGCTAGTTGGCTGGTACTTTGGGGGTCATTCTGACCCGATTGCACAATGCAGTTTATCGCAGCGGTGCGATCGGGTCAGAACTGCGCATGCCGAAGGCCGTCGGGCCGCTACGATCGCCTCTGTCTGATTGACAGGCAGAGGCGGACGCTGGGTGGGGGTGGGGGGCGGAACGGCTGCATTAAGCCGCTGTTTATGGGCGCGGCCGGACCTAACGGGGGGGCGGTCCGCAGCAGCTGCGTGACGTTACACGCAGCCACTGCGGGCTGGGAGGCGACGAGTAGCTCCCGGCCAGTATGCTAAAGCTGCGCTGGTCGGGAGCTACTCTTGAAGTGCAAAGGCATCGCCGCTGTGCGATGCCTTTGCACTTCTGCGGGGAATCCGGACTGACCTGCGGGGCGGGCTAGCCCTGTGCTGGGCATCCCCCCGCATGTCAGTGAAGAAGATCGTAGCTGTGCTAAATTTAGCACAGCTACGATCATCTCGGAATGACCCCCTTTATCTCTCTCCACCATGTCTCTTTCTACGGTATGTATGGCAAACGGGGGGAAATAAGGTGACCATCCACAGTCACTTGTAAACGTTGGCTTTTGTGTAGGCATCACACATTGTTATCAGATGCACGGGATGATTTCCTTTAAGAGTGAATCCAGTGTATTAAAAGCCAATTATTCCGTCTGTGCATTTTCTTTTACAATTATCCACAGAGCTCTATTGTACGGGGACAAGCAAAGTCCTTCAAACGCTACAGTTACATTTGCACATAGGCCCTCATTCCGAGTTGATCGGTCGCAAGGCGAATTTAGCAGAGTTACACACGCTAAGCCTACGCCTACTGGGAGTGTATCTTAGCATCTTAAAATTGCGACCGATGTATTCGCAATATTGCGCTCACAAACTACTTAGCAGTTTTAGAGTAGCTCCAGACTTACTCGGCATCTGCGATCAGTTCAGTGCTTGTCGTTCCTGGTTTGACGTCACAAACACACCCAGCGTTCGCCCAGACACTCCCCCGTTTCTCCGGCCACTCCTGCGGTTTTTCCGGAAACGGTAGCGTTTTCAGCCACACGCCCATAAAACGCCGTGTTTCCGCCCAGTAACACCCATTTCCTGTCAATCACATTACGATCGCCGGAGCGATGAAAAAGCCGTGAGTAAAAATACTTTCTTCATAGCAAAGATACTTGGCGCAGTCGCAGTGCGATTATTGCGCATGCGCACTAAGCGGAATTTCACTGCGATGCGATGAAAAATACCGAGCGAACGACTCGGAATGAGGGCCATAGTTCTGTTTGTCTCCATATGCTCGCATATACTGAATGAGCACAATTCATCTGTACGGTGAGATGCAAAACAGCCTGAAAGGTGATTAAACAAAAGTGAAAAAAGTTAAATATAATAAATTGGGGAATAGGAAGAAGGACATGTGACTGTAATACAATTGCCTCATCGCTGTATGAAGTGTGCAAAAAAACAGGCCCTTTACAAACTGTACCAACCAATCAGCTCCTAACTGTCATGCTACAGAATGTGTTTGAAAATGACAGTCAGGAGCTGGTTGGCTGGTACTTTATCTCTCTTCAAGGTTTAGTATATATACCCCTTGGCTTGCAGTTTCCTGTCCTCATACATGCCTCCATTCTACTGTCCAGTGTCTGTACATTATGGGATAGATGAATTAAATATTCCAAAGAAGACAGGTGGCGTAGTTGCCCATAGCAACCAACCAGATTATAGATATAATTTTCTAGAATGTACGTGATAAGTGATAACTAGAAGCTGATTAATTGATACGGGCAACTTCTTCACTTTCGGCTTGATATAACTCCCCCTAAGTCATTTTCAGTGTAGATCATTAGAAAGTAATTACAGGTGATGAGGGGTCTTGTATCATTATGGCCCGCCCCTGATGGCGTAGTGCCATGGCAGGACTGGGTCAAGATGAGAAGTTAGTGGGACGCGGAAGGGTGTCTGATGGGAGTTTGTGGGAATCCACAAACATTAAGGAATGTCCGCCGGATGTTCCGGGTGTACGGAATGGGCGGCTATCTTCAAGTAATGTGTCACAATTCACATTTGTGTTTTATTTACATTGGATTATGCTGAAACAAAGCCATACCTCCAAAAACAGTCCTGCTTTCAGGTAGGACAGACTTGCTTTTCGGCCACTGTCCCACTGTTCCACCCGCGGGCAACAGTGTACCGTGGGCAAGGGCAGGGGTGTATCTACCCATTGGCCAGGATGGCACTAGCCAGGGCGCCAGGCAAGGAGAGGGCGCAGCCTGGTGATGCCACTCGCGCAGCCAAAGGGTAGAAAAGCAGTACTGTCAGACTGTACCTGGTGAGAGTCTGTTACTGCTGGAGCAGCGCCGGTGTCTGGCAGCACCGCACTTGTAATCAGTCTCAAAATAAACTACAGCTCCCAGCATCCCTTGTTGCTGGGGGCTCCCGGCAGCAAGGGATGCTGGGAACTGTAGTTTATTGTGAGTCTGATTACAAGTGCGGTGCTGCCGGACACTAGTCTGATCACTAGTGCAGTGCGGTGCTGACGGACACCAGCGCTGCGCCGGTAGTAACAGACTGTCACCAGGTACACAGCAATTGTTATACAGCACAGTGCTATAGATCTATTTGTTGTTGAAGATAATAAAAAAGTGTCAGTGTTTGGGAGAAGGGACTGTAGTACCTGGAAAACTACACAATTTTCATGCATGTTAGATGTAAGTAAGTAGTAAGTAAGTAAGCAAAAACTTTAACTTGTTGAGTGTAATAAAGAAAATACATATCTTACCTATTTCAAGGCCAGGTTCAAGGAAATGTAATCAGCTAATTGTATAAATATTTTATCCTGGAAGTGATGGCACCCTGATGTTTTTTCTAACAGGAAGCACTTCTACCGTCCAACTAATGGTGTTTGGTTAATGGCTGGGTCCATTTGAGGCTCATCTCACAGCATCTCATTAGCATTTCATTCAGGATGCAGTCAAGATGCCGCCGTTTGGCATCCCGGCGGTCGGAAAGCTGACACCAGCATCCCGAAACTGCTCGGAATGCTGATGCTGGCATCCCAACATAGATAGCGATGCAGAATGCCAAAATCCGGATCAAGTTGGTGCCAAAGTATCCACTGTCAAGCCACGTGGGAGGGTTAGTGTTAGGCTGCGGGAGTGGGAGGGTTAGGGTTAGGCAGAGAGGGTGTGAGGGTTAGGGTTAGGCTGCAGGGAGGGAGATTAGGAAGGGTGGGTTAGGGTTAGGCACCACTAAAGAGGCTTTTGGGGGGGGGCAGGTTAAGGTCAGGCTGTGGGAAAGGTGGATTAGGGGGGAGGGATGGTGTAACGTGAATATGAGACACTACTGTGCGGTGTAATGCGAATAAGGGACACTACTGTGTCGCATAATTTGAATTGGAAGTACTATTGTGTTCACGCCCTTCCCCCACAAGACCATGCCCCATTTCCAATACTCACACCTTATTCCAAATGTGTGTAGGGGGGGGCGCCAGCCCCTTACTTTGCCAGGGGCGCTCGGACCCCTAGATACACCCCTGGGCAAAGGTAAGGTTGAGGTGGCGTCATCCGCACTGTGCTGGGAGAGACTGGGGGGCTGCTAAAGTCACCCTGCTACAGTAGAAACCACTCCCTATTTTCCGTACGCCATCTAAAAAAAAAACAAGGCTGAACACGCTCCCCCCAGGATCTTCCAGAGGGTGGTCCAAAGCTTCGGGAAGTATGTTTCACATATAAACGTGTGCGAATCACAGACTACACTGGGACAGAACGGAAATGTGCACAATTTTTGGGATGGCACCTTTCTGTTAAGCGACCCTTGACGAGAGGACATAGCTTGGGAATGAATTAGGAATATCCTGAATCTTTTTATCGTGCTTCCAGTGCAATGTCAACCTGCGAGCGAGCGAGGTGATTAAAGTGTAAAATTCAGCTTCTGCTGTCTCCAACTGAGGCTACATCTTAAGCGCAAAACCCAGCGAGGTGTCTGAGTGGGGCAGGGGTCTCGTCCTGCCGGCAGCCGTCTGCCAAGAGTGTTCGTTCTGACAAGGTCATAGTTCAACACAAAGAGGTAGGAGAGTAAGTAGTACAGTCTATCAGTTCTCTAACAATAGTCTGCAGTATTACCTGTATGCTACCTGTATATTGTACTAGCTGAATACCCGTGCTTCACTACAGAATTCAAAGGATAAGGCCAATCTGTGTCATGCCGCACCTCTTGGCTTCCCCGGATTGATGCTGTCAAAATGCTGGTGCTGAGGAGAATAATCTGCCTCCTTCTCTGCCCCGTCCTACCTCTGATGCTGCCCTGCTCAGTGCTGTAACTGCTGGTGCTGAGGAGAATAATCTGCCTCCTTCTCTGCCCTGTCCTACCTCTGATGCTGCCCTGCTCAGTGCTGTAACTGCTGGTGCTGAGAATAATCCGCCTCCTTCTCTGCCCCATCCCACCACTGATGCTGCCCTGCTCAGTACTGTAACTGCTGGTGCTGAGAATAATCTGCCTCCTTCTCTGCCCCATCCCACCTCTGATGCTGCCCTGCTCAGTGCTGTAACTGCTGGTGCTGAGGAGAATAATCCGCCTCCTTCTCTGCCCCGTCCCGCTTCTGATGCTGCCCTGCTCAGTGCTGTACATGCTGGTGCTGAGGAGAATAATCCACCTCCTTCTCTGCCCCGTCCCACCTCTGATGCTGCCCTGCTCAGTGCTGTAACTGCTGGTGCTGAGGAGAATAATCTGCCTCCTTCTCTGCCCCGTCCCGCCTCTGATGCTGCCCTGCTCAGTGCTGTAACTGCTGGTGCTGAGGAGAATAATCCACCTCCTTCTCTGCCCCGTCCCGCCTCTGATGCTGCCCTGCTCAGTGCTGTAACTGCTGGTGCTGAGGGGAATAATCCACCTCCTTCTCTGCCCCGTCCCGCTTCTGATGCTGCCCTGCTCAGTGCTGTACATGCTGGTGCTGAGGAGAATAATCCGCCTCCTTCTCTGCCCCGTCCCACCTCTGATGCTGCCCTGCTCAGTGCTGTAACTGCTGGTGCTGAGGAGAATAATCCACCTCCTTCTCTGCCCCGTCCCGCTTCTGATGCTGCCCTGCTCAGTGCTGTACATGCTGGTGCTGAGGAGAATAATCCTCCTCCTTCTCTGCCCCGTCCCGCCTCTGATGCTGCCCTGCTCAGTGCTGTAACTGCTGGTGCTGAGAATAATCCACCTCCTTCTCTGCCCCGTCCCGCCTCTGATGCTGACCTGCTCAGTGCTGTAACTGCTGGTGCTGAGGAGAATAATCCGCCTCCTTTTCTGCCCCGTCCCACCTCTGATGCTGCCCTGCTCAGTGCTGTAAATGCTGGTACTAAGGAGAATAATCCGCCTCCTTCTCTGCCCCGTCCCGCCTCTGATGCTGCCCTGCTCAGTGCTGTAACTGCTGGTGCTGAGGAGAATAATCCACCTCCTTCTCTGCCCCGTCCCACCTCTGATGCTGCCCTGCTCAGTGCTGTAACTGCTGGTGCTGAGGAGAATAATCCACCTCCTTCTCTGCCCCGTCCTGCCTCTGATGCTGCCCTGCTCAGTGCTGTAACTGCTGGTGCTGAGGAGAATAATCCTCCTCCTTCTCTGCCCCGTCCTGCCTCTGATGCTGCCCTGCTCAGTGCTGTAACTGCTGGTGCTGAGGAGAATAATCCACCTCCTTCTCTGCCCCGTCCTGCCTCTGATGCTGCCCTGCTCAGTGCTGTAACTGCTGGTGCTGAGGAGAATAATCCACCTCCTTCTCTGCCCCATCCTGCCTCTGATGCTGCCCTGCTCAGTGCTGTAACTGCTGGTGCTGAGGAGAATAATCCTCCTCCTTCTCTGCCCCGTCCCGCCTCTGATGCTGCCCTGCTCAGTACTGTAATTGCTGGTGCTGAGGAGAATAATCCGCCTCCTTCTCTGCCCCGTCCCACCTCTGATGCTGCCCTGCTCAGTGCTGTAACTGCTGGTGCTGAGGGGAATAATCCACCTCCTTCTCTGCCCCGTCCCGCCTCTGATGCTGCCCTGCTCAGTGCTGTAACTGCTGGTGCTGAGGAGAATAATCTGCCTCCTTCTCTGCCCCGTCCTACCTCTGATGCTGCCCTGCTCAGTGCTGTAACTGCTGGTGCTGAGAATAATCCGCCTCCTTCTCTGCCCCATCCCACCACTGATGCTGCCCTGCTCAGTACTGTAACTGCTGGTGCTGAGAATAATCTGCCTCCTTCTCTGCCCCATCCCACCTCTGATGCTGCCCTGCTCAGTGCTGTAACTGCTGGTGCTGAGGAGAATAATCCGCCTCCTTCTCTGCCCCGTCTCACATCTGATGCTGCCCTGCTCAGTGCTGTAAATGCTGGTGCTGAGGAGAATAATCTGCCTCCTTCTCTGCCCCGTCCTGCCTCTGATGCTGCCCTGCTCAGTGCTGTAACTGCTGGTGCTGAGGGGAATAATCCACCTCCTTCTCTGCCCCGTCCCGCTTCTGATGCTGCCCTGCTCAGTGCTGTACATGCTGGTGCTGAGGAGAATAATCCGCCTCCTTCTCTGCCCCATCCCACCTCTGATGCTGCCCTGCTCAGTGCTGTAACTGCTGGTGCTGAGGAGAATAATCCACCTCCTTCTCTGCCCCGTCCCGCTTCTGATGCTGCCCTGCTCAGTGCTGTACATGCTGGTGCTGAGGAGAATAATCCTCCTCCTTCTCTGCCCCGTCCCGCCTCTGATGCTGCCCTGCTCAGTGCTGTAACTGCTGGTGCTGAGAATAATCCACCTCCTTCTCTGCCCCGTCCCGCCTCTGATGCTGACCTGCTCAGTGCTGTAACTGCTGGTGCTGAGGAGAATAATCCACCTCCTTTTCTGCCCCGTCCCACCTCTGATGCTGCCCTGCTCAGTGCTGTAAATGCTGGTACTAAGGAGAATAATCCGCCTCCTTCTCTGCCCCGTCCCGCCTCTGATGCTGCCCTGCTCAGTGCTGTAACTGCTGGTGCTGAGGAGAATAATCCACCTCCTTCTCTGCCCCGTCCCGCTTCTGATGCTGCCCTGCTCAGTGCTGTACATGCTGGTGCTGAGGAGAATAATCCTCCTCCTTCTCTGCCCCGTCCCACCTCTGATGCTGCCCTGCTCAGTGCTGTAACTGCTGGTGCTGAGGAGAATAATCCACCTCCTTCTCTGCCCCGTCCTGCCTCTGATGCTGCCCTGCTCAGTGCTGTAACTGCTGGTGCTGAGGAGAATAATCCTCCTCCTTCTCTGCCCCGTCCTGCCTCTGATGCTGCCCTGCTCAGTGCTGTAACTGCTGGTGCTGAGGAGAATAATCCTCCTCCTTCTCTGCCCCGTCCCGCCTCTGATGCTGCCCTGCTCAGTACTGTAATTGCTGGTGCTGAGGAGAATAATCCGCCTCCTTCTCTGCCCCGTCCCACCTCTGATGCTGCCCTGCTCAGTGCTGTAACTGCTGGTGCTGAGGGGAATAATCCGCCTCCTTCTCTGCCCCGTCCTGCCTCTGATGCTGCCCTGCTCAGTGCTGTAACTGCTGGTGCTGAGGGGAATAATCCACCTCCTTCTCTGCCCCGTCCCGCCTCTGATGCTGCCCTGCTCAGTACTGTAATTGCTGGTGCTGAGGAGAATAATCCACCTCCTTCTCTGCCCCGTCCTGCCTCTGATGCTGCCATGCTCAGTGCTGTAACTGCTGGTGCTGAGGAGAATAATCCGCCTCCTTCTCTGCCCCGTCTCACATCTGATGCTGCCCTGCTCAGTGCTGTAAATGCTGGTGCTGAGGAGAATAATCTGCCTCCTTCTCTGCCCCGTCCTGCCTCTGATGCTGCCCTGCTCAGTGCTGTAACTGCTGGTGCTGAGGGGAATAATCCACCTCCTTCTCTGCCCCGTCCCGCTTCTGATGCTGCCCTGCTCAGTGCTGTACATGCTGGTGCTGAGGAGAATAATCCGCCTCCTTCTCTGCCCCGTCCCACCTCTGATACTGCCCTGCTCAGTGCTGTAACTGCTGGTGCTGAGGAGAATAATCCACCTCCTTCTCTGCCCCGTCCCGCTTCTGATGCTGCCCTGCTCAGTGCTGTACATGCTGGTGCTGAGGAGAATAATCCTCCTCCTTCTCTGCCCCGTCCCGCCTCTGATGCTGCCCTGCTCAGTGCTGTAACTGCTGGTGCTGAGAATAATCCACCTCCTTCTCTGCCCCGTCCCGCCTCTGATGCTGCCCTGCTCAGTGCTGTAATTGCTGGTGCTGAGGAGAATAATCCGCCTCCTTCTCTGCCCCGTCCCACCTCTGATGCTGCCCTGCTCAGTGCTGTAACTGCTGGTGCTGAGGGGAATAATCCACCTCCTTCTCTGCCCCGTCCCGCCTCTGATGCTGCCCTGCTCAGTGCTGTAACTGCTGGTGCTGAGGAGAATAATCCACCTCCTTCTCTGCCCCGTCCCGCCTCTGATGCTGCCCTGCTCAGTGCTGTAATTGCTGGTGCTGAGGAGAATAATCCGCCTCCTTCTCTGCCCCGTCCCACCTCTGATGCTGCCCTGCTCAGTGCTGTAACTGCTGGTGCTGAGGGGAATAATCCGCCTCCTTCTCTGCCCCGTCCCACCTCTGATGCTGCCCTGCTCAGTGCTGTAACTGCTGGTGCTGAGGGGAATAATCCACCTCCTTCTCTGCCCCGTCCCACCTCTGATACTGCCCTGCTCAGTGCTGTAACTGCTGGTGCTGAGGAGAATAATCCACCTCCTTCTCTGCCCCGTCCCGCTTCTGATGCTGCCCTGCTCAGTGCTGTACATGCTGGTGCTGAGGAGAATAATCCTCCTCCTTCTCTGCCCCGTCCCGCCTCTGATGCTGCCCTGCTCAGTGCTGTAACTGCTGGTGCTGAGAATAATCCTCCTCCTTCTCTGCCCCGTCCCGCCTCTGATGCTGCCCTGCTCAGTACTGTAATTGCTGGTGCTGAGGAGAATAATCCGCCTCCTTCTCTGCCCCGTCCCACCTCTGATGCTGCCCTGCTCAGTGCTGTAACTGCTGGTGCTGAGGGGAATAATCCACCTCCTTCTCTGCCCCGTCCCGCCTCTGATGCTGCCCTGCTCAGTGCTGTAACTGCTGGTGCTGAGGAGAATAATCTGCCTCCTTCTCTGCCCCGTCCTACCTCTGATGCTGCCCTGCTCAGTGCTGTAACTGCTGGTGCTGAGAATAATCCGCCTCCTTCTCTGCCCCATCCCACCACTGATGCTGCCCTGCTCAGTACTGTAACTGCTGGTGCTGAGAATAATCTGCCTCCTTCTCTGCCCCATCCCACCTCTGATGCTGCCCTGCTCAGTGCTGTAACTGCTGGTGCTGAGGAGAATAATCCGCCTCCTTCTCTGCCCCGTCTCACATCTGATGCTGCCCTGCTCAGTGCTGTAAATGCTGGTGCTGAGGAGAATAATCTGCCTCCTTCTCTGCCCCGTCCTGCCTCTGATGCTGCCCTGCTCAGTGCTGTAACTGCTGGTGCTGAGGGGAATAATCCACCTCCTTCTCTGCCCCGTCCCGCTTCTGATGCTGCCCTGCTCAGTGCTGTACATGCTGGTGCTGAGGAGAATAATCCGCCTCCTTCTCTGCCCCGTCCCGCTTCTGATGCTGCCCTGCTCAGTGCTGTAACTGCTGGTGCTGAGGAGAATAATCCACCTCCTTCTCTGCCCCGTCCCGCTTCTGATGCTGCCCTGCTCAGTGCTGTACATGCTGGTGCTGAGGAGAATAATCCTCCTCCTTCTCTGCCCCGTCCCGCCTCTGATGCTGCCCTGCTCAGTGCTGTAACTGCTGGTGCTGAGAATAATCCACCTCCTTCTCTGCCCCGTCCCGCCTCTGATGCTGACCTGCTCAGTGCTGTAACTGCTGGTGCTGAGGAGAATAATCCACCTCCTTTTCTGCCCCGTCCCACCTCTGATGCTGCCCTGCTCAGTGCTGTAAATGCTGGTACTAAGGAGAATAATCCGCCTCCTTCTCTGCCCCGTCCCGCCTCTGATGCTGCCCTGCTCAGTGCTGTAACTGCTGGTGCTGAGGAGAATAATCCACCTCCTTCTCTGCCCCGTCCCGCTTCTGATGCTGCCCTGCTCAGTGCTGTACATGCTGGTGCTGAGGAGAATAATCCTCCTCCTTCTCTGCCCCGTCCCACCTCTGATGCTGCCCTGCTCAGTGCTGTAACTGCTGGTGCTGAGGAGAATAATCCACCTCCTTCTCTGCCCCGTCCTGCCTCTGATGCTGCCCTGCTCAGTGCTGTAACTGCTGGTGCTGAGGAGAATAATCCTCCTCCTTCTCTGCCCCGTCCTGCCTCTGATGCTGCCCTGCTCAGTGCTGTAACTGCTGGTGCTGAGGAGAATAATCCTCCTCCTTCTCTGCCCCGTCCCGCCTCTGATGCTGCCCTGCTCAGTACTGTAATTGCTGGTGCTGAGGAGAATAATCCGCCTCCTTCTCTGCCCCGTCCCACCTCTGATGCTGCCCTGCTCAGTGCTGTAACTGCTGGTGCTGAGGGGAATAATCCGCCTCCTTCTCTGCCCCGTCCTGCCTCTGATGCTGCCCTGCTCAGTGCTGTAACTGCTGGTGCTGAGGGGAATAATCCACCTCCTTCTCTGCCCCGTCCCGCCTCTGATGCTGCCCTGCTCAGTACTGTAATTGCTGGTGCTGAGGAGAATAATCCACCTCCTTCTCTGCCCCGTCCTGCCTCTGATGCTGCCATGCTCAGTGCTGTAACTGCTGGTGCTGAGGAGAATAATCCGCCTCCTTCTCTGCCCCGTCTCACATCTGATGCTGCCCTGCTCAGTGCTGTAAATGCTGGTGCTGAGGAGAATAATCTGCCTCCTTCTCTGCCCCGTCCTGCCTCTGATGCTGCCCTGCTCAGTGCTGTAACTGCTGGTGCTGAGGGGAATAATCCACCTCCTTCTCTGCCCCGTCCCGCTTCTGATGCTGCCCTGCTCAGTGCTGTACATGCTGGTGCTGAGGAGAATAATCCGCCTCCTTCTCTGCCCCGTCCCACCTCTGATACTGCCCTGCTCAGTGCTGTAACTGCTGGTGCTGAGGAGAATAATCCACCTCCTTCTCTGCCCCGTCCCGCTTCTGATGCTGCCCTGCTCAGTGCTGTACATGCTGGTGCTGAGGAGAATAATCCTCCTCCTTCTCTGCCCCGTCCCGCCTCTGATGCTGCCCTGCTCAGTGCTGTAACTGCTGGTGCTGAGAATAATCCACCTCCTTCTCTGCCCCGTCCCGCCTCTGATGCTGCCCTGCTCAGTGCTGTAATTGCTGGTGCTGAGGAGAATAATCCGCCTCCTTCTCTGCCCCGTCCCACCTCTGATGCTGCCCTGCTCAGTGCTGTAACTGCTGGTGCTGAGGGGAATAATCCACCTCCTTCTCTGCCCCGTCCCGCCTCTGATGCTGCCCTGCTCAGTGCTGTAACTGCTGGTGCTGAGGAGAATAATCCACCTCCTTCTCTGCCCCGTCCCGCCTCTGATGCTGCCCTGCTCAGTGCTGTAATTGCTGGTGCTGAGGAGAATAATCCGCCTCCTTCTCTGCCCCGTCCCACCTCTGATGCTGCCCTGCTCAGTGCTGTAACTGCTGGTGCTGAGGGGAATAATCCGCCTCCTTCTCTGCCCCGTCCCACCTCTGATGCTGCCCTGCTCAGTGCTGTAACTGCTGGTGCTGAGGGGAATAATCCACCTCCTTCTCTGCCCCGTCCCACCTCTGATACTGCCCTGCTCAGTGCTGTAACTGCTGGTGCTGAGGAGAATAATCCACCTCCTTCTCTGCCCCGTCCCGCTTCTGATGCTGCCCTGCTCAGTGCTGTACATGCTGGTGCTGAGGAGAATAATCCTCCTCCTTCTCTGCCCCGTCCCGCCTCTGATGCTGCCCTGCTCAGTGCTGTAACTGCTGGTGCTGAGAATAATCCTCCTCCTTCTCTGCCCCGTCCCGCCTCTGATGCTGCCCTGCTCAGTACTGTAATTGCTGGTGCTGAGGAGAATAATCCGCCTCCTTCTCTGCCCCGTCCCACCTCTGATGCTGCCCTGCTCAGTGCTGTAACTGCTGGTGCTGAGGGGAATAATCCACCTCCTTCTCTGCCCCGTCCCGCCTCTGATGCTGCCCTGCTCAGTGCTGTAACTGCTGGTGCTGAGGAGAATAATCTGCCTCCTTCTCTGCCCCGTCCTACCTCTGATGCTGCCCTGCTCAGTGCTGTAACTGCTGGTGCTGAGAATAATCCGCCTCCTTCTCTGCCCCATCCCACCACTGATGCTGCCCTGCTCAGTACTGTAACTGCTGGTGCTGAGAATAATCTGCCTCCTTCTCTGCCCCATCCCACCTCTGATGCTGCCCTGCTCAGTGCTGTAACTGCTGGTGCTGAGGAGAATAATCCGCCTCCTTCTCTGCCCCGTCTCACATCTGATGCTGCCCTGCTCAGTGCTGTAAATGCTGGTGCTGAGGAGAATAATCTGCCTCCTTCTCTGCCCCGTCCTGCCTCTGATGCTGCCCTGCTCAGTGCTGTAACTGCTGGTGCTGAGGGGAATAATCCACCTCCTTCTCTGCCCCGTCCCGCTTCTGATGCTGCCCTGCTCAGTGCTGTACATGCTGGTGCTGAGGAGAATAATCCGCCTCCTTCTCTGCCCCGTCCCGCTTCTGATGCTGCCCTGCTCAGTGCTGTAACTGCTGGTGCTGAGGAGAATAATCCACCTCCTTCTCTGCCCCGTCCCGCTTCTGATGCTGCCCTGCTCAGTGCTGTACATGCTGGTGCTGAGGAGAATAATCCTCCTCCTTCTCTGCCCCGTCCCGCCTCTGATGCTGCCCTGCTCAGTGCTGTAACTGCTGGTGCTGAGAATAATCCACCTCCTTCTCTGCCCCGTCCCGCCTCTGATGCTGACCTGCTCAGTGCTGTAACTGCTGGTGCTGAGGAGAATAATCCACCTCCTTTTCTGCCCCGTCCCACCTCTGATGCTGCCCTGCTCAGTGCTGTAAATGCTGGTACTAAGGAGAATAATCCGCCTCCTTCTCTGCCCCGTCCCGCCTCTGATGCTGCCCTGCTCAGTGCTGTAACTGCTGGTGCTGAGGAGAATAATCCACCTCCTTCTCTGCCCCGTCCCGCTTCTGATGCTGCCCTGCTCAGTGCTGTACATGCTGGTGCTGAGGAGAATAATCCTCCTCCTTCTCTGCCCCGTCCCACCTCTGATGCTGCCCTGCTCAGTGCTGTAACTGCTGGTGCAGAGGAGAATAATCCACCTCCTTCTCTGCCCCGTCCTGCCTCTGATGCTGCCCTGCTCAGTGCTGTAACTGCTGGTGCTGAGGAGAATAATCCTCCTCCTTCTCTGCCCCGTCCTGCCTCTGATGCTGCCCTGCTCAGTGCTGTAACTGCTGGTGCTGAGGAGAATAATCCTCCTCCTTCTCTGCCCCGTCCCGCCTCTGATGCTGCCCTGATCAGTACTGTAATTGCTGGTGCTGAGGAGAATAATCCGCCTCCTTCTCTGCCCCGTCCCACCTCTGATGCTGCCCTGCTCAGTGCTGTAACTGCTGGTGCTGAGGGGAATAATCCGCCTCCTTCTCTGCCCCGTCCTGCCTCTGATGCTGCCCTGCTCAGTGCTGTAACTGCTGGTGCTGAGGGGAATAATCCACCTCCTTCTCTGCCCCGTCCCGCCTCTGATGCTGCCCTGCTCAGTACTGTAATTGCTGGTGCTGAGGAGAATAATCCACCTCCTTCTCTGCCCCGTCCTGCCTCTGATGCTGCCATGCTCAGTGCTGTAACTGCTGGTGCTGAGGAGAATAATCCGCCTCCTTCTCTGCCCCGTCTCACATCTGATGCTGCCCTGCTCAGTGCTGTAAATGCTGGTGCTGAGGAGAATAATCTGCCTCCTTCTCTGCCCCGTCCTGCCTCTGATGCTGCCCTGCTCAGTGCTGTAACTGCTGGTGCTGAGGGGAATAATCCTCCTCCTTCTCTGCCCCGTCCCGCCTCTGATGCTGCCCTGCTCAGTGCTGTAACTGCTGGTGCTGAGAATAATCCACCTCCTTCTCTGCCCCGTCCCGCCTCTGATGCTGACCTGCTCAGTGCTGTAACTGCTGGTGCTGAGGAGAATAATCCGCCTCCTTTTCTGCCCCGTCCCACCTCTGATGCTGCCCTGCTCAGTGCTGTAAATGCTGGTACTAAGGAGAATAATCCACCTCCTTCTCTGCCCCGTCCCGCTTCTGATGCTGCCCTGCTCAGTGCTGTACATGCTGGTGCTGAGGAGAATAATCCACCTCCTTCTCTGCCCCGTCCCGCTTCTGATGCTGCCCTGCTCAGTGCTGTAACTGCTGGTGCTGAGGAGAATAATCCACCTCCTTCTCTGCCCCGTCCCGCTTCTGATGCTGCCCTGCTCAGTGCTGTACATGCTGGTGCTGAGGAGAATAATCCTCCTCCTTCTCTGCCCCGTCCCGCCTCTGATGCTGCCCTGCTCAGTGCTGTAACTGCTGGTGCTGAGAATAATCCACCTCCTTCTCTGCCCCGTCCCGCCTCTGATGCTGACCTGCTCAGTGCTGTAACTGCTGGTGCTGAGGAGAATAATCCACCTCCTTTTCTGCCCCGTCCCACCTCTGATGCTGCCCTGCTCAGTGCTGTAAATGCTGGTACTAAGGAGAATAATCCGCCTCCTTCTCTGCCCCGTCCCGCCTCTGATGCTGCCCTGCTCAGTGCTGTAACTGCTGGTGCTGAGGAGAATAATCCACCTCCTTCTCTGCCCCGTCCCGCTTCTGATGCTGCCCTGCTCAGTGCTGTACATGCTGGTGCTGAGGAGAATAATCCTCCTCCTTCTCTGCCCCGTCCCACCTCTGATGCTGCCCTGCTCAGTGCTGTAACTGCTGGTGCTGAGGAGAATAATCCACCTCCTTCTCTGCCCCGTCCTGCCTCTGATGCTGCCCTGCTCAGTGCTGTAACTGCTGGTGCTGAGGAGAATAATCCTCCTCCTTCTCTGCCCCGTCCTGCCTCTGATGCTGCCCTGCTCAGTGCTGTAACTGCTGGTGCTGAGGAGAATAATCCTCCTCCTTCTCTGCCCCGTCCCGCCTCTGATGCTGCCCTGCTCAGTACTGTAATTGCTGGTGCTGAGGAGAATAATCCGCCTCCTTCTCTGCCCCGTCCCACCTCTGATGCTGCCCTGCTCAGTGCTGTAACTGCTGGTGCTGAGGGGAATAATCCGCCTCCTTCTCTGCCCCGTCCTGCCTCTGATGCTGCCCTGCTCAGTGCTGTAACTGCTGGTGCTGAGGGGAATAATCCACCTCCTTCTCTGCCCCGTCCCGCCTCTGATGCTGCCCTGCTCAGTACTGTAATTGCTGGTGCTGAGGAGAATAATCCACCTCCTTCTCTGCCCCGTCCTGCCTCTGATGCTGCCATGCTCAGTGCTGTAACTGCTGGTGCTGAGGAGAATAATCCGCCTCCTTCTCTGCCCCGTCTCACATCTGATGCTGCCCTGCTCAGTGCTGTAAATGCTGGTGCTGAGGAGAATAATCTGCCTCCTTCTCTGCCCCGTCCTGCCTCTGATGCTGCCCTGCTCAGTGCTGTAACTGCTGGTGCTGAGGGGAATAATCCACCTCCTTCTCTGCCCCGTCCCGCTTCTGATGCTGCCCTGCTCAGTGCTGTACATGCTGGTGCTGAGGAGAATAATCCGCCTCCTTCTCTGCCCCGTCCCACCTCTGATACTGCCCTGCTCAGTGCTGTAACTGCTGGTGCTGAGGAGAATAATCCACCTCCTTCTCTGCCCCGTCCCGCTTCTGATGCTGCCCTGCTCAGTGCTGTACATGCTGGTGCTGAGGAGAATAATCCTCCTCCTTCTCTGCCCCGTCCCGCCTCTGATGCTGCCCTGCTCAGTGCTGTAACTGCTGGTGCTGAGAATAATCCACCTCCTTCTCTGCCCCGTCCCGCCTCTGATGCTGCCCTGCTCAGTGCTGTAATTGCTGGTGCTGAGGAGAATAATCCGCCTCCTTCTCTGCCCCGTCCCACCTCTGATGCTGCCCTGCTCAGTGCTGTAACTGCTGGTGCTGAGGGGAATAATCCACCTCCTTCTCTGCCCCGTCCCGCCTCTGATGCTGCCCTGCTCAGTGCTGTAACTGCTGGTGCTGAGGAGAATAATCCACCTCCTTCTCTGCCCCGTCCCGCCTCTGATGCTGCCCTGCTCAGTGCTGTAATTGCTGGTGCTGAGGAGAATAATCCGCCTCCTTCTCTGCCCCGTCCCACCTCTGATGCTGCCCTGCTCAGTGCTGTAACTGCTGGTGCTGAGGGGAATAATCCGCCTCCTTCTCTGCCCCGTCCCACCTCTGATGCTGCCCTGCTCAGTGCTGTAACTGCTGGTGCTGAGGGGAATAATCCACCTCCTTCTCTGCCCCGTCCCACCTCTGATACTGCCCTGCTCAGTGCTGTAACTGCTGGTGCTGAGGAGAATAATCCACCTCCTTCTCTGCCCCGTCCCGCTTCTGATGCTGCCCTGCTCAGTGCTGTACATGCTGGTGCTGAGGAGAATAATCCTCCTCCTTCTCTGCCCCGTCCCGCCTCTGATGCTGCCCTGCTCAGTGCTGTAACTGCTGGTGCTGAGAATAATCCTCCTCCTTCTCTGCCCCGTCCCGCCTCTGATGCTGCCCTGCTCAGTACTGTAATTGCTGGTGCTGAGGAGAATAATCCGCCTCCTTCTCTGCCCCGTCCCACCTCTGATGCTGCCCTGCTCAGTGCTGTAACTGCTGGTGCTGAGGGGAATAATCCACCTCCTTCTCTGCCCCGTCCCGCCTCTGATGCTGCCCTGCTCAGTGCTGTAACTGCTGGTGCTGAGGAGAATAATCTGCCTCCTTCTCTGCCCCGTCCTACCTCTGATGCTGCCCTGCTCAGTGCTGTAACTGCTGGTGCTGAGAATAATCCGCCTCCTTCTCTGCCCCATCCCACCACTGATGCTGCCCTGCTCAGTACTGTAACTGCTGGTGCTGAGAATAATCTGCCTCCTTCTCTGCCCCATCCCACCTCTGATGCTGCCCTGCTCAGTGCTGTAACTGCTGGTGCTGAGGAGAATAATCCGCCTCCTTCTCTGCCCCGTCTCACATCTGATGCTGCCCTGCTCAGTGCTGTAAATGCTGGTGCTGAGGAGAATAATCTGCCTCCTTCTCTGCCCCGTCCTGCCTCTGATGCTGCCCTGCTCAGTGCTGTAACTGCTGGTGCTGAGGGGAATAATCCACCTCCTTCTCTGCCCCGTCCCGCTTCTGATGCTGCCCTGCTCAGTGCTGTACATGCTGGTGCTGAGGAGAATAATCCGCCTCCTTCTCTGCCCCGTCCCGCTTCTGATGCTGCCCTGCTCAGTGCTGTAACTGCTGGTGCTGAGGAGAATAATCCACCTCCTTCTCTGCCCCGTCCCGCTTCTGATGCTGCCCTGCTCAGTGCTGTACATGCTGGTGCTGAGGAGAATAATCCTCCTCCTTCTCTGCCCCGTCCCGCCTCTGATGCTGCCCTGCTCAGTGCTGTAACTGCTGGTGCTGAGAATAATCCACCTCCTTCTCTGCCCCGTCCCGCCTCTGATGCTGACCTGCTCAGTGCTGTAACTGCTGGTGCTGAGGAGAATAATCCACCTCCTTTTCTGCCCCGTCCCACCTCTGATGCTGCCCTGCTCAGTGCTGTAAATGCTGGTACTAAGGAGAATAATCCGCCTCCTTCTCTGCCCCGTCCCGCCTCTGATGCTGCCCTGCTCAGTGCTGTAACTGCTGGTGCTGAGGAGAATAATCCACCTCCTTCTCTGCCCCGTCCCGCTTCTGATGCTGCCCTGCTCAGTGCTGTACATGCTGGTGCTGAGGAGAATAATCCTCCTCCTTCTCTGCCCCGTCCCACCTCTGATGCTGCCCTGCTCAGTGCTGTAACTGCTGGTGCAGAGGAGAATAATCCACCTCCTTCTCTGCCCCGTCCTGCCTCTGATGCTGCCCTGCTCAGTGCTGTAACTGCTGGTGCTGAGGAGAATAATCCTCCTCCTTCTCTGCCCCGTCCTGCCTCTGATGCTGCCCTGCTCAGTGCTGTAACTGCTGGTGCTGAGGAGAATAATCCTCCTCCTTCTCTGCCCCGTCCCGCCTCTGATGCTGCCCTGATCAGTACTGTAATTGCTGGTGCTGAGGAGAATAATCCGCCTCCTTCTCTGCCCCGTCCCACCTCTGATGCTGCCCTGCTCAGTGCTGTAACTGCTGGTGCTGAGGGGAATAATCCGCCTCCTTCTCTGCCCCGTCCTGCCTCTGATGCTGCCCTGCTCAGTGCTGTAACTGCTGGTGCTGAGGGGAATAATCCACCTCCTTCTCTGCCCCGTCCCGCCTCTGATGCTGCCCTGCTCAGTACTGTAATTGCTGGTGCTGAGGAGAATAATCCACCTCCTTCTCTGCCCCGTCCTGCCTCTGATGCTGCCATGCTCAGTGCTGTAACTGCTGGTGCTGAGGAGAATAATCCGCCTCCTTCTCTGCCCCGTCTCACATCTGATGCTGCCCTGCTCAGTGCTGTAAATGCTGGTGCTGAGGAGAATAATCTGCCTCCTTCTCTGCCCCGTCCTGCCTCTGATGCTGCCCTGCTCAGTGCTGTAACTGCTGGTGCTGAGGGGAATAATCCACCTCCTTCTCTGCCCCGTCCCGCTTCTGATGCTGCCCTGCTCAGTGCTGTACATGCTGGTGCTGAGGAGAATAATCCGCCTCCTTCTCTGCCCCGTCCCACCTCTGATACTGCCCTGCTCAGTGCTGTAACTGCTGGTGCTGAGGAGAATAATCCACCTCCTTCTCTGCCCCGTCCCGCTTCTGATGCTGCCCTGCTCAGTGCTGTACATGCTGGTGCTGAGGAGAATAATCCTCCTCCTTCTCTGCCCCGTCCCGCCTCTGATGCTGCCCTGCTCAGTGCTGTAACTGCTGGTGCTGAGAATAATCCACCTCCTTCTCTGCCCCGTCCCGCCTCTGATGCTGACCTGCTCAGTGCTGTAACTGCTGGTGCTGAGGAGAATAATCCGCCTCCTTTTCTGCCCCGTCCCACCTCTGATGCTGCCCTGCTCAGTGCTGTAAATGCTGGTACTAAGGAGAATAATCCGCCTCCTTCTCTGCCCCGTCCCGCCTCTGATGCTGCCCTGCTCAGTGCTGTAACTGCTGGTGCTGAGGAGAATAATCCACCTCCTTCTCTGCCCCGTCCCGCTTCTGATGCTGCCCTGCTCAGTGCTGTACATGCTGGTGCTGAGGAGAATAATCCTCCTCCTTCTCTGCCCCGTCCCACCTCTGATGCTGCCCTGCTCAGTGCTGTAACTGCTGGTGCTGAGGAGAATAATCCGCCTCCTTCTCTGCCCCGTCCCACCTCTGATGCTGCCCTGCTCAGTGCTGTAACTGCTGGTGCTGAGGGGAATAATCCACCTCCTTCTCTGCCCCGTCCCGCCTCTGATGCTGCCCTGCTCAGTACTGTAATTGCTGGTGCTGAGGAGAATAATCCGCCTCCTTCTCTGCCCCGTCCCACCTCTGATGCTGCCCTGCTCAGTGCTGTAACTGCTGGTGCTGAGAATAATCCGCCTTCTTCTCTGCCCTGTCCCGCCTCCTTCTCTGCCTGTCCCACCTCTGATGCTGCCCTGCTCAGTGCTGTAACTGCTGGTGCTGAGGGGAATAATCCGCCTCCTTCTCTGCCCCGTCCTGCCTCTGATGCTGCCCTGCTCAGTGCTGTAAATGCTGGTGCTGAGGAGAATAATCCGCCTCCTTCTCTGCCCCGCCCACCTCTGATGCTGCCCTGCTCAGTGCTGTAACTGCTGGTGCTGAGAATAATCCGCCTCCTTCTCTGCCCCGTCCCGCCTCTGATGCTGCCCTGCTCAGTACTGTAACTGCTGGTGCTGAGGAGAATAATCCATCTCCTTCTCTGCCCCGTCCCACCTCTGATGCTGCCCTGCTCAGTGCTGTACATGCTGGTGCTGAGGAGAATAATCCGCCTCCTTCTCTGCCTCCTCCCGCCTCTGATGCTGCCCTACTCAGTGCTGTACATGCTGGTGCTGAGGAGAATAATCCGCCTCCTTCTCTGCCCCGTCCCGCCTCTGATGCTGCCCTACTCAGTGCTGTACATGCTGGTGCTGAGGAGAATAATCCGCCTCCTTCTCTGCCTCCTCCCGCCTCTGATGCTGCCCTGCTCAGTACTGTAACTGCTGGTGCTGAGGAGAATAATCCATCTCCTTCTCTGCCCCGTCCCACCTCTGATGCTGCCCTGCTCAGTGCTGTACATGCTGGTGCTGAGGAGAATAATCCGCCTCCTTCTCTGCCTCCTCCCGCCTCTGATGCTGCCCTACTCAGTGCTGTACATGCTGGTGCTGAGGAGAATAATCCGCCTCCTTCTCTGCCCCGTCCCGCCTCTGATGCTGCCCTGCTCAGTGCTGTACATGCTGGTGCTGAGGAGAATAATCCGCCTCCTTCTCTGCCTCCTCCCGCCTCTGATGCTGCCCTACTCAGTGCTGTACATGCTGGTGCTGAGGAGAATAATCCGCCTCCTTCTCTGCCCCGTCCTGCCTCTGATGCTGCCCTGCTCAGTGCTGTAACTGCTGGTGCTGAGGAGAATAATCCGCCTCCTTCTCTGCCCCGTCCCACCGCTGATGCTGCTCTGCTCAGTGCTGTAACTGCTGGTGCTGAGGAGAATAATCTGCCTCCTTCTCTGCCCCGTCCCGTCTCTGATGCTGCCCTGCTCAGTGCTGTACATGCTGGTGCTGAGGAGAATAATCCGCCTCCTTCTCTGCCTCCTCCCGCCTCTGATGCTGCCCTGCTCAGTACTGTAACTGCTGGTGCTGAGGAGAATAATCCATCTCCTTCTCTGCCCCGTCCCACCTCTGATGCTGCCCTGCTCAGTGCTGTACATGCTGGTGCTGAGGAGAATAATCCGCCTCCTTCTCTGCCTCCTCCCGCCTCTGATGCTGCCCTACTCAGTGCTGTACATGCTGGTGCTGAGGAGAATAATCCGCCTCCTTCTCTGCCCCGTCCCGCCTCTGATGCTGCCCTGCTCAGTGCTGTACATGCTGGTGCTGAGGAGAATAATCCGCCTCCTTCTCTGCCTCCTCCCGCCTCTGATGCTGCCCTGCTCAGTGCTGTAACTGCTGGTGCTGAGGAGAATAATCCATCTCCTTCTCTGCCCCGTCCTGCCTCTGATGCTGCCCTGCTCAGTGCTGTAACTGCTGGTGCTGAGGAGAATAATCCACCTCCTTCTCTGCCCCGTCCCGCTTCTGATGCTGCCCTGCTCAGTGCTGTAACTGCTGGTGCTGAGGAGAATAATCTGCCTCCTTCTCTGCCCCGTCCCGTCTCTGATGCTGCCCTGCTCAGTGCTGTACATACACTGTATGTTACATATATACGGTTTGCAGGGTTAGGATGACTCTATTTCAAAGGGCCCCAGGTCTCCTTGCTTAGCTTCTCGCTCTCCTCAGGGCTCCTCTTTTGAGGTAAAAAAGGTAAAGATTTTTGCACAACACTTAAGGTCACTGGGAGAGCTGTTGATACTCTTTACACAGTTTAAGTTCCCTGCCCAACCCCTAAAAGAATTAGGGCGGGATGTACTAAGCTGTTCCGTGCGCTATTAGCCCTCTTACTGCTCCGTTCTCATCTCAACTGTTAGATTCCTCCTCACCTCCCGGTGCTGTAATTCAGTCCCGCTGTGTTCCGCATCACCTGATCTTTTTATTACGTTACCTGCCCCAATAGTCTGTCCATTGGTCCTTCGTAATAACATACGGGACCTGTAACCTCCCCTCGTTCAGTAACTGCACTTTTGCCCGGATCCTAACAGCTCCCATCCACAACTGCGATCCCTAAGTGACCGCAATGGCGGAGCAGCGCGGCATCAGTTAGTTCATACCGGCGACTGCCGCAGAAAACAACGGGACAGAATGGCAGCACCGGGAGGTGAGGAGGAATGTAACAGTGGAGATGAGAACAGAGCGGTAAGAGGGCTAATAGCGCAGCGGACCAGCTTGGTACATCCCGCCCTTAGCCTGAAGATACATAGCCTATATGTTGACGGACAGTGTAAGGAACATATCAATGTTCACAAATGCGTTCAGCTTAGCGACCCCGACAGGTCAAAAGGTCGACATGAGTTTTTTATGGGTTTTTTGTGTCGATTTCTTCGTAGAGTGACTGGGAACCCCAATTAGTGCACCGTGTCCCCTCGCAGGCGCCTTGCTTCACTAACGCTGCGCTCGACACAGGTTACCGTTCCCAATTGTAGTCCACGTGGATCGTTAAGTATGAAAAAGTAAAAAAGAAAAAAATCGTGAAAAACTCATGTCGACCTTTTAACCTAGAACATGTCGACCTACAGACCCTGTCGACCTAGTTACTGGCGACCAATAGTGGTCGACCTAGATAGTGTCGACCTAGTTACTGTCGACCTAGAGACCGGATCCCGTTTGGTGTCAATTGCCGGAACATACACACACACACATACATATATTTATATATATATATATATAATTTCCTTTTAGCTAGTGAATGCTCATCGCTCTCCTACGACATCATAAGTAAATTGCAGCCAGTATGTGCCATTCTTGCTGGGTGGATCTGCATGTGGCTTGCAGGGTGCCTAGAACAGCAAAGCCGTCTGGGCCAGCTGCTTAAGAGCGCAATGATTTTTTTTTTTCAGAGCGTATGTGGCAACGCCTCCTTTATTTGGCCACGCCCCTTATCCCCCAGGTCACATGGATGTCTCAGCTGTCCTGCCTATGATGTGTCAATAATTATTTTACTGTTTCAAATAAGTAAAATTCCACTGGAAACATTATATTAAATTATAAAGTTATAACAATATACTGTAGGACAATTTACTCATTCTCACAAGCCGCCAGCCTACGTACCCAACAGACGCCTTCCCGCGGCTCGCCCGAATAACTGAGCTGGCACATGAGAAATACATAAAAAAAAGTGCCATTCCTAAAGACTCAGTATCCATTAACTGGAAATGAGATGCAAATTGAAAATTCATTAAACAATGGACTCCTGTACCTGTAATAAAACCCATAGGCACTGAATATTTAAATATGAATAATTCATTTGTGACCCGGCTGGTTTATTGCCTCGCTGTGTTATTTGTGAAGATCAGCATTTTATCACGCCATTCGCTGTGTGACAATATCTGGAGGATAGACACTAAAAAAAATTACAAAAAATTCTGTATAATACCGTTCGGAAGTTAAGACAGAATAAAAACCAGATCTTGTCCAATCAATATTAATGGCACTATCACTCACTGTTACAATGTAACGCAGTAATGAAGTGTAATTGGGTAAAATTCATTAATTGCAATTACAACAGAAAAATTAACAAGCCCTCTACAGCTCCTGGTGTATCTCCGTGTTCTTACTGAGCCGTACATGGAAAATTAACAGCCGGGCTGTGCCGAGATGGCATAGCGCAGTGCCCCCGCCGTTTAGCAAAGGGTGCAGCCGAACGCTATATACTATGCAATGGGGATATTTTTTAGAGCGAAATCATTATCACTATGGAAGAGATTTATCAAACAGATTCTTTCCAAAATGCAGTAATTCCACCAGGCCTGGCAATTATTCACTGTTCTCGCTTTTGGCACTGGCATTAAATTTTTGCAAATGTTTAAACTGAAGATCGTAGGAGAGAGCGGAACATGTATAAATTCCTTCAGATATACTGCAGCGGGTGCAGACGTTGACGGCACGCCGGAGTTAGATGGGAGTTCTGCAGATGGTGTCTGATTGCTGCCAGAGGTTGCGGCACAGCTAGAGATGAGCGCAGGAGGCAAAATTACATTTAATTTGTTACATGCTTTTTATTTATGTAGCAAAACCCAGAATGACAAATGTAGATTTGCAGCATACCGTACTTACCACCCTATAACGCAAATTGCTTTATGCAAAATAGCGACTTCTAAAGTAAGTTCAATATTTTCAGAAAGACATCGTTGGACAATTATAAAATGTATTCACTTTGCAAATGTCCAATTGCGTATCTCCCAACTGTCCCAATTTTAGAGTGGCATTTCCCATTGGCGGGCCACAAAAGTTGTGGGGATTCACCCAAATATGGGAGCTTCATAAGTGATCTTCTCAAACCATACTTTCAGACGTCAGCAAGATCCTCTCTGGATGTTCTCCCTGTGAGGTTTGCAGAGATTTTCGGTCATGCGTCACTGGGGGGCAGGGTTGCGATGATGAGATTCAAATTGCATCATCCCTACTCCTTGTTCCACCCACTTAACGGGGCGGCCGGTGGGTGCGTGCAAGATGCGGGAGAGTGTCTTACCTTCCTGGAAGCCAGGAGTCCCCTCCCTAAGTCATGAATCTCCCCGCGGTTAGAGTAGAGTGGGCATGAACAGTATGTCTCAAACATGAGCCACTTTAGACTATTTCATACTGAATTGTAGATGGATATTTTATCCCTTTTGCTACTGATTCCTTCTCTCGCCCCCTGTGCTGAGCCTATTTGTGAACTACAGTATTTGAGTGGGTCACATTGCAACATCAAAGTTAGTCAGTTTCTTGTGACCACACAAACCATACTTTGATCTTATCAGACAGCATTATACTTTCCAAACATAGCACCAGTTTTTTAACCCCACTGGCATTCTGGCTCACTGACCTCCAGGCACAGTGAGCTCCTTGGCTGCCATACTATTATGAAGTTTTAGAGTCTCAAGATCCTCCCTGCCTCCTCCAGGTCTGGACACTAGCCTCCTGGCCTCCTGGCTCACTAACCTCCTGACACACTGGGCTCCTTGGCTGCCAAAGTCCTACTTGGACTGTCTCTACAGGGCAGCCGTACTTGACTGCCGCAACCCAACCTGGGCTGTATACACAGAGCTGCTGTTAGGTGTGGAAACCTTCCTTTTTCTCGCATGTGTGGGAAGGTCTCTCCAGCCATACACAGAAGCCGTGTCTATCACAACCTAGCTTGATTTTGGAACACTATTAATATCACCCTCATCTGGATAGTAACATCATATTGGCCCCTTTTCTGAGTTCTTCTCTCACCCCATATCTCGCCCAGAGGAAAGATAATGGTTGACATGCCAACCACCCCAAAAGCACCCAACCCTCCTCCACCAACAACTCCCCAAAACAGTGCTTACTTCTATTCCTATGTATGCAAACTATCAACTCTTCGTTAAAGAGTCTCCTCTATTGGTGTGTAACATCTGCAACGCCGCTAGGAGCAGTGTGCATACTGTGTGCAAGGAGCAGGGTTCATACGGTGGAAGCAGGGGTGATGGAGGCGGTCATGGAGCCCTGTCACAGCTGGTGCCCAGAGGCAGCTGCCTCCATTGTCTCTGGTATGTATCTCGTTACAGTCTCACTCCCCCCCCCCCCCAGATTTTATGACACTACCACCAATGACTGCACATTACTCATTCTAATAATAATAAATTATATTAATAATAATGTTTATTTGTATAGCACTTTTCTCCAAAAGGATTCAGAGGGCAACCACTAGATGCACATCAACTAATGGTATATATGTCACAGGCGCAGCTCCGAAATAGGAGTCCTTTAAAGTCACAAGCAGAGCTATGGTAAAATCTATGGACGTAGTCATTTAAGGACCAGCAGTTCACAAACATAACGGCACCCCCGCAGCAGTTTCCAGAAGACGGTGCGGCATGTAGACGGCATTGTGGGCCTTCCCTAAATCCCACCTGCATGCCGCTTTCTCAAGGACTAAAGCGTTTTTCTTATTTTCCTGCTTCTCTGTTGAAGTTCATTGGAAAACTATACACAAGATGTGAAATGGTAGATACTTGAAAATGTCGACTAATCTAAAAGGTAAACAGTAAAAGGGGTTGACATGAAAATGGTCGGCACCAAAAAAAAAGCACTGCAATGTGCTGCCATTGCGAGCTTTCCCACACCGCAATCAACTAAACTGACATCTATGCCACATCACCATGCAAGCGCACAATGATGCCACTCAACTCTGACCTTTTACCCGACAGGGTCCAGAACATATACTCAGTGTGTAAAGTGATCTGTGTGCAAGTCACCACAGGACTGGAGAGTTGGAGAAGTGTGACTTTAGTAACTGCAGTCATGCTGAATAATGGCTGCAAATGTAAAGTTAAGTCATTCTCAAATTTCAGATGCAATGAGACCCCAAACTATCCTAATCAGCAGCCAGAAGGATTACCGGTCATCGCTGCTGCTGTTTCTGTAACTCAGGTCTTTTTCTAGACAATATGTCTCCCAATGCAAGCATTAAATAAATGTGCCCCCCCCCCCCCCCCTCACCCCCCATAGACATAAGAAAAAGTATTTTTTCAAGGTAAGGGGCGTTGCCTCGCTAAAATGGGTGTGACCTCACTAAAATAGGCGTGGCCTCGCAGGAAAAGACAACCTTATACCACAGTTTTTGACCCTGCAACAACAGACTTCGGCCACCACTGGAAAAAATAAACATTCCACCATATTAAGCCCAACACAATAATGCCCCTTGCACCATATTATACCCCCTGCACCATATTATGCCACACACCGCAATGCCCATGATACATTATGCCCTACAGTAAAGCTTCTAATTACTTTTAAATTACCTGCTTGGTGCCAGGGGTTTCATGCGCTGGGTGTCATGATCGTTGCCAGGGTTTTCACGCGTTGGGTGTCACGCTCGTTGCCAGGTGTTTCATGCTCGTTGCTAGGGGTTTCATGCTCTGGGTGTCACACTCACAGCCAGGGGTTTCATGCACTGGGTGTCACACTTGCTGCCAGGGGTTTCACGCGCTGGGTGTCACGCTCATTGCTAGGGGTTTTATACACTGGGTGTCCTGCTCGTTGCCAGGGGTTTCACGCGCTGGTTGTCATGCTCTTTGCCAGGGGTTTCACGCTCTGGATGTCATGCTCATTGCCAGGGGTTTCACGCTCTGGGTGTCGTGCTCATTGCTAGGGGTTTCAAACGCTGTGTGTCATGCTCATTGCCAGGGGTTTCACGCTCTGGGTGTCATGCTCATTGCCAGGGGTTTCACGCTCTGGGTGTCATGCTCATTGCCAGGGGTTTCACGCTCTGGGTGTCGTGCTCATTGCTAGGGGTTTCAAACGCTGGGTGTCCTGCTCGTTGCCAGGGGTTTCACGCGCTGGTTGTCATGCTCTTTGCCAGGGGTTTCACGCTCTGGGTGTCATGCTCATTTCTAGGGGTTTCATGCGCTGGGTGTCCTGCACGTTGCCAGGGGTTTCACGTGCTGGTTGTCATGCTCTTTGCCAGGGGTTTCACGCTCTGGATGTCATGCTCATTGCCAGGGGTTTCACGCTCTGGGTGTCGTGCTCATTGCTAGGGGTTTCAAACGCTGGGTGTCCTGCTCATTGCCAGGGGTTTCATGCGCTGGGTGTCATGCTCGTTGCCAGCGGTTTCATGTGCTGGGTGTCATGCTCATTTCCAGGGGTTTCATGCTGTGGCATCCATGCTCGTTGCTAATGGGATGTAAGTATACTCGGGGTGCGAAGTTTCGTGGAATAACGCGGTTGCGTTGTGACATCACGAGGCAACTGCGTCATTCTGTGAAACTCTGCCCCCCCCGAGTGGAGTAGTATGCTGGAGGGAGGAGGGGGAGCAGAAGGAGCTACACAGTGCCATAGCGGTCGCCCCTATGCGATCGCATGGCTCGCCCGCCGCAAGAAACGGCACTACCGTAACTTAAGTTCTTCTGAACAAGCCACTGTTGTGATGTTAATAACGCGCATTAAATAGTAAGTGGCGTCACGTGTATTTCCTCACAGGGCTGCAGAGCACTCGCCTTTAGTTAAACAAACTGGAATCTCCGGAGAAGCCAAATATTGCTGCCTCAGCTTCTGCAAAGCTGCCTTAGAAAATCATAAGATATTTTTAATGTTGTTTACACACAGGCACTCGGGGTCTGAGCTCTGGATAATAAACTGACTAGCTCCGGTAGATCGCTCTCTCCGCGGAGAGCAAAGCATCATCCGTAAAATGAAAATAAAATAAAATCTCCTTGTTCCTCAGCAAACTGTGAGACTGTGCTTTAATTGTGCTGAAATTAAGTGGATTTCTAATAGTTATTAACGCCTATCAAGTAGTCTATGGATATTCAGAGGAGGTTCATCTTTGTATTCTTTCTCCAATAAGTATTGTAGGCTATATATATATATATATATATATATATATATATATATTAGGCAATATATATATATACGGCACAATTTCCCTGCTCTGCCAATCGGCGATCTGAACCTCTGATCGGCAAACATTGATGACCAGCGATTCTTAGAGGAATGCGTAAAAAACATAATGTTGAAAATCCCTGACTCGCTGAAACTAAAAATTTTGGGGCAGAATCAGTGACTCGAGGATTTCCAACATGTTGGATTTCTCTGATCCCCAGATCCAGGCATCAACAGGATGGGGAATTCTCCAGAAACCTGAATGATGTATGGGAGCTTTCAGATATAAAAAGAAGGCGCTGACCACATTTTTCTTTGGTTAGATGCGCTACAACAGAGTGCACTGTATATAACAATACCTAGATCTGTACTATCTTTACTCATACTGCATTCCGCATACCCTCCAGTTGGACCTTTTTGGCAGGTACAGGACATTTTTTTATGGTCTATACCGATTTTTGGCTCTCCAAACTTCCATTGAAAGTACAGGAAAAGGGGCGTGGCCACACCCCCTTTCCTAATTTGTACCGATTTTTATGTGTAAAATGTTGGAGGATATGCATTCCATGCTGTGCACTTGTCAGCTACCAATACAACCACATCATAAATATATAGTAGCAGTTTACTCTCTAGATTTCAAATCTGCCGATATCGGCAGAGACTTAGCATAATCTATGGTACCCCAGATGTTGTAGAACTATAAGTGTCAGCATTCTGGCACTTGCAATTTCTGAACAGGCAGATAGCCACTGGCTGCCTATAATGGTATATATTTTTGCTGAGATGTGGAATTATACATACATGAAATATCCCACTACATACTGTGTATCTCTACCGAGATGACCCCACAGTGAAAGACATAACAGGATATTTAGGTTTAAATAGTTTTACCCTGTGTTTTGTCACACATGGCCTTGAGAATTCAGTATATACATATAAATCGAGTTTCACCTTCATATAAACCCGTTTATATAGAGCCTGAATGAGGGTTCCAGCAGCCGCAGACTAATACAAGTATAGTGCACTTTCCCTATTAATGTTCATATTCAGGAACCTGTAACCATCAGAAGTCCCACAATCCGTGCAAATCACCACTTCAAAGAACACGCTAGTAGCCTGGGATAATCATACAATACAGAGATCTTTCCAGTGACTGCCATATAATAAACAGAGCATTGCAGTGACCGCCTTACTATACAGAGAGCATTACAGTGACTGCATAAAATACAGAGAGCATCCCACTGGCTGTCCAATTATAAAGAAAGCAATCCAGTGACCACAATACACAGTCACCGCCATACAATTCAGAGCTCATCCTGGTAACTGCCATACAATTCGGAAAGCATTGCAATAACTGCCATACTATACTGAGAGCATCACAGTGACTGTCATACAATACAAAGAGCATCACACTGGCCCCAAACTATAAGAAAAGCAAACCAGTGACCACAGTACAACACGAAGCATCACCGTGATCACCCCTACATCTGCCAAGGTGTCTACCTTCACCCCCTTCTGTAGCCCCAAGCAGTGACTGGTCTCTTTTCTCTGGGATGAGTGATCATGCGCAGAAAAACTTGTAAGATATAATTAGTGGACTCACTCTAGGCAGCCAACATACTCACATATAGATGTATATACTGTATCATTACCCACTAACTCTTTTATAGGCCAACTTGCAACTAACATAAAGATGTTTAACATATGCAGGAAACCTAGCACACATACCAGAACAGTTCAGGAGTGCTCCAACACCCGGTGTTCCCTCCACATGGGCCAGATCAGTGGTGGAGGCACAGGATTGGTGTAGGGCAAGTTCTGAAGACACGGTCACTGGAGACCCTAAGGTGTGTCCCTGTTTGCTTTGCCCATCTCTGCCTTTGGGATGTGAAAATAAAAATAAAATACACTGCGTTCTCAAGTCATGGTGCCCTAGGCTGCAGCCTGAACAGCCTATTGTTTGAGTAAACCTGTCACAACTGAGGGCCTGAGCTGACGGGAGGCAGCCTCAGTTGTAGGGGCTGAGATGTACCGGAACCTGGGAGGTTGTATCAGACCCCTGGACATGTAAGTAACATGAATAATAACTGCCCGAAGGCGTGACCACGACAACTTGGATAAAAGTCAATGATGTTTATTATGACAACTCCGCAACACAGCAGCAGTAAAAGAAAACATAAAAGTCAGCAAAGAATAAATACAGTTCCTGGGTACTACAGGGTGGCAGGAGCCACAGGGCACTGGTAGTGTGAGATAGTTCTTATAATCTTCTAGATGGAAAGTCCTTACCAGGCCCGACTGTAGCAATGGAGATAACCCAGGATTGTACCAGCTGGTGTTCCAGGAAAAGCTGGATTGCTGAAGATAAAACGGCTGCTGCGGATACTGGCTGGAACCAGACTGTTGTTAGCACGGAGTGGATACTGGCTAGAACCAGTTAAATAATAAATGAAGCTTGAGAGCGATGCAATATGAATGAAATGTAGAACTTGAGAGCGGAGAAATAATAATACCGGTGGAGAGTGGTAAAGTGTAGAAAGGACACCGGCCCTTTAAGAGAAGCTGTACTCTGCTGGAAGCTGGGCTGGAAGCAGGTAATGTTGTAGCTGGAAACAGATGAATCCACAATGGATTGGAGAGTCAGGCTACACCGCAGGTGGAATGCTGGTGCGGGTCTCTATGGTGGAAGTCTTGAGACAGGAGCTGGAACCTGGAAGACAATCACAGGAGAGAGACAAACAGGAACTAGGTTTGACAACCAAAGCACTGACGCCTTCCTTGCTCAGGCACAGTGTATTTATACCTGCAGCAAGGAAGGGATTGGCTAGGCAATTATGCAGATTAACAATACTGACAACAGATTGGAGGAAATGATCAGCTGACAGAATCCAAGATGGCTGCGCCCATGCAGACACTTGGAGGGAAGTTTGGTTTGTAATCCATGTGGTAATGAAAACAGTAATGGCGGCGCCGGCCACTGGAGACAGGAGACGCCAAGCTGACAAGTGCACATCCAACCACGCGGACACAGCGGAGGCCGCGGCTGACGTAATCGCCACTCTGACACTCTGCATGCAGAAGCTCAGGGACGGCGGCGGAGACCGCGGGAGACGCCATGCCAGATGTAATATGGTGTTACTGTGACAGCGTCTCAGAGAGACAGGAGAGGATGCAGGAATGTGAACATTAGGATAACAGATGGGATCCGGTCCTGGAGCGCTGAGCCAGCCTTAGGAGGCATCTGATGGGTAAGAAATGGCGTCCAGATACCCGGATCGTGACAGCACCCCCCCCCTTTAGGAGTGGCCCCAGGACACTTCTTTGGCTTTTGAGGAAACTTGGAATGGAATCTCCGGACCAAGGCAGGAGCATGGACATCAGAAGCATTGGTCCATGAACGTTCCTCAGGGCCATAACCCTTCCAGTCAATAAGATATTGTAGTTGACCGTAACGGTGACGTGAGTCCAGGATCTTGGCTACTTCATACTCAACGCCTCGTTGAGTTTGGACTTTCGGAGTTGGAGGAAGTGAGGAATGAAACCGATTCAAGATCAGCGGTTTCAACAGGGAAACATGGAATGTCCTGGGTATTTTTAAGAAGGGAGGCAACTGAAGTCTGTAAGCAACAGGATTGATGACTTGTTCGATCTTGAAAGGACCGATATAGCGAGGTGCAAACTTCATACTGGGAACTCTTAACCTCAAATTCTTCGTGGATAACCATACCCGATCACCCACCTTGAGAGCAGGAACTGCTCGACGCTTCTTATCCGCAAACTTCTTGTACCTGAACGATGCCTTGAGCAGAGCTGATCGTACGCTCTTCCAGATATTGGCAAACTGATGCAAGGTGATATCCACTGCGGGAACAGAAGTTGCTGGAAGCGGTTGGAACTCAGGGACTTTAGGGTGGAATCCAAAGTTAGTGAAGAATGGTGTTGAAGCAGATGAAGAATGATACTGGTTGTTATGACAGAACTCGGCCCAGGGAAGTAATTGAACCCAGTCATCTTGAGAGGAGGACACATAGATGCGGAGGAAGGCCTCCAAGTCCTGATTCACCCTCTCGGTTTGACCATTGGTCTGAGGATGGTAAGCCGTAGAAAACTTTAGCTTGACTTGGAGGACTTGACATAAACTTCGCCAGAATTTGGCTGTGAATTGAACTCCTCGATCTGAGATAATTTCTTCAGGAAGACCGTGGAGTCGGAAGATCTCTTGTATGAATACTTGAGCCAACTTGGAAGCTGGCGGAAGACCGGTGAGAGGAATGAAGTGTGCCATCTTGGTGAACCGGTCAACTACCACCCAGATGGTATTGAACTTGTTGCACATGGGTAACTCTGTAATAAAATCCATCGACAAATGGGTCCAAGGTCGACGGGGAACAGATAGTGGAACCAGTTGCCCCGCAGGCGACTGGCGGGATACCTTATGTTGAGCACACTTTGGGCAAGATGCAATAAACTCCAAGACGTCCTTTTTCAGAGTTGGCCACCAATAGGACCTAGAGATAAACTCCAGGGTTTTTTGGATACCTGTATGTCCGGCAAAACGGGAAGCATGGGCCCAATGCATGAGCTTCTTCCTTAGCATCGGTTTCACAAAACTTTTCCCTGATGGGGGCGTAGAGTCCATCCCTACCGTGGAGAATGCCAACGGATTTATAATAGGATGCTTGTCTGAAGACTCTGACTCATTTTCTTGCTCCCATGAGCGAGAAAGGGCATCGGCCTTGCGATTCTGAGAGCCCGGACAGAACTGGAGTTTAAAGTCGAACCTGGAAAAGAAAAGTGCCCATCTGGCCTGACGAGGGTTGAGACATTGTGCGCCTTTCAGATATAAAAGGTTCTTGTGGTCTGTAAGTATGGTGATTGAATGAGAAGCTCCCTCCAACAGATACCTCCACTCTTCTAGAGCGAGCTTGATGGCTAGCAACTCCTGGTCGCCAATGGCATAGTTGCGCTCAGCTGGGGAGAACTTCCGGGAGAAGAAACTGCAAGGGTGTAAATGGCCATCTTTAGCCCTCTGAGATAACACCGCTCCTACTCCAACGAAGGAGGCATCCACCTCTAAGATGAAAGGAGAGTCGATGTCAGGCTGTATCAGAACAGGCGCAGAGATGAACCTTTGTTTTAAAAGATGAAATGCTTGCATGGCTTCTTCAGACCACTTGGACGGGTTAGCACCCTTCTTAGTGAAAGCAGTAATAGGCGCCACAATGGTGGAAAAGTCTCGTATAAACTTTCGGTAATAGTTGGCGAACCCTAAGAACCTCTGGACCCCTTTGAGGGTTAAGGGTACCGGACAATTTTGGATTGCTTGTAGTTTCTCAGGATCCATCTCTAGTCCGGAACCGGACACAATGTACCCTAGAAACGGAATGGACTTGACTTCAAAGACGCATTTCTCTAATTTGCAATAGAGATGATTGACACGGAGACGGGACAGGACCTCTTTAACCCAAAAACGATGTTCCTCTAAATCGTTGGCAAAAATGAGGATATCGTCTAGATAGACCACGACATGACGGTATAGAATGTCTCTGAAGATCTCATTGACAAAATGCTGGAAGACAGCTGGAGCATTGCTCAATCCGAAGGGCATGACGAGGTACTCATAATGTCCGTCACGGGTGTTAAAGGCGGTCTTCCACTCGTCACCCTCACAGATCCGGATGAGATTGTATGCACCTCTCAAGTCCAGCTTTGTAAAGATGGTAGCTCCGCTAACTCTGTCAAAGAGCTCAGTAATCAGGGGTAAAGGATAACGGTTCTTGATGGTAATGTCGTTCAAACCTCTGTAGTCGATGCACGGCCGCAGACCACCATCTTTCTTTTTTACAAAAAAGAAGCCTGCGCCGGCTGGAGAAGAAGAAGGTCGAATGAACCCCTTTGCTAGGTTCTCTTTAATGTATTCCTCCATAGAATGCGTCTCAGGCAGAGACAACGAGTAAGTTCGGCCTCGAGGTGGAACCTTCCCTGGAACGAGATCAATCGGGCAGTCCCATTCTCTATGAGGAGGAAGGATATCAGCAGAAGCTTTACTGAACACATCCGTGAAATCTTGATATGGAGGAGGTGGAACATCAGACGACCTGGGGGAGGAAGAACAGACAGGCAATACTTTAAACAAACATGTTTCAGCACAGGAGGAACCCCATGCCAGGATTTGCGTAGTCGTCCAATCAATTGTAGGATTGTGAAGACGGAGCCATGGAAGGCCCAGGACCACAGGATGTGTGGCTCTTGGAATCACTAAAAAAGAAATAAGTTCGGAATGAAGAACTCCCACTCTCAGACGAACTGGTAGAGTCCTTAAAGAAATAACTGCCTCAAAGATCTTGCTGCCATCCACGGCAGTTAAGGAGATGGACGCAGGAAGTCTCTCGGTGGGTAGGGACCACCGTTTAACATAGGCTTCGGTAATAAAGTTCCCAGGTGCTCCGGAATCAAGGAGGGCAATGACGTTCCGATAACGTTGAGCAACTTGAAGCGAGACTGGGAGATTACAATCTTGAGGAGATGGAGAGGAGATCATTACTCCTAGCCGGCCCTCTCCTTGGCGAGCTAGGGTCTGGAGTCCTGGACGTTTGGGACAGGCATTAATGGTGTGAGACGGAGCTGCACAATAAAGACAGAGAGACTTGGAGAGACGTCTTCGGCGCTCAGCAGGAGTTAAACGGGAACGGCCAATTTGCATGGGCTCATCTTTAGTTGGTGACAGTTGGCGAGGAGGAGGAGCAGAAGATTTTGGAGCAGATGATCTTCCACGCTCAATTGCTCTCTCTCTGAAACGTAAATCAACTTTCGTGCAGAGTGAGATTAGCTCATCTAACTTAGAGGGTAAGTCTCTGGTAGCTAACTCATCTTTAATACGCTCAGATAAGCCATGCCAGAATGCAGCATACAGGGCCTCGTCGTTCCATGCCAGTTCGGATGCCAGGATCTGGAACTGTATCAGATATTGTCCTACAGTACGTGACCCCTAGTGTAAACGGAGAATCTCGGATGAAGCTGAGGTTACCCGGCCTGGCTCGTCGAAGATGCGCCTGAATGTTGACACGAAGGCAGTGTATGAAGATAGCAGGGTGTCGGACCTCTCCCATAACGGTGATGCCCAATCAAGGGCTGAGCCACTGAGAAGAGAAATAATGTAGGCAATTTTTGTACGGTCACTGGGAAAATTGCCAGGTTGTAGCTCAAACTGAATCTCACACTGGTTGAGAAATCCCCTGCAGAATCTTGGAGATCCGTCAAATTTTGCTGGCGTTGGAAGATGAAGACGTGGAGCAGAAATGGGTAAGGTGGGTGGGGTTATAGCTGGAGTCACTGTGGTTGACGCACCAGACGCGCCTGATCCACAGAGAGTTGTCTGAATCCCATCCAGCCGAGTAGAGAAATCCTGGAGACAGCGGATGATGTGGCCCTGTGCAGCCTCCTGATGTTCTAGTCGGGCTGCCAGTTCTTGCATCGGCCTGGCCGCTTGATCCTGGTCTCCGGCTGGATTCATTAGGTCAGTGCTTACTGTCACAACTGAGGGCCTGAGCTGACGGGAGGCAGCCTCAGTTGTAGGGGCTGAGATGTACCGGAACCTGGGAGGTTGTATCAGACCCCTGGACATGTAAGTAACATGAATAATAACTGCCCGAAGGTGTGACCACGACAACTTGGATAAAAGTCAATGATGTTTATTATGACAACTCCGCAACACAGCAGCAGTAAAAGAAAACATAAAAGTCAGCAAAGAATAAATACAGTTCCTGGGTACTACAGGGTGGCAGGAGCCACAGGGCACTGGTAGTGTGAGATAGTTCTTATAATCTTCTAGATGGAAAGTCCTTACCAGGCCCGACTGTAGCAATGGAGATAACCCAGGATTGTACCAGCTGGTGTTCCAGGAAAAGCTGGATTGCTGAAGATAAAACGGCTGCTGCGGATACTGGCTGGAACCAGACTGTTGTTAGCACGGAGTGGATACTGGCTAGAACCAGTTAAATAATAAATGAAGCTTGAGAGCGATGCAATATGAATGAAATGTAGAACTTGAGAGCGGAGAAATAATAATACTGGTGGAGAGTGGTAAAGTGTAGAAAGGACACCGGCCCTTTAAGAGACGCTGTACTCTGCTGGAAGCAGGTAATGTTGTAGCTGGAAACAGATGAATCCACAATGGATTGGAGAGTCAGGCTACACCGCAGGTGGAATGCTGGTGCGGGTCTCTATGGTGGAAGTCTTGAGACAGGAGCTGGAACCTGGAAGACAATCACAGGAGAGAGACAAACAGGAACTAGGTTTGACAACCAAAGCACTGACGCCTTCCTTGCTCAGGCACAGTGTATTTATACCTGCAGCAAGGAAGGGATTGGCTAGGCAATTATGCAGATTAACAATACTGACAACAGATTGGAGGAAATGATCAGCTGACAGAATCCAAGATGGCTGCGCCCATGCAGACACTTGGAGGGAAGTTTGGTTTGTAATCCATGTGGTAATGAAAACAGTAATGGCGGCGCCGGCCACTGGAGACAGGAGACGCCAAGCTGACAAGTGCACATCCAACCACGCGGACACAGCGGAGGCCGCGGCTGACGTAATCGCCACTCTGACACTCTGCATGCAGAAGCTCAGGGACGGCGGCGGAGACCGCGGGAGACGCCATGCCAGATGTAATATGGTGTTACTGTGACAGCGTCTCAGAGAGACAGGAGAGGATGCAGGAATGTGAACATTAGGATAACAGATGGGATCCGGTCCTGGAGCGCTGAGCCAGCCTTAGGAGGCATCTGATGGGTAAGAAATGGCGTCCAGATACCCGGATCGTGACAGCACCTTAGTACAGCTACCCTAACTTCACACCATTAACCAGCAGACCACCACAGCCAGCACTTTCTTGCCTAAAATTGGACAGTTAAGAGGAAAGCCAACTGTCAATGACAAATCATCCAATAGGTAAACCAGGCTCATCCCGAGGGTACAGTGGACATTGAGGGGCTCTGATTGTTGTTTTTATGTGGGAAGAAGACAAAAGGAGGAATCAGAAGGGGTCTCAAACCAGTGCTTAAGGCCTTACCATACTTCATTGGAACTCCTCATCTGAGACCTCCACTGTTTTCTGTAATTAGCAGGGTCCTGGCACTCAGGACCGCAACTAGGATTGTGCCAGTGGTGCCTGGCACACAGCGCAGATGCACTGTGGGCGAAGGACCACCGGCAACACCCGCCTGGCCACTCCGCCGCACTGTGGGGTCAGCGTCGCCCCGCCGCCACCGCTCTGCTGCATTGCCCGGCTACCTCTTCTCACATAGGTAGCTGGGCAGCGCTGCAGCTCCCCCTCCGCTCCCATCTGTGTGCTGGGAGAGATGACGTCTCTCCCGGCCTGCCCCCCAGCCCACCCACAATGCCCTGCACTGCGTAGGGTGGGAAAGAGGAGAGGAGAGGCCTGTCGGCTGGTTACAAGTAAGTATAATACTGTACTTACTCTCTCTCTCTGTGTTTCGGAGTCTGCCTGCCTAATGTGTAAAAAAGGGGGACTCTGCCTGCCTAATGTGTAAAAAAGGGGGACTCTGCCTGCTGTAATGTGTAAAAAGGGGGACTCTGCTCCCTAATGTGTAAAAAAGGGGGACTCTGCCTGCTGTAATGTGTAAAAAGGGGGACTCTGCTCCCTAATGTGTAAAAAAGGGGACTCTGCCTGCTGTAATGTGTAAAAAGGGGGACTCTGCTGCCTAATGTGTAAAAAGGGGGACTCTGCAGCTGTAATGTGTAAAAAGGGGGACTGCTGCTATAGGGGTATACGCAAATGCGGTCAAATTCCGGCTAGAATTCGACCATTTTTAAATTCGACACAATTCGACAGTCAGACACCCTCCCGCCGGGATCCGAATTCAACATATTCAATAAAAAACGGATTCGACAGTCCCGTTGTCGAAAAACGGACCAATTGACGATAGTGTGCGTCCTGGATTCGACTTCATGGACTGCACAAAAGTGTTTAAAAAAACAAGAAAAAAAATGCGTGGGGTCTCTCGTGTAAACATGGGACCCCTTTCAGTGCGTGGATCGGGTTTTGCGTTTTATTATTTTGCTAACTACGTGGATTACAAAAAAGAAGAGGACAGATCTACACTGGATTTTTGTGAGTATAATTTTATTTCCAGGTACACCGTGGATTCTACATGGAGAAGGGGACCGAGTTGGCGTGTCAACATAGGTAAGTATGTGTGTGTCGGTGTGCATGTATGTAATAAAGTTTTACTTTCACGGTGTGTGTGTACTGTTTTTATTTGGGTATTTTTTTTGCAGTAGAACTACAGGTACCAGCGGGCCCGTTTTTCCGCCACATGCTGGTACTTGTGGTTCTCCAAGTACCAGCTTGCGGGGGAGGCTTGCTGGGACTTGTAGTTCTGCTACAAAAAACAATATTCTTTATTTTTTCACTTAGCTATCAGCCTCCCATCCGCTGCCCTTGGATGGGGGGGACAGCCTCGGGCTTCACCCCTGGCACATTGGTGGCTGGAGGGGGGGGACCCCTTGATTTAAGGGGTCCCCACTCCTCCAAGGTACCCCGGCCAGGGATGACTAGTTGGGGATTTAATGCCACGGCCGCAGGGACCGGTATAAAAGTGTCCCCCGGCTGTGGCATTATCTCTCCAGCTAGTGGAGCCCGGTGCTGGTGTTAAAAATACGGGGGACCCCTACGTCTTTTGTCCCCCGTATTTTTTGCACCAGGACCGGATGCAGAGCCCGGTGCTGGTTGTTCAAATACGGGGGATCCCCTGTCAATTTTTTCCCCATATTTTTACAACCAGGACCGGCTCAAAGAGCCCGAAGCTGGTTATGCTTAGGAGGGGGGACACCACGCATTTTTTTTCTTGATTTTTAACCCATTCCCACCCTTTCCCACTGAAAAACATGCTCTGATCTCTCCATATTATTTTAGTCAGTAAAAAAAAAAAAATTCTTTTAAAAAATAGATTAAATAATACTTGTGGCTCCTAATAGACAAACCCAAGTACATAATCCCTTCTAATATAAATAGATATGCTATTAGCAATAAAAAAAACACACACAAAAACATGTTTTTAAAATTTTGTATTAGATCCCGCCAGCAAAATGAGGCGGACTGAAATTGACGAAATTACTGTCGAAAAGCACTGTTGTCGAATCGACATTCTTCAATTGAATATACTTTTGTCGAAAAGCCGCATTTTTACCATTGCAGACATGTCGAATTTGACAACTGTCGAATTGCAAAAAGTCAAATTTGAAATGGCTGTTTTTTTGTCGAAAAGTACTGTGTTGCATTGTCGAATCATTTTTTTGTGTTGAAAATGCCCCGTTTTTCGACATTTGCGGCAATTCGACCGCAATTGCATATGGCCCCCTATGTGTAAAAAAGGGGGACTCTGCCTGCCTAATGTGTAAAGAAGGGAATCTGCTGCCGTAATGTGTAAAAAGGCGACTCTGCCACCGTAATGTCAGGAATCGGTGTTCAACTGCGTCTCACTTACCAGCGCGCTGGTGTGCAGGCATCCGGAGGTCATGGCCCCAGTTGCGGCTGCATGGATGCGCTGACTGCGAGCGTCATCTCCTGTGTCGATGAGTACCCCTGAGTCTGGTCCTGTGTGTGTGTTCCGCTGTGTGCCGGCATCCGGCCTGTATGGATGCTGTTATGACATCTGCACTCATCTGATCCAGGCATCCAATCCAGCGCTGTGTTTCCAGCTTGAGTTCAGTGACCAATCACTGCAGAGCAAGGGGTATAAGTTCCAGTCCGTGGCTCACTCATATCGCCTCGGACAACGAGTCACATACCGTGTGCCTAGTTCTCCTGGTTCCTGTGTTCCTGTTTCCAGTGTTCCCCCGTGGTTATCTTCATTGTTCCAGTTACCATTTCTACAGCTCTCCTGTTAATCCGGACTCCAGCTACATCCAGCCACAAACCCATCAGCAGTAAGAGACTCTCCTCAGGTGTTCTTTTCATTACCTTACCTGTGCACTCATTATCAGCATACCATCTGTGCATCTCAGCAGTTATACCAACTATTTTCTTAGAGACTGTCTCCAGCTAAAGCCTAGTGTGGCTATATGGACTTGTGCTATATAGAGACTGTGTGTTTCTCAAATATACCGGAGTTCTGCTTTTCCAACCGTTATCAGTTTATCTCATTTGTGTTATTCAGAGACTGTGTGCTTTCAAGTACTATTGGGGTTCTGTTTATATCATCTGCATTCAGTATCACGTTGTTTTACTGCAAGAGACTTTCAGTTGTTTGGATTCAGTTACCTATCATTGTTTTCTACATTACCGGTTTTCAGTTTATTCGGTGTCATACCACCTGCTTTGTGTTAATAAACATCAGCGCATATGCGCAGGACTTTTATATTGCCTCCACGCTTTGTACATCGCACCAACACTGACCCACTAGCGCCCCCGCCGGGGACAGACAAAACCAGAGACCTGACACGTAATGTGTAAAAAGGGGGACTCTGTCTGCCTAATGTGTAAAAGAAGACTCTGCCTGGCGTAATGTGTAAAAGGGGACTCTGCCTGCCATACTGTGTTAAAAGGAGACTCTGCCTGTCGTACTGTGTAAAAGGGTACTCTACCTGCTGTACTGTGTAAAATGGGGCTCTACCTGGCGTAATGTGTAAAAGGGGCTCTACCTGGTGTAATGTGTATAAGTGGCTCTAGTGTGTGTAGGAATTGAAATAATGGAGACTTCTGTACAGCGTAATATGAATTGGTATTATTTTGTGGCCATGCCCCTTCCCCTATATATTTGGCGAGCACTGGCCCTGTTTTATATATGGTGTGTGTGGGGGGGGAGGAGGAGGGGGGGGGGGGGGTTGGCGCCGATGCGGTTTCTTGCACACAGTGCTAAAATGTCTAGTTACAGCACTGCTCACACTCAATGCCGCAACCTCCGTCCAACACAATTGACGCTGTTTTTTTGCTTCCACAGAGCTGGAGTGATGCTGGACAGCGCTTTTAATGAAAACTGGATGCTGATTGGAGCAGTGTTCGGAGGACTCCTTTCAGTTGATATTAACACGTAAAACACCATTAAAGGCTTCAGATAATGTCGCTCTTTTCGGATCAGTCCAAGGCTGCGCGATATTTTGGGAATGTATTTCCCGTCAATGTCACTGTCATATACAAGTCAAGGTCGTTCTACCAACCATTGTGCCTCACAGTTGTCACAGAGTGTTCTTTGCTCTAAACATTGCTGCGCGCGAGGTACTGAAAATGGCGATTATTTTTACAGTAGTGAAACATTATCATCACCAACATTGAAAGATCCCGACAATCACTTTCCATTCAAATGTTTTTTTTCCTTCTTTTATAGTAGAAACATTATAAGACACAATAGAGTTACAGAACGCGAGATTTAATTACAATGGAATGGGGAAAAAAACTGGCAACATTGCTGCAGGAGAGACAGTAAGGAGAAGGAAAAATAGATTTGTTAAGATAATATGTGCCTAAGGATTAGCATTATGAGGATAAATGCCTCCTGCTGTCAGGGACATTTGGCTATCCTTAATTACCAGTAATAAACACAGCTGTCTGATAAACGCCTTACCATCCTATTGCTTACCTGAACTTCACATCTGAACCGAATATAATTACTATGTACATATATAATGGCAAAATACGCTTTCATCTTGTTTATTCATTCCACGGACTGTTTCCATTACATTTGTATTGTATGACCGTACACTCTGTAACAATAGACAGCGTTACACAGCCTTCTGCTAACGAGCCTTGTGGGTTATTACATCCAGGCCGAGCAGTACAAGTGGACAGACCTGCTGAGCCTAATGTGACCTCTTTGGTCAAACACCAATGGTCAAACAATGATGGTGTCTATTTACTAAGCCTTGGATAGAGCTAAAGTGGACGGAGATAAGGTATCAGCCAATCAGCTCCTGCCGTGTCACAGGCTGTGGCCCAAATGTATTAAGCCTTAGTAAGAGATAAAATTGAGACACATAAGGAGTGATAAATGACAAGCCAATCAGCTTCCTAACTGTCATGTCACAGGCTGGGTTTGAAAAATGACAGTTAGGAGCTGATTGGCTGGTACTTTATTTCCGTCCACTTTATCTCCATCCAAGGCTTAGTAAATTGATCCCTATGTCTTTTAAGGAGGAGATGCATCAAAGCTTGGCGAGAGGTAAAATGGAGAGTAAAAATAAGAATTTACTTACCGAAATTCTATTTCTCGTAGTCCGTAGTGGATGCTGGGGACTCCGTCAGGACCATGGGGGGGGGGGTAGCGGCTCCGCAGGAGACAGGGCACAAAAGTAAAAGCTTTAGGATCAGGTGGTGTGCACTGGCTCCTCCCCCTATGACCCTCCTCCAAGCCTCAGTTAGGATACTGTGCCCGGACGAGCGTACACAATAAGGAAGGATTTTGAATCCCGGGTAAGACTCATACCAGCCACACCAATCACACTGTACAACTTGTGATCTGAACCCAGTTAACAGCATGATAACAGCGGAGCCTCTGAAAAGATGGCTCACAACAATAATAACCCGATTTTTGTAACAATAACTATGTACAAGTATTGCAGACAATCCGCACTTGGGATGGGCGCCCAGCATCCACTACGGACTACGAGAAATAGAATTATCGGTAAGTAAATTCTTATTTTCTCTGACGTCCTAAGTGGATGCTGGGGACTCCGTCAGGACCATGGGGATTATACCAAAGCTCCCAAACGGGCGGGAGAGTGCGGATGACTCTGCAGCACCGAATGAGAGAACTCCAGGTCCTCCTCAGCCAGGGTGTGCCCCTGACCAAGTAGCAGCTCGGCAAAGCTGTAAAGCCGAGACCCCCCGGGCAGCCGCCCAAGATGAGCCCACCTTCCTTGTGGAATGGGCATTTACATATTTTGGCTGTGGCAGTGCTGCCACAGAATGTGCAAGCTGAATTGTACTACACATCCAACTAGCAATCGTCTGCTTAGAAGCAAGAGCACCCAGATTTTTGGGTGCCTACAGGATAACAGCAAGTCAGTTTTCCTGACTCCAGCCGTCCTGGAAACCTATATTTTCAGGGCCCTGACAACATCTAGCAACTTGGAGTCCTCCAAGTCCCTAGTAGCCGCAGGTACCACAATAAACTGGTGCAGGTGAAACGCTGAACCACCTTAGGGAGAAACTGGGGACGAGTCCGCAACTCTGCCCCGTCCGAATGGACAATCAGATATGGGTTTTGTGAGACAAAGCCGCCAATTCTGACACTCGCCTGGCCGAGGCCAGGGCCAACATCATGGTCACTTTCCATGTGAGATATTTCAAATCCACAGATTTGAGCGGTTTAAACCAATGTGATTTGAGGAATCCCAGAACTACGTTGAGATCCCACAGTGCCACTGGAGGCACAAAAGGGGGTTGTATATGCAGTACTCCCTTGACAAACTTCTGGACTTCAGGAACTGAAGCCAATTCTTTCTGGAAGAAAATTGACAGGGCCGAAATTTGAACCTTAATGGACCCCAATTTGAGGCCCATAGACACTCCTGTTTTCAGGAAATGCAGGAATCGACCGAGTTGAAATTTCTTCGTGGGGCCTTCCTGGCCTCACACCACGCAACATATTTTCGCCACATGTGGTGATAATGTTGTGCGGTCACCTCCTTCCTGGCTTTGACCAGGGTAGGAATGACCTCTTCCGGAATGCCTTTTTCCCTTAGGATCCGGCGTTCCACCGCCATGCCGTCAAACGCAGCCGCGGTAAGTCTTAGAAACAGACATGGTACTTGCTGAAGCAAGTCCCTTCTTAGCGGCAGAGGCCATGAGTCCTCTGTGAGCATTTCTTGAAGTTCCGGGTACCAAGTCCTTCTTGGCCAATCCGGAGCCACGAGTATAGTTCTTACTCCTCTACGTCTTATAATTCTCAGTACCTTGGGTATGAGAAGCAGAGGAGGGAACACATACACCGACTGGTACACCCACGGTGTTACCAGAAACGTCCACAGCTATTGCCTGAGGGTCTCTTGACCTGGCGCAATACCTGTCCAGTTTTTTGTTCAGGCGGGACGCCATCATGTCCACCTTTGGTCTTTCCCAACGGTTCACAATCATGTGGAAGACTTCCCGATGAAGTCCCCACTCTCCCGGGTGGAGGTCGTGCCTGCTGAGGAAGTTTGCTTCCCAGTTGTCCACTCCCGGAATGAACACTGCTGACAGTGCTATCACATGATTTTCCGCCCAGCGAAGAATCCTTGCAGTTTCTGCCATTGCCCTCCTGCTTCTTGTGCCGCCCTGTCTGTTTACGTGGGCGACTGCCGTGATGTTGTCCCACTGGATCAATACCGGCTGACCTTGAAGCAGAGGTCTTGCTAAGCTTAGAGCATTGTAAATTGTCCTTAGCTCCAGTATATTTATGTGGAGAGAAGTCTCCAGACTTGATCACACTCCCTGGAAATTTTTTCCCTGTGTGACTGCTCCCCAGCCTCTCAGGCTGGCATCCGTGGTTACCAGGACCCAGTCCTGAATGCCGAATCTGCGGCCCTTTAGTAGATGAGCACTCTGCAGCCACCGCAGAAGAAACACCCTTGTCCTTGGAGACAGGGTTATCCGCTGATGCATCTGAAGATGCGATCCGGACCATTTTTCCAGCAGATCCCACTGAAAAGTTCTTGCGTGAAATCTGCCGAATGGAATCGCTTCGTAAGAAGCCACCATTTTTCCCAGGACCCTTGTGCAATGATGCACTGACACTTTTCCTGGTTTTAGGAGGTTCCTGACTAGCTCGGATAACTCCCTGGCTTTCTTCTCCGGGAGAAACACCCTTTTCTGGACTGTGTCCAGAATCATCCCTAGGAACAGCAGACGTGTCGTCGGAAACAGCTGCGATTTTGGAATATTTAGAATCCACCCGTGCTGTCGTAGAACTACTTGAGATAGTGCTACTCCGACCTCCAACTGTTCTCTGGACCTTGCCCTTATCAGGCGATCGTCCATTTTCTTTGAAGAAGAATCATCATTTCGGCCATTACCTTGGTAAAGACCCGGGGTGCCGTGGACAATCCAAACGGCAGCGTCTGAAACTGATAGTGACAGTTCTGTACCACGAACCTGAGGTACCCTTGGTGAGAAGGGCAAATTTGGACATGGAGGTAAGCATCCCTGATGTCCAGGGACACCATATAGTCCCCTTCTTCCTGGTTCGCTATCACTGCTCTGAGTGACTCCATCTTGATTTGAACCTTTGTATGTAAGTGTTCAAATATTTCAGATTTAGAATAGGTCTCACCGAGCCGTCTGGCTTCAGTACCACAATATAGTGTGGAATAATACCCCTTTCCTTGTTGTAGGAGGGGTACTTTGATTATCACCTGCTGGGAATACAGCTTGTGAAATGTTTCCAATACTGCCTCCCTGTCGGAGGGAGACGTTGGTAAAGCAAACTTCAGGAACCTGCGAGGGGGAGACGTCTCGAATTTCCAATCTGTACCCCTGGGATACTACTTGTAGGATCCAGAGGTCCACTTGCGAGTGAGCCCACTGCGTGCTGAAACTCTTGAGACGACCCCCCCACCGCACCTGTTTGTACGGCCCCAGCGTCATGCTGAGGACTTGGCAGAAGCGGTGGAGGGCTTCTGTTCCTGGGAATGGGCTGCCTGCTGCAGTCTTCTTCCCTTTCCTCTATCCCTGGGCAGATATGACTGGCCTTTTGCCCGCTTGCCCTTATGGGGACGAAAGGACTGAGGCTGAAAAGACGATGTCTTTTTCTGCTGAGATGTGACTTGGGGTAAAAAAGGTGGATTTTCCAGCTGTTGCCGTGGCCACCAGGTCCGATGGACCGACCCCAAATAACTCCTCCCCTTTATACGGCAATACTTCCATGTGCCGTTTGGAATCTGCATCACCTGACCACTGTCGTGTCCATAAACATCTTCTGGCAGATATGGACATCGCACTTACTCTTGATGCCAGAGTGCAAATATCCCTCTGTGCATCTCGCATATATAGAAATGCATCCTTTAAATGCTCTATAGTCAATAAAATACTGTCCCTGTCAAGGGTATCAATATTTTCAGTCAGGGAATCCGACCAAGCCACCCCAGCGCTGCCCATCCAGGCTGAGGCGATCGCTGGTCGCAGTATAACACCAGTATGTGTGTATATACTTTTTAGGATATTTTCCAGCCTCCTATCAGCTGGTTCCTTGAGGGCGGCCGTATCTGGAGACGGTAACGCCACTTGTTTTGATAAGCGTGTGAGCGCCTTATCCACCCTAAGGGGTGTTTCCCAACGCGCCATAACTTCTGGCGGGAAAGGGTATACCGCCAATAATTTTCTATCAGGGGAAACCCACGCATCATCACACACTTCATTTAATTTATCTGATTCAGGAAAAACCACATGTAGTTTTTTCACACCCCACATAATACCCTTTTTTGTGGTACTTGTAGTATCAGAAATATGTAACACCTCCTTCATTGCCCTTAACATGTAACGCGTGGCCCTAAAGGAAAATACGTTTGTTTCTTCACCGTCGACACTGGAGTCAGTGTCCCTGTCTGTGTCTGTGTCGACCGACTGAGGTAAATGGGCGTTTTAAAGCCCCTGACGGTGTTTGAGACGCCTGGACAGGTACTAATTTGTTTGCCGGCCGTCTCATGTCGTCAACCGACCTTGCAGCGTGTTGACATTATCACGTAATTCCCTAAATACGCCATCCATTCCGGTGTCGACTCCCTAGAGAGTGACATCACCATTACAGGCAATTGCTCCGCCTCCTCACCAACATCGTCCTCATACATGTCGACACACACGTACTGACACCCAGTACACACACAGGGAATGCTCTGATAGAGGACAGGACCCCACTAGCCCTTTGGGGAGACAGAGGGAGAGTTTGCCAGCACACACCAAAACGCTATAATTATACAGGGACAACCTTTATATAAGTGTTTTCCCCTTATAGCATCTTAATATATAATCATATCGCCAAATAAGTGCCCCCCCTCTCTGTTTTAACCCTGTTTCTGTAGTGCAGTGCAGGGGAGAGCCTGGGAGCCTTCCCACCAGCAGTTCTGTGAGGGAAAATGGCGCTGTGTGCTGAGGAGAATAGGCCCCGCCCCCTTTTCGGCGGGCTTCTTCTCCCGTTTTTCTGACAACCTGGCAGGGGTTAAATACATCCATATAGCCCCAGAGGCTATATGTGATGTATTTTTAGCCAGTATAGGTACTTTCATTGCTGCCCAGGGCGCCCCCCCCAGCGCCCTGCACCCTCAGTGACCGTTGGTGTGAAGTGTGCTGAGAGCAATGGCGCACAGCTGCAGTGCTGTGCGCTACCTCATGAAGACTGAGAAGTCTTCAGCCGCCGATTTCTGGACCTCTTCTCTCTTCAGCATCTGCAAGGGGGTCGGCGGCGCGGCTCCGGTGACCCATCCAGGCTGTACCTGTGATCGTCCCTCTGGAGCTAGTGTCCAGTAGCCTAAGAAGCCAATCCATCCTGCACGCAGGTGAGTTCACTTCTTCTCCCCTAAGTCCCTCGTTGCAGTGAGCCTGTTGCCAGCAGGACTCACTGAAAATAAAAAACCTAATAAAACTTTTACTCTAAGCAGCTCTTTAGGAGAGCCACCTAGATTGCACCCTTCTCGGCCGGGCACAAAAACCTAACTGAGGCTTGGAGGAGGGTCATAGGGGGAGGAGCCAGTGCACACCACCTGATCCTAAAGCTTTTACTTTTGTGCCCTGTCTCCTGCGGAGCCGCTACCCCCCCCATGGTCCTGACGGAGTCCCCAGCATCCACTTAGGACGTCAGAGAAATTACAATTAGACGCTGATCGGTTGGACTTTATCTCTTTCCACTTTAGGGTCCTCATTGGGCCTGGAGCTAAAATGAAGGGACTGTTTTGTGCTGCTGCTGCAGAGGGTGTGACCAGCACTGGGGGAGGGGGTGACCAGTGATGTGGGTGCGTAGAGCTCTCATTTCTACCTTCCTCCATATCTCTACCAATGTCCACACCCTCCACTCCTCTCATTACACCTTCCATAATTCTCTTATTGCCAGTTCCCCTAATATCTCACTGCATCCCACAACTCAGTGCTCCATCACATCTTACTGCACCCCCACAGCTCACTGCCCCATCACACCTCACTGCACCCCCACAGCTCACTGCCCCATCACACCTCACTGCCCCCATTACATCTCACTGCCCCATCACACCTTACTGCACCCCCACAGCTCACTGCCCCATCACACCTCACTGCACCCCCACAGCTCACTGCCCCCATTACATCTCACTGCACCCCCACACCTCACTGCCCCATCACACCTCACTGCACCCACACAGCTCACTGCCCATTACATCTCACTGCACTCCCACAGCTCACTGCCCCATTACACCTCACTGCAACCCCACAGCTCACTGCCCCATCACACCTCACTGCACCCCCACAGCTCACTGCCCCATTACACCTCACTGCACCCCCACAGCTCACTGCCCATTACATCTCACTGCACCCCTACAGCTCACTGTCCCATTACACCTCACTGCACCCCCACAACTCACTGCCCCATCACATCTCACTGCCCCCACAGCTCACTACCCCATCACACCCCACTGCCCCCACACAGTTCACTGCCCCATCACACCTCACTGCACCCCCACAGCTCACTGCCCCATTACACCTCACTGCACCACCACAGCTCACTGCCCCATTATATATCACTGCACCCGCACAGCTCGCTGCCCCATTACACCTCACTGCACCCCCACAACTCACTGCCCAATTACACCTCACTGCACCCCCACAGCTCACTGCCCCATCACACCTCATTGCACCCCCACAGCTTACTGCCCCATTACACCTCGCTCCACCCCCACAGCTCACTGCCCCATCACACCTCCATTCACCCCCACAGCTCACTGTCCCATCACACCTCACTGCACCCCCACAGCTTTCTGCCCAATCAGATCTCACTGCACCCCCACAGCTCACTGTCCCATTACACCTCACTGCACCCTCACAACTCACTGCCCAATTACATCTCACTGCACCCCCACAGCTCACTGCCCCATCACACCTCACTGCACCCCCACAGCTCACTGCTCCATCACACCTCACTGCCCCAATACATCTCACTGCACCCCCACAGCTCACTGCCCATTACATCTCACTGCACCCCTACAGCTCACTGACCCATTACACCTCACTGCACCCCCACAGCTCACTGCCCCATCACACTTCACTGCACCCCCACAGCTCACTGCCCCATCACACCTCACTGAACCTCTACACCTCACTGTCCCATTACACCTCACTGCACCCCCACAACTCACTGCCCCATCACATCTCACTGCTCCCACAGCTCACTACCCCATCACACCCCACTGCACCCCCACAGCTCACTGCCCCATCACACCTCACTGCACCCCCACAGCTCACTGCCCAATTACACCTCACTGCACCCCCACAGATCACTGCCCCATTACATCTCACTGCACCCCCATAGCTCACTGCCCCATTGCATCTCACTGCCCCATCACACCTCCATGCACCCCCACAGCTCACTGCCCCATTACACCTCACTGCACCCCACAGCTCACTGCCCCATCACACCTCACTGCACCCCCACAGCTATCTGCCCAATCAGACCTCACTGCACCCCCACAGCTCACTGTCCCATTACACCTCACTGCACCCCCACAACTCACTGCCCAATTACACCTCACTGCACCCCCACAGCTCACTGCCCCATCACACCTCACTGCACCCCCACAGCTTACTGCCCCATCACACCTCACTGCACCCCCACAGCTCACTGCCCCATCACACCTCACTGCACCCCCACAGCTTACTGCCCCATCACACCTCACTACACCCCCACAGCTCACTGCCCCATTACATCTCACTGCACCCCCACAGCTCACTGCCCCATTGCATCTCACTGCCCCATCACACCTCCATGCATCCCCACAGCTCACTGCCCCATTACACCTCACTGCACCCCCACAGCTCACTGTCCCATCACACCTCACTGCACCCCCACAGCTATCTGCCCAATCAGACCTCACTGCACCCCCACAGCTCACTGCCCCATCACACCTCACTGCACCCCCACAGCTTACTGCCTCATTACACCTCACTGCCCCATCACACCTCACTGCACCCCCACAGCTCACTGCCCCATCACAGCTCACTGCTCCATTACACCTCACTGCACCCCCACAGCTCACTGCTTCATTACATCTCACTGCACCCCCACACCTCACTGCACCACCACAGTTCACTGCCCCATCACACCTCACTGCACCCCCACAGCTCACTGCCCCATCCCAGTCCACTGCTCCATTACACCTCACTGCACCCCCACAGCTCACTGCTTCATTACATCTCACTGCACCCCCACAGCTCACTACCCCCATCACACCTCACTGTACCCCCACAGTTCACTGCCCCATCACACTTCACTGCACCCCCACAGCTCACTGCCCCATCACACTTCACTGCACCCCCATAGCTCACTGCCCCATCACACCTCACTGCTCTCCCCACAGCTCACTGCTCCATTACACCTCACTGCCCCCACTTCTACATCACATCTCACTGCCCCATCACACCTCAATGCACCCCCACAGCTCACTGCCCCATCACACCTCACTGCTCTCCCCGCAGCTCACTGCTCCATTACACCTCACTGCCCTCACTTCTCCATCACATCTCCACTGCCCCATCACACCTCACTGCCCCCCCCCCACAGCTCACTGCCTCATTACACCTCACTGCACCCCCAAAGCTCACTGCCCCATCACACCTCACTGCACCCCCATAGCTCACTGCCCTATTGCAACTCAATGCTCCCCCCTAGCTCAATACTTCTCCTACACCTCACTGCCCCCCACAGCGCATTGCCCCATCACTCCTCACTGCCCCCATCACACCTCATTGCCTCCCCACCACAGCTCACTGTCCCCACCACACCTCATTGCGCCCCCCCCCCCCCCCCCGAAACACACACAGCTCACTGGCCCATCCCACCTCACTTCTCTCCCACAGTTCACATTGCCCCATCACACCTCACTGCTCCCCACACCTCACTGCCTCCCTACAGCTCACTGCTCCATTACACCCCACTTCCCCACCACAGCTCACTGTCCCCAACACACCTCACAGCCCCCCACAGCTCATTGTCCCCACCACACCTCATTGCACCCCCCCCCACACTGCTCACTGTCCCCACCACACCTCATTGCCCCCTACTCCCCCCACAGTTCACTGTCCCCATCACGAATCCTGCTTACATTAGGAATCTGTGCTGTGTGTTCAGACGCAGCATCAAATCCAGTGCAACATCGGGCGGGTGTGTGACCCATGTGGTTATGTAAAGCAGTTCTTACAAATACGCCGGGAAATATCTGTCCACCATTGGAGATCCTAGCCAAATCTTTTTAGTGGTCCTCCATGGTATATTACGAAGTGACCCTGTTCTAGTCACAGAACAGACTATCCCACCGAGTACTCCCTGCATGTGGATGCCTGAACAAAATTACTTTGCAACAGAACAAAGCCTGCTCCACCTGCACACATCAGTGAGAATGTTTTTCCAGCAGGCGTACAAATCAGCCGTTTCCTTTTTTTCATTCCCCAGAGATAAAGAAAAAAATCAACAAAACAACACAACGACAAACCATCTGGGAGCTTGTATCTACTATGTGATAGAGAATTGAGAGATCAGCTTTTCTGTGCCAGAGTCTCATTATATACCTGGTTCTCACTAAGCATAAACTGCGACTGAAGGACTCTTTTTGTTTGTTTTGTTCAGCTGCTCCATTTACAGAGAAAATGGCGACAAAGGCCGGCGCTAAACCGGTCATTTACTGAATAAAAGAAAATCCAGAGAATCTCAAGATGAAAATAATCAACAGACTAAATTGTAGAAGTACAGGATCCGGACGGCGCCAGCATAACAGAAACGCTTCATTTTATGGCAAGGCACAGCGTGATAGAAAGCAGAGACTCTTAAGAGGTGGCACCGTGGCACGGTGGTCAGCGCTGCCTCCTCACACTGCTGGGGACATAGGTTTAATTCCAATTGAAGCCCCTACAGCATTACTAGATAAATGTGTTCATACTGGGTATGGAACATTGCAGTTATGTACCATGTGCGTTCTGTCTTATGCTCGTGTATTGTGGGGGTGATTCAGACCTGATCCTGTCCTGCGATCAGAAAGTCGCCACCTCCAGGGGGGGTGTAAATTCGCCGTGCAAGTGTGCGATCGCGTGTGTACGCCGAGCTGCAAAAATCCAGGGGTTAGTCAGACCTGATCGCTCCTGTGCGTTTTCACATAGCAGGCGACCAGCAATAAACTGCGCATGCGTATGCACCGCAAATCGCACGCGTGTGTCGGCCAACAACAGGCTGATCGGGGCCGGAGCTGACGTCAGACACCATCCCTGAAAATGCTTGGACACGCCTGCGTTTTTCCGGACACTCCCAATAAACGGTCAGTTACCACCCACAAACAGACTCTTCCTGTCAATCACCGTGCATTGTGGTGCATACACATGCGCAGTTTATTGCTGATCGCCCGCTGTGTGAAAACGCAGAGGAGCGATCAGGTCTGAATCACCCCCTGGATTTGTACCTTTAAATTGTGGAGATTCAGGGGGTAATTCAGACCGGATTGCTGCGGTGCGTTTTTGCACAGCGGGCGATCAGGTCTGTACTGCGCCTGTGTATGCACCGCAATGCGCCGGCGCGTTGGTCGACCGGGCATTGGTGCCTAGCGACAGGATGGTGTGAAAAAAGCGATCGCACGGACGATCGCAAGGAGATTGACAGGAAGAGGGCGTTTGTGGGTGGCAACTGAGCGTTTTACAGGAGTGTGCGGAAAAACGCAGGTGTGCTCAGGCGTTTGGGGGGAGGGTGTGTGACGTCAGCTCCGGCGCAGATCACCAGGATTACATCACAGAGGAGGAGTAAATCCTGGGCTGAGCAGAGACTGCACAGGCTGATGTTTGTGCAGCTCTGCTACAAATGCGATCGCACCCCTGCACAGAACATTTCCCCTCCCCCTGTAGGCGGTGACTATCTGATTGCAGGGATGCTAAAAACGCACCCTAGCGATCAGGTCTGAATTACCCCCCTAATACAGAAAAAAAACATTTATCACCATCCGCTAATATCGGCCAAACACGCAAAGCGATTATTAAGTACATTGCATGAATGTATCATTTATCACATGCAGGGACTGCGCTTGTGAAAAAGCTCTGTCCCTGCGAATGCCTTTGGCGGCATTATCAGGTTTTTTTTTTTTGTTATATTTATTACCACCTTCGCCGGACCTCCCCCCCATCGGTAATTATACTTACATATCCAGGGGCCGGTGACCGTTGTTTCCAGGAGGCTGCCGGGAGCCGGATCCTGCTGCTGTGTGTGGCCCCCGGTGCTGTAAAGTGAGCTGCCACTTTGCAGCATCAATTTACTACACAGAGGTCACAGCACTGCAGCAGGAGGTCCGGTTCCCTACAGCGCCCCCTGGAGCACCGATCCTCGGCTCCTGGATGGGTATGTGCTGTATGATATTTGAATAAAACAAAACTTTTTTTCTTTACTTTTTTTTTTTTTAAAGGTGATCAGCTTGTGTGTCCATCTGACACACATAGCTGATCACACTGCCGACTCCCAGCACAGCTTCCTCTGTCGGTGGGGTCAGAGAAAGCTGTGCAGGGACACCCTGTTTCACATTATTTTAGTAAAAATAATGTTAATAAATAAGCCCCTTAAACTTTATGCAAACACATTAATTTTTTTCCCCTAGATATTTATCAAGAATTAAAAAAACTGAAAAATAATAACAAAGAAAGGTAAATGTCCACGACACCCATAGAGGGAGAATAGAACCTGTGGCGATAGCTCGCCAATGATTCCGCGAGTGGCTTCGTTGCACTCGCCTCCCTGCCGGCATTCCACCGCTCGGGGTGCCGATGTCGGTATACTGATCCCATTCACGTAATAGTTTTATCTATTATTCTTATTTATAGGGAGCCACAGTTTTATACAACACACACACACACACACACACACACACACACACACACACACACTTGTATTTCCATGGTCAAGAGGTTCAGTTGTTGTTAGACCAAACAACACAATGGTGGTCATTCCGAGTTGTTCGCTCGCTAGCTGTTTTTAGCAGCCATGCAAACGCTATGCCGCCGCCCACCGGGATTGTATTTTAGCTTAGCAGAAGTGCGAACGAAAGGATCGCAGAGCGGCGGCAAAGTTTTTTTGTGCAATTTCTGAGTAGCTCAATACCTACTCAGCACTTGCGATCACTTCAGACTATTCAGTTCCGGATTTGACGTCACAAACCCGCCCAGCGTTCGGCCAACCATGCCTGCGTTTTTCCTGGCACGCCTGCGTTTTTCTTAACACTCCCTGAAAACGGTCAGTTGACACCCAGAAACGCCCTCTTCCTGTCAATCACTCTGCGGCCAGCAGTGCAACTGAAAAGCATCACTAGACCCTGTGCAAAACTGCATCGTTTGTTGTGCCCGTACGTCGCGCGTGCGCATTGCGCCGCATACGCATGAACAGAACTGCCGATTTTTAGCCTGATCGCTGCGCTGCGAACAAATTCAGCTAGAGATCAACTCGGAATGACCCCCACTGAGCAGGAAATGTGATCTTTGACCATGCAGAAGAACTAACTCGGAATGTACAGCACATTGGAACCTTGAAAAGGATGGGCTATACCAGGGATGGGGAACCTTTGACCCTCCAGCTGATGTTGAACTACACATCCCAGCATGCCCTGCTATAGTTTTAGCATGGCCAAATAGCAAAACTGTTGCAGGGCATGCTGGTATGTGTAGTTCAGCAGCAGCTGGAGGGCCAAAGTTTACCCATCCCTGGGCTATACTTACCTACTCTCCCGGATCCTCTGGGAGAATAACTAATTTTCTGGGAGTTCTCCAGGACCCCAAAAAGAGCGGGTGTTTATTTTGCATCCTACACGCCTCTCTAGGACGTGGGATTAACGCAGGAACCGTGGGGAGGAGCCAATGATGTGATTCTGCGAGAATCACGTCAGTTTGGCCCCGCCCCCACATCTTAAAAAAAAAAAAATTGTATTTAAATAATCTTGTCCGGCAAAATGCGGATTAAAAGTGGGTGTTTCATGCGCATAACACACACTAAGCAATAATGACCTTGATCTGTCCAACTCCATCATCCGGCACAATCTGTTTCACCCTTAAAATGCACGTACTTCCGCAACCTGGCGCGTCTGCCCAAAAGTAGGCGCTTTCCAATTTCCATAACAATTCATCAGCGATGTGATTCTGCCCTTCTGAAGCTCACAAATGACCCTTATTGAGTGGGAACACCAGACATACTAAAATTATAGAACGCATCTGGCCTGCTATAAAACACCAAAGGTTAATTATCAAGGCTCTAGACGCTAATGGGTTATATAACAAAAACCTACTCTGGAATTGGAAACCACGACACCAAGCTGCTACGCCGGAATAATAATAACCAGAGTTAATGATATCCTTGCAACACTGATCATTAACAGGTCATTTGTTCCAAGGGAGTTGTGAAGTTAAGATATTTTGGGCTCGAGCTGGTAACTTTATTATACAAGGTTGCAGCGCTGTATGCAATGGTTGTGCATCAGCCCTAAAGATGGTAAACTGCACTTTCTTTATCAGATAATAATCTCTCGTTTGTTATATTTTCTATAGATTGTAACATTTTATGGTTTTTAACATTGAAACAATTACTTTTTTTTTTAATATGTGATATTGTAATTCCTCTAGTGATCGACCATTTCATTGTTTTTAATATCTGTCCAGTGTTTAGGGGTAAATTTACTCAGAGGCGGGTTCGCAGTCGTTTCCCAGCCCTGTTGGCGGCTACATTAAGAAAATGATGGAATACATACTATATCCTAGCGGTCGGAGAGGCGGCAGTCACATGACCAACTGCGGCATCCTGACATTGATGATCCCAACATAAGAGGGGGTGTTTCTACCCCTCCCTGTCCCCTACCTTAACCCTCAGGGATGGGTGAGGGTGGGGTGGGGTCTGCTAGGGCTAACCCTCAGGGGGTGTCAGCTCCGGGTGACCCTCGGGGGTTGGAGTCTAGGGATAAGCCCCTCCCCACTAGTACCAAACCCTTAAGTTAGGGGGGAGCACACACAACTATATAGCTGAGCAGCGGGTATATAAATTCTGTGCACATGCGCACGTCATCTTCATAGTGTGAGTGATGGGCACACCCACAGAGTGATGAAAACGGGGGCATATCATTAGGCCACACCTCCTTCCCCGTGAGGCCATGCCACCTTTTCATACCCACGGGGTCCCAATTTGGGTAGCCTTACCATAATGTTAACCAGCCCTAAGGAAGTGGGGTAACCCCCAAAAATGTGGGCCCCTTCTCTAAGGACAACTACTGTACCATCGGGCTCTTGACTGCATTGCGGCGTCTTTACGTGCAGCGGTAATAGGGCCTGATACATAGTTATAAGCCTTTCAGATGTTCACGCAGGTGAAAGGTTATCGGTGGCCTGTGCATGCATCACTGCCGCAATGCGCCCGCACGGACGACTGAATTGCGATTGTGGTCGCAGGGAGGATTCATTCACAAGTGAATGACAGGGAACGGCTGCTTTGTGGGCGGTAATGAGGAGTGTGGGCAGAAATGAAGGCGTGTTGTGACTGTTTTTGGGGCACGCATCAGCCCCGCAGGAAACACATCTCCGGCATCTCAGTTGCGCCGGCCTGAGTGGTCATGGATTGGCTCGAGAGTTCGCTGCGTGCATAAACTGCGTTGTCGCTGCGAGTGTGCATACGGTTGTAGGCAACAGAGAAGGCTCCGATGGGCACATTTATACAAATCCCGGCGGATGGGCAGTCCGGCCACTATTACCAATACCCACCTCAAAAACCACGCAGATTTTTATATTTCTGCTTCGTCCTAGAGGATGCTAGGGACTCCAAAAGGACCATGGGGTATAGACGGGATCCGCAGGAGACATGGGCACTTTAAGACTTTAAATGGGTGTGAACTGGCTCCTCCCTCTATGCCCCTCCTCCAGACCTCAGTTAGATTCTGTGCCCAGAGAGACTGGACACACACTAGGGGAGCTCTACAGTTTCTCTAAAAAAGACTTTATGTTAGGTTTATTATTTTCAGGGAGACCTGCTGGCAACACGCTCCCTGCATCGTGGGATTGAGGGGAGAGAAACAGACCTACTTCTGTGAGTTAAAGGCTCTGCTTCTTAGGCTACTGGACACCATTAGCTCCAGAGGATCTGATCACTTGGGTCACCTAGCTGCTCGTTCCCGGAGCCGCGCCGCCGTCCCCCTCACAGAGCCAGAAGAAAGAAGACAGGTGAGTAACTGAAGCAAAGAAGACTTCAGTGAAGGCGGCAGAAGACATCAGTCTCGGAGGTACCGCGCAGCGGTCGCGCTGCGCGCCATTGCTCCCACACACCAACAGCACGGCTTGGGTGCAGGGCGCGGGGGGGGGGGGGGCGCCCTGGGCAGCAATAAGACCTCAGATATACCTGGCAAAAGTACATACAGTGCAGGGGCTCTGTATACTACCCCCGCCAGTATAAATAAATAGCGGGACATAAGCGCGCCAGTACGGGGGAGGGGCTTGGTCCTCCCAGCTCTAATCAGCGCCATTTTATCTCCACAGTGAAGCTGCATGAGACGCTGGCCCTGAACTCCTCCACTTCTGTGTCAAGTAACAGGGTGCTAAACGGGGGGGGGGGGCACAGAAAAATTGGTGTTGATTATTGTCATTAAAAGCGATGTCAGGTCGGGGGCATTATATATATATATGTGCTTTCAGACTGGGATAGGTGCTGGGTGTGAGCTGGCAAACTCCCTCTGTGGCATACCCATTTCCCTTTGAGGATAGGAAAAGGTGGGAGTCGACCCCCAATGTGGACAAGGCTCTAGCACGGCTGTCCAAAAATGTGGCGCTTCCGTCCCCTGACACGGCGGGCCTCAAAGATCCTGCGGATTGTAAACAGGAAACTACTTATGAAGGTGAAATCTATTTATGTCACTACGGGTACACTGCTCAGACCTGCAGTAGCATCGGCATATGTGAGTAGTGCAATTGAGAAGTGGGCAGATAACTTATCATCTGACTTGGACACCCTGGATAGGGATAGCGTTCTTTTGACCCTGGGTCATATCAGGGACGCTGCAGTCTATCTAAGGGAGGCTGCGAGAGATATTGGGCTCTTGGGATCAAGGGCCAATGCCATGGCAATCTCGGCTAGGAGAGCATTATGGACTCATCAATGGAATGGTGATGCTGACTCTAAGAGGGCTATGGAGGCGCTGCCGTTTAAAGGTGGTGTTTTGTTTGGTGAGGGCCTCGCGGACCTGGTATCTACAGCTACCGCGGGTAAGTCGTCTTTTCTACCTTTTGTCCCTCCACAGCAAAAGAAAACGCCTCAGTATCAGATGCAGTCCTTTCGGTCTAGTAAATTCAAAAAAGGACAAGGGTGCTCCTTCCTTGCTGCTAGAGGTAAGGGAAGGGGAAAAAGATCACCGGCTGTGGCAAGCTCCCAGGAGCAGAAGTCCTCCCCGGCTTCTGCCAAGTCCACCGCATGACGCTGGGACTCCACTGCGGGAGTCCGCACCGGTGGGGGAACGTCTTCAAATATTCAGTCGGGTCTGGGCTTACTCAGGCCTGGATCCTTGGGTACTGGAAATTGTGGCCCAAGGATACAAACTGGAGTTTCAAGACGTGCCCCCCCACCGATTTTTCAAATCAACCTTGCCAGCTTCTCTTCCGGAAAGGGAAGTGGTGTGCGCTGCAATACAAAAACTGTGTCATCAGCAAGTCATTGTCACAGTACCCCCGTCACATCAGGGAGAAGGGTTTTATTCAAGTCTGTTCGTGGTCCCGAAGCCGGATGGCTCGGTCAGACCGATTCTGAACTTAAAATCCCTCAATCTGTATTTGAAAAGATTCAAATTCAAGATGGAATCTCTCCGAGCAGTGATTTCCAGTCTGAAAGGGGGGTATTTTATGGTATCAGTCGACATAAAGAATGCTTACCTACATGTTCCCATATATCCTCCACATCAGGCTTACCTGAGGTTTGCGGTTCTGGATTGTCATTACCAATTTCAGATGTTGCCATTTGGTCTTTCCACGGCCCCGAGGATTTTCACCAAAGTAATGGCGGAAATGATGGTGCTCCTGCGCAAGCAGGGTGTCACAATTATCCCGTACTTGGACGATCTCCTCATAAAGGCGAGATCGAAGGAGCAGTTACTAAAAAACGTTGCGCTCTCCCTGACAGTTCTGCAGCAACATGGTTGGCTCCTAAATTTTCCAAAGTCACAGTTGATTCCGACAACACGGCTGTCGTTCTTGGGCATGATTCTGGACACGGAACTGCAGAGAATTTTTCTCCCGATGGAAAAAGCTCTGGAAATACAGAACATGGTCAAGGGGATTCTGAAACCGGCAAGGGTGTCGATTCATCAATGTACTCGGGTGCTGGGGAAGATGGTGGCGGCCTACGAGGCCATCCCGTTTGGCAGGTTCCATGCCAGAGTTTTTCAGTGGGACCTGTTGGACAAGTGGTCCGGGTCTCACCTACACATGCACCGGAAGATAAGCCTGTCTCCCAAGGCCAGGATTTCTCTCCTGTGGTGGCTCCAAACTTCTCACCTTCTAGAGGGACGCAGGTTCGGGATCCAAGATTGGGTCCTAGTAACCACGGATGCAAGTCTCCGAGGTTGGGGAGCAGTCACACAGGGAAAAAATTTCCAGAGGAAACGGTCAAGCCAGGAGGCTTGTCTGCACATAAACATTCTGGAACTAAGGGCCATCTACAACGGCCTTCTGCAAGCAGAACATCTTCTTCGCGGCCTGCCCGTCCTGATTCAGTCGGACAACATAACAACAGTGGCACACATAAACCGCCAGGGCGGAACAAGGAGCAGAGTGGCGATGGCGGAGGCCAGAAAAGTTCTTCGCTCGGCAGAAAAACAGGCAAGCGCTCTGTCGGCAGTCTTCATTCCAGGCGTGGACAACTGGGAAGCAGACTTCCTCAGCAGACACGATCTCCATCCAGGAGAGTGGGGTCTTCATCAAGAGGTCTTTGCAGAAGTGACAAGTCATTGGGGAATTCCTCAAATAGACATGATGGCGTCTCGCCTCAACAAGAAACTTCAGACATACTGTTCCAGGTCGAGGGACCCTCAAGCAGTAGCAGTGGACGCCCTCGTGACACCGTGGGTGTATCAGTCGGTATATGTGTTCCCTCCACTTCCACTCATCTCAAAGGTGATACGGATCATAAGAAGCACAAGGGTTCAGGTGATACGGATCTTCAGGAACTACTCATGGAAGATCCCTGGCCTCTTCCTCTAAGAGAGAATCTGTTACAGCAAGGGTCGTGCGTGTTCCAGGACTTACCGCGGTTGCGTTTGACGGCGTGGCGGTTGAACACAAAATCCTAGCACGAAAGGGTATTCCCGGTGAGGTCCTCCCCACTCTGCTGAAAGCTAGGAAGGAGGTAACAGCGAAGCATTACCACCGTATTTGGAGAAAATATGTGTCTTGGTGTGAATCCAAGAAGGCTCCTACGGAAGAATTTCAGCTGGGCCGGTTTCTCCATTTCTTACAAGCAGGTGTGGATGCGGGCCTGAAGTTAGGCTCCATTAAAGAGCAGATTTCGGCTTTATCAATTTTGTTTCAAAGGGAATTGGCCTCACTTCCAGAAGTACAGACTTTTGTGAAAGGTGTGCTGCACATCCAACGTCCATTTGTGCCCCCAGTGGCACCATGGGACCTTAACGTGGTGTTACTGTTCCTTAGGTCACATTGGTTTGAACCTTTACAAACGGTTGAGTTGAAATTTCTCACTTGGAAAGTGGTCATGCTATTGGCCTTGGCGTCCACTAGGCGGGTGTCGGAATTGGCGGCTTTGTCTCACAAAAGCCCCTATTTGATTTTCCATGAGGATAGAGCAGAGTTGCGAACTCGTCGACAATTTTTACCAAAGGTGGTTTCGTCGTTTCACATGAACCAACCTATTGTGGTACCTGTGGCTACTGAAGCCTTGGCTGATTCAAAGTCTCTCGATGTGGTCAGAGCTTTGAAAACTTATGTTGCCAGAACGGCTCGTATTAGGAAAACTGAGGTTCTGTTTGTCCTGTACGCTTCCAACAAGATTGGGGCTCTAGCTTCTAAGCAGATTATTGCACGCTGGATCTGTAGTGTGATTCGATATGCTCATTCTACAGCTGGATTGCCGTTACCGAAATCAGTGAAGGCCCATTCTACCAGGAAGGTGGGCCCGAGGGGTATCGGCGTTACAACTTTGCCGAGCAGCTACTTGGTTGGGTTCAAACACTTTTACAAAATTCTACAAATTTGATACCCTTGCTGATGAAGACCTCATGTTTGCTCAATCGGTGCTGCAGAGTCATCCGCACTCTCCCGCCAGGTCTGGAGCTTTGGTATAATCCCCATGGTCCTTTTGGAGTCCCCAGCATCCTCTAGGACGAAGGAGAAAATAGGATTTTAATACCTACCGGTAAATCCTTTTCTCTTAGTCCGTAGAGGATGCTGGGCGCCCGTCCCAGTGCGGACTCTATCTGCAGTACTTATTCCTAGTTATTGCTTTTGTTACACAAAGGTTGTGTTTTGGTTTCAAACAGCCTGTTGCTGATTTTTTGGTTCATGCTGTTAACTGGTTTAGTTAAATGCCATGTTGTACGGTGTGTTGTGGTGTGAGCTGGTATGTGTCTCACCCTTGGTTAACAAAAATCCTTTTCCTCGAAATGTCCGTCTCCCTGGGCACAGTTCCTATAACTGAGGTCTGGAGGAGGGGCATAGAGGGAGGAGCCAGTTCACACCCATTTAAAGTCTTAAAGTGCCCATGTCTCCTGCGGATCCCGTCTATACCCCATGGTCCTTTTGGAGTCCCCAGCATCCTCTACGAGAAAAGGATTTACCAGTAGGTATTAAAATACAATTATTTTTTTTGCAGCTGAATTTTCTTCCAAAATGCAGAAATCTGGACATTATAACAACCCAAATGTATTTTTTTTTTGTATCTGAGAGGACCCCCTAAGTGGCACAAACTGGGACATATGGGGGGCATGTGAATATCCCAGGATGACACAAATCCCCAAGAGAGAAATCCCTCAGGCCTACGTTCCTCCCTGAGCTTTGAATATCGCTGCCGCCAACCTGTGTCACTTTCAGCCTCCGTGCGCTCTAAATGTGTAACGTGTATGCTCCTGTGCGCTATACCATGGTGTATGCTCCTGTGCGCTATACCATGGTGTATGCTCCTGTGCACTGTATTACGGTGTACGCTCCTGTGCGCTGTATTATGGTGTACACTCCTGTGCGCTGTATTATGGTGTACGCTCCTGTGCGCTGTATTATGCTGTACGCTCCTGTGCGCTGTATTATGGTGTACGCTCCTGTGCACTGTATTATGGTGTATGCTCCTGTGCGCTGTATTATGGTGTACGCTCCTGTGTGCTGTATTATGGTGTATACTCCTGTGCACTGTATTATGGTGTACGCTCCTGTGCGCTATACCATGGTGTATGCTCCTGTGCATTGTATTATGGTGTACGCTCCTGTGCGCTGCATTATGGTGTACGCTGTATTATGGTGTACGCTCCTGTGCACTGTATTACGGTGTATGCTCCTGTGCGCTGTATTATGGTGTACGCTCCTGTGCGCTGTATTACGGTGTATGCTCCTGTGCACTGTATTACGGTGTATGCTCCTGTGCGCTGTATTACGGTGTATGCTCCTGTGCGCTGTATTATGGAGTACGCTCCTGTGCGCTGTATTACGGTGTATGCTCCTGTGCACTGTATTACGGTGTATGCTCCTGTGCGCTGTATTACGGTGTACGCTCCTGTGCGCTGTATTATGGTGTACGCTCCTGTGCACTGTATTATGGTGTACGCTCCTGTGCACTGTATTATGGTGTACGCTCCTGTGCGCTATACCATGGTGTATGCTCCTGTGCACTGTATTACGGTGTATGCTCCTGTGCGCTGTATTATGGTGTACGCTCCTGTGCGCTGTATTACGGTGTATGCTCCTGTGCGATGTATTATGGTGTACGCTCCTGTGCACTGTATTATGGTGTACGCTCCTGTGCGCTGTATTATGGTGTACGCTCCTGTGCGCTGTATTATGGTGTACGCTCCTGTGCACTGTATTATGGTGTACGCTCCTGTGCGCTGTATTATGGTGTACGCTCCTGTGCGCTGTATTATGGTGTACGCTCCTGTGCGCTGTATTATGGTGTACGCTCCTGTGCGCTGTATTATGGTGTACGCTCCTGTGCACTGTATTATGGTGTACGCTCCTGTGTGCTGTATTATGGTGTATACTCCTGTGCACTGTATTACGGTGTACGCTCCTGTGTGCTGTATTATGGTGTACGCTCCTGTGTGCTGTATTATGGTGTACGCTCCTGTGCGCTGTATTATGGTGTACGCTCCTGTGTGCTGTATTATGGTGTACGCTCCTGTGCGCTGTATTATGGTGTACGCTCCTGTGCGCTGTATTATGGTGTACGCTCCTGTGCGCTGTATTATGGTGTACGCTCCTGTGCGCTGTATTATGGTGTACGCTCCTGTGCGCTGTATTATGGTGTACGCTCCTGTGCGCTGTATTATGGTGTATACTCCTGTGCGCTGTATTATGGTGTACGCTCCTGTGCACTGTATTATGGTGTATACTCCTGTGCGCTGTATTATGGTGTATACTCCTGTGCGCTGTATTATGGTGAACGCTCCTGTGCGCTGTATTATGGTGTATACTCCTGTGCGCTGTATTATGGTGTACGCTCCTGTGCGCTGTATTATGGTGTATACTCCTGTGCACTGTATTATGGTGTACGCTCCTGTGTGCTGTATTATGGTGAACGCTCCTGTGCGCTGTATTATGGTGTATACTCCTGTGCGCTGTATTATGGTGTACGCTCCTGTGCGCTGTATTATGGTGTATACTCCTGTGCGCTGTATTATGGTGTACGCTCCTGTGCGCTGTATTATGGTGTATACTCCTGTGCACTGTATTATGGTGTATACTCCTGTGCGCTGTATTATGGTGTACGCTCCTGTGCGCTGTATTATGGTGTATACTCCTGTGCACTGTATTATGGTGTACGCTCCTGTGCACTGTATTATGGTGTATACTCCTGTGCGCTGTATTATGGTGTATACTCCTGTGCACTGTATTATGGTGTACGCTCCTGTGCACTGTATTATGGTGTACGCTCCTGTGCGCTGTATTATGGTGTACGCTCCTGTGCGCTGTATTATGGTGTACGCTCCTGTGCGCTGTATTATGGTGTACGCTCCTGTGCGCTGTATTATGGTGTATGCTCCTGTGCACTGTATTACGGTGTATGCTCCTGTGCGCTGTATTATGGTGTACGCTCCTGTGCGCTGTATTATTGTGTACGCTCCTGTGCACTGTATTATGGTGTATACTCCTGTGCGCTGTATTATGGTGTATGCTTCTGTGCACTGTATTACGGTGTATGCTCCTGTGCGCTGTATTATGGTGTACGCTCCTGTGCGCTGTGTTATGGTGTACGCTCCTGTGCGCTTTATTATGGTGTACGCTCCTGTGCGCTATACCATGGTGTATGCTCCTGTGCGCTGTATTATGGTGTACGCTCCTGTGCACTGTATTATGGTGTACGCTCCTGTGCGCTGTATTATGGTGTACGCTCCTGTGCGCTGTATTATGGTGTACGCTCCTGTGCGCTGTATTATGGTGTATGCTCCTGTGCGCTGTATTATGGTGTACGCTCCTGTGCGCTGTATTATGGTGTATGCTCCTGTGCGCTGTATTATGGTGTACGCTGCTGTGCGCTGTATTATGGTGTACGCTCCTGTGCGCTGTATTATGGTGTACGCTCCTGTGCGCTGTATTATGGTGTACGCTCCTGTGCGCAGTATTATGGTGTACGCTCCTGTGCGCTGTATTATGGTGTACGCTCCTGTGCGCTGTATTATGGTGTATACTCCTGTGCGCTGTATTATGGTGTACGCTCCTGTGCGCTGTATTATGGTGTATACTCCTGTGCGCTGTATTATGGTGTATGCTCCTGTGCGCTGTATTACGGTGTATGCTCCTGTGCGCTGTATTACGGTGTATGCTCCTGTGCGCTGTATTATGGTGTACGCTCCTGTGCGCTGTATTACGGTGTATGCTCCTGTGCGCTGTATTATGGTGTACGCTCCTGTGCGCTGTATTATGGTGTATGCTCCTGTGCACTGTATTACGGTGTATGCTCCTGTGCGCAGTATTATGGTGTACGCTCCTGTGCGCTGTATTATGGTGTATACTCCTGTGCGCAGTATTATGGTGTACGCTCCTGTGCGCTGTATTATGGTGTATGCTCCTGTGCGCAGTATTATGGTGTACGCTCCTGTGCGCTGTATTATGGTGTACGCTCCTGTGCGCTGTATCATGGTGTACGCTCCTGTGCGCTGTATTATGGTGTACGCTCCTGTGCGCTGTATTACGGTGTACGCTCCAGTGTGCTGTATTATGGTGTACGCTCCTGTGCGCTGTATTACGGTGTACGCTCCAGTGTGCTGTATTATGGTGTACGCTCCTGTGCGCTGTATTACGGTGTACGCTCCTGTGTGCTGTATTATGGTGTATGCTCCTGTGTGCTGTATTACGGTGTACGCTCCTGTGCGCTGTATTATGGTGTACGCTCCTGTGCGCAGTATTATGGTGTACGCTCCTGTGCGCAGTATTATGGTGTACGCTCCTGTGTGCTGTATTATGGTGTACGCTCCTGTGCGCTGTATTATGGTGTACGCTCCTGTGCGCTGTATTATGGTGTACGCTCCTGTGCGCTGTATTATGGTGTACGCTCCTGTGCGCTGTATTATGGTGTACGCTCCTGTGCGCTGTATTATGGTGTACGCTCCTGTGTGCTGTATTATGGTGTACGCTCCTGTGCGCTGTATTATGGTGTACGCTCCTGTGTGCTGTATTATGGTGTACGCTCCTGTGCGCTGTATTATGGTGTACGCTCCTGTGCGCTGTATTATGGTGTACGCTCCTGTGCGCTATACCATGGTTTATGCTCCTGTGCACTGTATTACGGTGTACGCTCCTGTGCACTGTATTATGGTGTAAGCTCCTGTGCGCTGTATTATGGTGTGCGCTCCTGTGCGCTGTATTATGGTGTACGCTCCTGTGCGCTATACCATGGTGTATGCTCCTGTGCACTGTATTACGGTGTATGCTCCTGTGCGCTGTATTATGGTGTACGCTCCTGTGCGCTGTATTATGGTGTACGCTCCTGTGCGCAGTATTATGGTGTACGCTCCTGTGCGCTGTATTATGGTGTACGCTCCTGTGCGCTGTATTATGGTGTACGCTCCTGTGCGCTGTATTATGGTGTACGCTCCTGTGCGCTGTATTACGGTGTACGCTCCTGTGCGCTGTATTATGGTGTACGCTCCTGTGTGCTGTATTATGGTGTACGCTCCTGTGTGCTGTATTATGGTGTACGCTCCTGTGCGCTGTATTATGGTGTACACTCCTGTGCGCTGTATTATGGTGTACGCTCCTGTGCGTTGTATTATGCTGTACGCTCCTGTGCGCTGTATTATGGTGTACGCTCCTGTGCGCTGTATTATGGTGTATGCTCCTGTGCACTGTATTATGGTGTACGCTCCTGTGCGTTGTATTATGCTGTACGCTCCTGTGCGCTGTATTATGGTGTAAGCTCCTGTGCGCTGTATTATGGTGTACGCTCCTGTGCGCTGTATTATGGTGTACGCTCCTGTGCGCTGTATTATGGTGTCCGCTCCTGTGTGCTGTATTACGGTGTATGCTCCTGTGCGCTGTATTATGGTGTACGCTCCTGTGCGCTGTATTATGGTGTACGCTCCTGTGCGCTGTATTATGGTGTACGCTCCTGTGCGCTGTGTACGCTCCTGTGCGCAGTATTATGGTGTACGCTCCTGTGCGCTGTATTATGGTGTATACTCCTGTGCGCAGTATTATGGTGTACGCTCCTGTGCGCTGTATTATGGTGTATGCTCCTGTGCGCAGTATTATGGTGTACGCTCCTGTGCGCTGTATTATGGTGTACGCTCCTGTGCGCTGTATCATGGTGTACGCTCCTGTGCGCTGTATTATGGTGTACGCTCCTGTGCGCTGTATTACGGTGTACGCTCCAGTGTGCTGTATTATGGTGTACGCTCCTGTGCGCTGTATTACGGTGTACGCTCCAGTGTGCTGTATTATGGTGTACGCTCCTGTGCGCTGTATTACGGTGTACGCTCCTGTGTGCTGTATTATGGTGTATGCTCCTGTGTGCTGTATTACGGTGTACGCTCCTGTGCGCTGTATTATGGTGTACGCTCCTGTGCGCAGTATTATGGTGTACGCTCCTGTGCGCAGTATTATGGTGTACGCTCCTGTGCGCTGTATTATGGTGTACGCTCCTGTGCGCTGTATTATGGTGTACGCTCCTGTGCGCTGTATTATGGTGTACGCTCCTGTGCGCTGTATTATGGTGTACGCTCCTGTGCGCTGTATTATGGTGTACGCTCCTGTGCGCTGTATTATGGTGTACGCTCCTGTGTGCTGTATTATGGTGTACGCTCCTGTGCGCTGTATTATGGTGTACGCTCCTGTGTGCTGTATTATGGTGTACGCTCCTGTGCGCTGTATTATGGTGTACGCTCCTGTGCGCTGTATTATGGTGTACGCTCCTGTGCGCTATACCATGGTTTATGCTCCTGTGCACTGTATTACGGTGTACGCTCCTGTGCACTGTATTATGGTGTAAGCTCCTGTGCGCTGTATTATGGTGTGCGCTCCTGTGCGCTGTATTATGGTGTACGCTCCTGTGCGCTATACCATGGTGTATGCTCCTGTGCACTGTATTACGGTGTATGCTCCTGTGCGCTGTATTATGGTGTACGCTCCTGTGCGCTGTATTATGGTGTACGCTCCTGTGCGCAGTATTATGGTGTACGCTCCTGTGCGCTGTATTATGGTGTACGCTCCTGTGCGCTGTATTATGGTGTACGCTCCTGTGCGCTGTATTATGGTGTACGCTCCTGTGCGCTGTATTACGGTGTACGCTCCTGTGCGCTGTATTATGGTGTACGCTCCTGTGTGCTGTATTATGGTGTACGCTCCTGTGTGCTGTATTATGGTGTACGCTCCTGTGCGCTGTATTATGGTGTACACTCCTGTGCGCTGTATTATGGTGTACGCTCCTGTGCGTTGTATTATGCTGTACGCTCCTGTGCGCTGTATTATGGTGTACGCTCCTGTGCGCTGTATTATGGTGTATGCTCCTGTGCACTGTATTATGGTGTACGCTCCTGTGCGTTGTATTATGCTGTACGCTCCTGTGCGCTGTATTATGGTGTAAGCTCCTGTGCGCTGTATTATGGTGTACGCTCCTGTGCGCTGTATTATGGTGTACGCTCCTGTGCGCTGTATTATGGTGTCCGCTCCTGTGTGCTGTATTACGGTGTATGCTCCTGTGCGCTGTATTATGGTGTACGCTCCTGTGCGCTGTATTATGGTGTACGCTCCTGTGCGCTGTATTATGGTGTACGCTCCTGTGCGCTGTATTATGGTGTATGCTCCTGTGCGCTGTATTATGGTGTACGCTCCTGTGCGCTGTATTATGGTGTACGCTCCTGTGTGCTGTATTATGGTGTACGCTCCTGTGCGCTGTATTATGGTGTACGCTCCTGTGCGCTGTATTATGGTGTACGCTCCTGTGCGCTGTATTATGGTGTACGCTCCTGTGCGCTGTATTATGGTGTACGCTCCTGTGCGCTGTATTATGGTGTACGCTCCTGTGCGCTGTATTATGGCGTACGCTCCTGTGCGCTGTATTATGGTGTACGCTCCTGTGCGCTGTATTATGGTGTACGCTCCTGTGCGCTGTATTATGGTGTACGCTCCTGTGCGCTGTATTATGGTGTACGCTCCTGTGCGCTGTATTATGGTGTACGCTCCTGTGCGCTGTATTATGGTGTACGCTCCTGTGCGCTGTATTATGGTGTATACTCCTGTGCGCTGTATTATGGTGTATGCTCCTGTGCGCTGTATTATGGTGTATACTCCTGTGCGCTGTATTATGGTGTACGCTCCTGTGCGCTGTATTATGGTGTATACTCCTGTGCGCTGTATTATGGTGTACGCTCCTGTGCGCTGTATTATGGTGTATACTCCTGTGCGCTGTATTATGGTGTACGCTCCTGTGCGCTGTATTATGGTGTATACTCCTGTGCGCTGTATTATGGTGTACGCTCCTGTGCGCTGTATTATGGTGTACGCTCCTGTGCGCTGTATTATGGTGTACGCTCCTGTGTGCTGTATTACGGTGTATGCTCCTGTGCGCTATACCATGGTGTATGCTCCTGTGCACTGTATTACGGTGTATGCTCCTGTGCGCTGTATTATGGTGTATACTCCTGTGCGCTGTATTATGGTGTATGCTCCTGTGCGCTGTATTATGGTGTACGCTCCTGTGCGCTGTATTATGGTGTATACTCCTGTGCGCTGTATTATGGTGTACGCTCCTGTGCGCTGTATTATGGTGTATACTCCTGTGCGCTGTATTATGGTGTACGCTCCTGTGCGCTGTATTATGGTGTATGCTCCTGTGCGCTGTATTATGGTGTATGCTCCTGTGCGCTGTATTATGGTGTACGCTCCTGTGTGCTGTATTACGGTGTATGCTCCTGTGCGCTATACCATGGTGTATGCTCCTGTGCACTGTATTACGGTGTATGCTCCTGTGTGCTGTATTATGGTGTACGCTCCTGTGCACTGTATTATGGTGTACGCTCCCGTGCACTGTATTATGGTGTACGCTCCTGTGCACTGTATTATGGTGTACGCTCCTGTGTGCTGTATTACGGTGTATGCTCCTGTGCGCTATACCATGGTGTATGCTCCTGTGCACTGTATTACGGTGTATGCTCCTGTGCGCTGTATTATGGTGTACGCTCCTGTGCGCTGTATTATGGTGTATGCTCCTGTGCACTGTATTATGGTGTACGCTCCTGTACGCTGTATTATGGTGTACGCTCCTGTGCACTGTATTATGGTGTATGCTCCTGTGTGCTGTATTATGGTGTACGCTCCTGTGCACTGTATTATGGTGTACGCTCCTGTGCGCTGTATTATGGTGTACACTCCTGTGCACTGTATTACGGTGTACGCTCCTGTGCGCTGTATTATGGTGTACGCTCCTGTGTGCTGTATTATGGTGTACGCTCCTGTGCGCTGTATTATGGTGTACGCTCCTGTGCGCTGTATTATGGTGTACGCTCCTGTGCACTGTATTATGGTGTACGCTCCTGTGCACTGTATTATGGTGTACGCTCCTGTGTGCTGTATTATGGTGTATGCTCCTGTGCACTGTATTATGGTGTACGCTCCTGTGCGCTGTATTATGGTGTACGCTCCTGTGTGCTGTATTATGGTGTACGCTCCTGTGCGCTGTATTATGGTGTACGCTCCTGTGCGCTGTATTATGGTGTACGCTCCTGTGCGCTGTATTATGGTGTACGCTCCTGTGCGCTGTCAAAGTCAGAAAAATATCACGCTGCACGTTGCCATATATGCACCTCATGCGCGTGCCTGCTGCACGTGAACATTCTCTCCCGTGCGTGTGGATATACGCAGCCGCGTGATGGTGCCTCGGCCATGCGCTCGAGCGCGTGGTATGTGCATTTACGGTAGACTTTGTGTGCGTCTAGCGGGCGACTCAATCGTTTAATAATAGAACCAAATAGCTCGTTTTATAGATAATGTTCCCCTTAATGATAACTGTAAGTTTGGTTAATGTGACTTGTTCACGGACTTGGGAATCCCTCTTTACGTGGTACAAAGGGTCTGATTAAGGTTGAACAGTGGTGTCTGGTACCTAACCGAAGAGTATTTTAATAGCAACAATCCGGTGCTGGTTAGGTAAAGATTAATCGCTCCTGCGTGTAGTTATGACCATTAGTAGTTTCTGGACATATTCTATATTTGCAGTTCATTATCCATGCGGCAGGAATCCGGAGATTCCCACCCACCTGAGCTGTTTAAAATAGTCACAGCCCACCTGTTCAAACTAACCTATGACCTTTTGATATGATGCGAGGAGACATTCCTGTGTCCAATGAACAATGAGATTGTAGGTCCCTTTGTAGTATACTGTACCCAGTGTATATAAGATCAGCCAGCCTGAACAGCTCTCCCACTCTCTCCACAAACGGTTTTCATATTGACAAACTCGGGGCTGGTACCAGGCTGCGCTGCGATCGTTCCCAGTGTGTGTGTAAGTAATTCTCTGTAATCATCTCGCTCTTTGTTTGTATTGGCCACATTCTCTCTCTCTCTCTGTTTAGTTTAAAATTGTAACGTTATTGTATATTTCTGTCTAGATATTCTGTTAGAATTATATGTTAGTATGTAGTGTATGACTTGTAACTGTTTTACCCCTTTTCGATATAACTAAAAGCTTGTTAGTAAAGGTGTTGGATCCTTAGCACGGTATTGTGTGTTCATTACATTGCAGAGAGTAATAGGAGCGTCTCGATCGCTCAAACAGCTTTAGTGTTAACAAGGTTAAGCAGCGTTATATAGCTACAGTGTTTCAGTACAAGGTCTACAGTATAAGAATATCCTTTCTGTGTGTTACATTCAAGGTTTACTGATTGTCATCTTGTGAGCATCTGCGCCGCTCGTGATCTCCTCGTGGTCTCGAGCGTCCGCTACGCTGATAGCGTAGCATTACGGTTGTCGCTTGCCTATAGCGTGCTCGACACCACGCATTAAGCTGTGAGCGAGCGTGCCGCATGTGCATCTCGATCACGGCCTAGCGTATGCTACGCTAAATACGTACCCTTACGGTACCCCATACGCCAATTGCGTACTGTGTCTCTTACCAATTATTGTGAAGGTTATAAGGTAATCATAATCAGCATTATCAATTGGCGGCTCGTCCGTCCTCCACATATCCGCACTAGCGAAAACAAACGTTATCCGTCAGCAAGGGCGGGAAGGCAGTATCCCTTCGTATCGGGATACAGTAGTGCTTACTAGATAAGCGTCTGTTTCGCTAGATTGAAGGAGTGCTGGTGGGATCCGGAACCGGAGGTAAGAACAATACGCTATTGTTTTTTTTTTAAACTGTTTTATTTCTGTTTTGCGTACACACGCACGCACACACACAACTGTATCTCTTTTTCATTTGTGTATTTTCACATATCACCTTCCTGTTTGCCATTTCACAATTGATAACGTGCTGAGAAAGATTTGTTGCTATTGGTAGTTAAAAGTTAATATTAATACGTAAGGAAGTAATTTGTAAAACACGCACACGGCTTGCCTAAAAATACAAGGAAGTTTTGTGTGGTGTTCAGTAGATGATTACAATTAAAGGTCATTTACATTGATAAACGTGTTAGTTGTGTTACTGTGGACATACCTGGATTGCGTACACGTGTCTCTAACAAGGGGCAGAACGAGTGTACGCGACGCAAGGGTCGACGCACGGAGCGTATATTACGCAACGGAGCGTACGGATACGCCCACCGAAACTCAAATCGCACAATAGCATTGTTTTAGTGGGGGCGGTATAGTATAGCCACGCGATAATAGCACAAATTGATTTCAGTTTAAAAAAATTTTTTAGTTTAAATACCTTACTTTACTGTAATGCCTCTGGGGAGAGCTATCAGATTACGGGAAATTATTTTTCTGATCAGAAAACTATAGAATGATAGTGGGTTGAAAACGGTATGAGTGTATTGAACTCCTCTTGGTGAAGTCTTGGTGAAGTCTTGGTGAAATCTTGGTGAAGTAAATCTTGGTGATAGGGCCTGCAACGATTACGTGGGTCTGCTAAAAGGGGCGGATTCGTTATACTCGGAGCAGAAGAAGCTGGTGGAAGAGCTTGGAAAACTTCCACCGTAGACTTCTGTGTTTGGTGCATTTTAGGAAGTTTTTCTGTGTTAAAAAGGTCCACAATGGAAGCCAAGTGCACAACACAGGGACGTTTAGCAGTCAGGGTTCAGACTGAAGAGGCTTGCAGACCCCGAGGGTCTGCTCGGTTAGTAATGTGGGGGAAGAATGGTCCCCACACTGAGACCTTTTGTGACGAATGGACACGAATGACTGTGGGGGATAAAGCACCATTTCCGGGATAGGTAGTTTTGACTCAGAGGTATTGCATAATTTAAGGCGAAGGATCTGTCTCATAAAATCCGGGAAGCAACGAATTAGACATTATGATTGTTTATAGTTATGGCAACAGGAAGGTGAAATACAAGGAGGATTAGCTTATACAGCTGACTCTCACTGTGGTAACAAAAACATGGCAGCGAGAGAGAAGGTGGTTACAGAGAATGGCACACTGGTGAATGATAAACATGCACTTAGCAACTGTATTATAGACGATAAGAATAATTGTAATAAATGTAACAATGATAATTGTAATACTGTTAAATGTACAACTATTAACCCATGCAAGTTGCACCCCATGTTAAACTTCCCTCAGGATCACCAGCAAGAAAGTGAGCCCAGCACGATGTCGGCACCTTTTCCAGCAGCCATCACACAAGACATCCAGGTGGACGCGACCAATTCGGTAAAGGCAGTAATCAAACCCCCTAACGGAGGGTCAGGTGAGGTCGTGTCCACAGGTACGTACGGTGTTATATATCACGCACAAACAAATTTACCTCATATTGTAGAACCAACTCAGAATGACGTTATTGGACTTAATCCTGTCAGGGTAATTGCAGTGCCAAATGGGAAAACTGACACTTCAGGAGTCACTCCTGTCAGAAACATCGCCATGCACTGCCCCTTTTCCCGAACGGAATTAAGATCAATGGTGTCTGAATTCCCTGATCCTAGGAAAGATCTAGTTGCAAGCCAGAAGTACATTAGAGAGCTAGGAAATACTGTGGAGCCCAATAACAAAGATTGGCGGGTATTGCTGAGGGCATGTTTACCCCCCAATGTCGACTCAGTGAAATTTATTGCTGACTGTAAACTAGATGAAGAGGTACCCCTTACGGATGAGTACAATCAAGATAATGTGAAAAGAATAAATCTGCAGTTGGGAGTGTACTTTCCTGCTGTTGTCAAATGGAACAAAATTTTCTCCATCAAACAAAAAGAGGGAGAAACAGCTGCTGATTATTATTTCCATCGGGCATTGCAGGACATGGCTAGGTATACAGGGATAGAAGACATTAAAACAAATGTGAATCATAGAGAAGTAGCTGTGTCCGTATTAATGGACGGCTTAAAAGACACACTAAGAATCAGGGTACAAACCTCTCTACCTCACTGGAGAGGTATCTCGGTGGCTGCATTAAGAGAGTCCGCTATCGAGCATGACCGTAATATCCAAAGTTCCGAAGGAAACACAATCTCACCCTGGCTGCTGTGGGTAATGAGCTGACCAGTTGGGTGTCATGGTTGAACCCACAAAATTGGTTCTCTGGTTTAGGAGAATGGGCCCAAGGTATTATTATGGATGTAGGGAAATTTCTTTTGTGTATTCTGGGTGTCATCATATTGGTCGGTCGAATATTTAGATGCGTTCGTGTTTTAACGAAATGTAAACGTAGTGCACGAGTGATGAGTTTAAGAAGCGAGGACACTGAATTAACAACGATTAATTTGATGTATGACCCAACGATAGAGACAATGTTGTGATGAAAATGTGATTCCACGGTCCGTTTCTTTCACCCGTTTCTCCTTTGTTTTCCTCCAAGGTACAAAGACATCCGCTTGGAAGAAGAATTTGACAACCTTTTACACAGACCATTGATGGACAATGCCATTGACCCCCATTTTCCCTAGTGACTCTAAAATTTTACGATAGCCCAACACTTCAAAGATTGTAAGTCTATGGACATTGAGAAAGCTTTTTGCTCAAGCAATTATAGCAAAAGCATCAGGAGACTAGAGTCAACATGTACATCGAGACAAGACATCAGACAAGACTCAATCGGCAAATGTACATTAAACTCACATAGTTTATGACTGCATTAACCATAATTGCTTCTTATCTTCACCTCTACAACCTTCAGGTAATGACACACATAGTCGATAGGGAATATAGGCACAGATATCAGCACTCACATATCCCCCCATTCATGTATCCTCAACTAAAATGTGCTCCCCCATTTTGTTGCAACCAAAAGCCGAAAAGAGCTCGGTAAAGTTTGACAGCCCATCCACAGACCCGTACCACGGGATAAGAAGGAATTCAAATGTATACTTCGCAATACCTCGAAGCTTGATTTAAAACATGTACGGCACGATGATACATGACCCCTCAAAACATGGACTCATACATACATGCTTCTACTATCTCACTAGGTCATACCTTTTTCCCACCTTCTTCTCTTCTCCCTTACCCAATCATAGAAATGTATTTTTACATGACATATATTTTTCTCTTTTTGAACTGTTTTCAGGAAGTGGCAGTTATTGGTGACTGCCAAAGGGTGGACTGTCAAAGTCAGAAAAATATCACGCTGCACGTTGCCATATATGCACCTCATGCGCGTGCCTGCTGCACGTGCACATTCTCTCCCGTGCGTGTGGATATACGCAGCCGCGTGATGGCGCCTCGGCCATGCGCTCGAGCGCGTGGTATGTGCATTTACGGTAGACTTTGTGTGCGTCTAGCGGGCGACTCAATCGTTTAATAATAGAACCAAATAGCTTGTTTTATAGATAATGTTCCCCTTAATGATAACTGTAAGTTTGGTTAATGTGACTTGTTCACGGACTTGGGAATCCCTCTTTACGTGGTACAAAGGGTCTGATTAAGTTTGAACAGTGGTGTCTGGTACCTAACCGAAGAGTATTTTAATAGCAATAATCCGGTGTTGGTTAGGTAAAGATTAATCGCTCCTGCGTGTAGTTATGACCATTAGTAGTTTCTGGACATATTCTATATTTGCAGTTCATTATCCATGCGGCGGGAATCCGGAGATTCCCACCCACCTGAGCTGTTTAAAATAGTCACAGCCCACCTGTTCAAACTAACCTATGACCTTTTGATATGATGCGAGGAGACATTCCTGTGTCCAATGAACAATGAGATTGTAGGTCCCTTTGTAGTATACTGTACCCAGGGGTTCACTACGGCTGGCCGGCGGTCGGGCTCCCGGCGCCCAGCATACCGGCGCCGGGAGCCCGACCGCCGGCTGACCGACAGTGTGGCGAGCGCAAATGAGCCCCTTGCGGGCTCGCTGCGCTCGCCACGCTACGCGCGCCACACTATTTTATTCTCCCTCTATGGGGGTCGTGGACCCCCACGAGGGAAAATAAGTGTCGGTATGCCGGCGGTCGGGCTCCCGGCGCCGGTATACTGAGCGCCGGGAGCCCGACCGCCGGTATACAGAAGACCACCCGTACCCAGTGTATATAAGATCAGCCAGCCTGAACAGCTCTCCCACTCTCTCCACAAACGGTTTTCATATTGACAAACTCGGGGCTGGTACCAGGCTGCGCTGCGATCGTTCCCAGTGTGTGTGTAAGTAATTCTCTGTAATCATCTCGCTCTTTGTTTGTATTGGCCACATTCTCTCTCTCTCTCTGTTTAGTTTAAGATTGTAACGTTATTGTATATTTCTGTCTAGATATTCTGTTAGAATTATATGTTAGTATGTAGTGTATGACTTGTAACTGTTTTCCCCCTTTTCGATATAACTAAAAGCTTGTTAGTAAAGGTGTTGGATCCTTAGCACGGTATTGTGTGTTCATTACATTGCAGAGAGTAATAGGAGCGTCTCGATCGCTCAAACAGCTTTAGTGTTAACAAGGTTAAGCAGCGTTATATCGCTACAGTGTTTCAATACAAGGTTTACAGTATAAGAATATCTTTTCTGTGTGTTACATTCAAGGTTTACTGATTGTCATCTTGTGAGCGTCTGCGCCGCTTGTGATCTCCTCGTGGTCTCGAGCGTCCGCTACGCTGATAGCGTAGCATTACGGTTGTCGCTCGCCTATAGCGTGCTCGACACCACGCATTAAGCTGTGAGCGAGCGTGCCGCATGTGCGTCTCGATCACGGCCTAGCATATGCTACGCTAAATACGTACCCTTACGGTACCCCATACGCCAATTGCGTACTGTGTCTCTTACCCATTATTGTGAAGGTTATAAGGTAATCATAATCAGCATTATCAGCGCTGTATTATGGTGTATGCTCCTGTGCGCTGTATTATGGTGTACGCTCCTGTGCGCTGTATTATGGTGTACGCTCCTGTGCGCAGTATTATGGTGTACGCTCCTGTGCGCTGTATTATGGTGTACGCTCCTGTGCGCTGTATTATGGTGTACGCTCCTGTGTGCTGTATTATGGTGTATGCTCCTGTGCACTGTATTATGGTGTATGCTCCTGTGCGCTGTATTATGGTGTACGCTCCTGTGCGCTGTATTATGGTGTACGCTCCTGTGCGCTGTATTATGGTGTACGCTCCTGTGCGCTGTATTATGGTGTACGCTCCTGTGCGCAGTATTATGGTGTACGCTCCTGTGCGCTGTATTATGCTGTACGCTCCTGTGCGCTGTATTATGGTGTACGCTCCTGTGCGCTGTATTATGGTGTACGCTCCTGTGCGCTGTATTATGGTGTACGCTCCTGTGCGCTGTATTATGGTGTACGCTCCTGTGCGCTGTATTATGGTGTACGCTCCTGTGCGCTATACCATGGTGTATGCTCCTGTGCGCTGTATTATGGTGTACGCTCCTGTGCGCTGTATTATGGTGTATGCTCCTGTGTGCTGTATTATGGTGTACGCTCCTGTGCACTGTATTATGGTGTACGCTCCTGTGCACTGTATTATGGTGTACGCTCCTGTGCGCTGTATTATGGTGTACGCTCCTGTGCGCTGTATTATGGTGTATGCTTCTGTGCGCTGTATTATGGTGTACGCTCCTGTGCACTGTATTACGGTTTACGCTCCTGTGCGCTGTATTATGGTGTACGCTCCTGTGCGCTGTATTACGGTGTACGCTCCTGTGCACTGTATTATGGTGTACGCTCCTGTGCGCAGTATTATGGTGTACGCTCCTGTGCACTGTATTACGGTTTACGCTCCTGTACGCTGTATTACGGTGTACGCTCCTGTGCGCAGTATTATGGTGTACGCTCCTGTGCGCTGTATTACGGTGTACGCTCCTGTGCGCTGTATTATGGTGTATGCTCCTGTGTGCTGTATTATGGTGTATGCTCCTGTGCGCTGTATTATGGTGTACGCTCCTGTGCGCTGTGTTATGGTGTACACTCCTGTGTGCAGTATTATGGTGTACGCTCCTGTGCGCTGTATTATGGTGTACGCTCCTGTGCGCTGTATTATGGTGTACGCTCCTGTGCGCAGTATTATGGTGTACGCTCCTGTGCACTGTATTACGGTTTACGCTCCTGTGCACTGTATTATGGTGTACGCTCCTGTGCGCTGTATTATGGTGTATGCTCCTGTGCGCTGTATTATGGTGTATACTCCTGTGCTCTGTATTATGGTGTACGCTCCTGTGCGATGTATTATGGTGTACGCTCCTGTGCGCTGTATTATGGTGTACGCTCCTGTGCGCTGTATTATGGTGTACGCTCCTGTGCGCAGTATTATGGTGTACGCTCCTGTGCACTGTATTACGGTTTACGCTCCTGTGCACTGTATTATGGTGTACGCTCCTGTGCGCTGTATTATGGTGTACGCTCCTGTGCGCTGTATTATGGTGTACGCTCCTGTGCGCTGTATTATGGTGTACGCTCCTGTGCGCAGTATTATGGTGTACGCTCCTGTGCACTGTATTACGGTTTACGCTCCTGTGCACTGTATTATGGTGTACGCTCCTGTGCGCTGTATTATGGTGTATGCTCCTGTGCGCTGTATTATGGTGTATACTCCTGTGCTCTGTATTATGGTGTACGCTCCTGTGCGATGTATTATGGTGTACGCTCCTGTGCGCTGTATTATGGTGTACGCTCCTGTGCGCTGTATTATGGTGTACGCTCCTGTGCGCAGTATTATGGTGTACGCTCCTGTGCACTGTATTACGGTTTACGCTCCTGTGCACTGTATTATGGTGTACGCTCCTGTGCGCTGTATTATGGTGTACGCTCCTGTGCGCTGTATTATGGTGTACGCTCCTGTGCGCTGTATTATGGTGTACGCTCCTGTGCACTGTATTATGGTGTACGCTCCTGTGCGCTGTATTATGGTGTACGCTCCTGTGCGCTGTATTATGGTGTACGCTCCTGTGCGCTGTATTATGGTGTACGCTCCTGTGTGCTGTATTATGGTGTACGCTCCTGTGCGCTGTATTATGGTGTACGCTCCTGTGCGCTGTATTACGGTGTATGCTCCTGTGCGCTGTATTATGGTGTATGCTCCTGTGCGCTATACCATGGTGTATGCTCCTGTGCACTGTATTACGGTGTACGCTCCTGTGCGCTGTATTATGGTGTACGCTCCTGTGCGCTGTATTATGGTGTACGCTCCTGTGCGCTGTATTATGGTGTACGCTCCTGTGCGCTGTATTATGGTGTACGCTCCTGTGCGCAGTATTATGGTGTACGCTCCTGTGCGCTGTATTATGGTGTACGCTCCTGTGCGCTGTATTATGGTGTACGCTCCTGTGCGCTGTATTATGGTGTACGCTCCTGTGCGCTGTATTATGGTGTACGCTCCTGTGCACTGTATTATGGTGTACGCTCCTGTGCGTTGTATTATGCTGTACGCTCCTGTGCGCTGTATTATGGTGTACGCTCCTGTGCGCTGTATTATGGTGTATGCTCCTGTGCACTGTATTATGGTGTACGCTCCTGTGCGTTGTATTATGCTGTACGCTCCTGTGCGCTGTATTATGGTGTACGCTCCTGTGCGCTGTATTATGGTGTACGCTCCTGTGCGCTGTATTATGGTGTACGCTCCTGTGCGCTGTATTATGGTGTCCGCTCCTGTGTGCTGTATTACGGTGTATGCTCCTGTGCGCTGTATTATGGTGTACGCTCCTGTGCGCTGTATTATGGTGTACGCTCCTGTGCGCTGTATTATGGTGTACGCTCCTGTGCGCTGTATTATGGTGTATGCTCCTGTGCGCTGTATTATGGTGTACGCTCCTGTGCGCTGTATTATGGTGTACGCTCCTGTGTGCTGTATTATGGTGTACGCTCCTGTGCGCTGTATTATGGTGTACGCTCCTGTGCGCTGTATTATGGTGTACGCTCCTGTGCGCTGTATTATGGTGTATGCTCCTGTGCGCTGTATTATGGTGTATGCTCCTGTGCGCTGTATTATGGTGTATGCTCCTGTGCGCTGTATTATGGTGTACGCTCCTGTGTGCTGTATTATGGTGTATGCTCCTGTGCGCTGTATTATGGTGTACGCTCCTGTGCGCTGTATTATGGTGTACGCTCCTGTGCGCTGTATTATGGTGTACGCTCCTGTGCGCTGTATTATGGTGTACGCTCCTGTGTGCTGTATTATGGTGTACGCTCCTGTGCGCTGTATTATGGTGTATGCTCCTGTGCGCTATACCATGGTGTATGCTCCTGTGCACTGTATTACGGTGTATGCTCCTGTGCGCTGTATTATGGTGTATACTCCTGTGCGCTGTATTATGGTGTATGCTCCTGTGCGCTGTATTATGGTGTACGCTCCTGTGCGCTGTATTATGGTGTATACTCCTGTGCGCTGTATTATGGTGTACGCTCCTGTGTGCTGTATTATGGTGTATACTCCTGTGCGCTGTATTATGGTGTATGCTCCTGTGCGCTGTATTATGGTGTATGCTCCTGTGCGCTGTATTATGGTGTACGCTCCTGTGTGCTGTATTACGGTGTATGCTCCTGTGCGCTATACCATGGTGTATGCTCCTGTGCACTGTATTACGGTGTATGCTCCTGTGTGCTGTATTATGGTGTACGCTCCTGTGCACTGTATTATGGTGTGCGCTCCTGCGCACTGTATTATGGTGTACGCTCCTGTGCACTGTATTATGGTGTACGCTCCTGTGTGCTGTATTATGGTGTATGCTCCTGTGCGCTGTATTATGGTGTATGCTCCTGTGCACTGTATTACGGTGTATGCTCCTGTGCGCTGTATTATGGTGTACGCTCCTGTGCGCTGTATTATGGTGTACGCTCCTGTGCGCTGTATTATGGTGTACGCTCCTGTACGCTGTATTATGGTGTACGCTCCTGTGCACTGTATTATGGTGTACGCTCCTGTGCGCTGTATTATGGTGTACGCTCCTGTGTGCTGTATTATGGTGTACGCTCCTGTGCACTGTATTATGGTGTACGCTCCTGTGCGCTGTATTATGGTGTACGCTCCTGTGCGCTATACCATGGTGTATGCTCCTGTGCGCTGTATTATGGTGTACGCTCCTGTGCGCAGTATTATGGTGTACGCTCCTGTGCGCAGTATTATGGTGTACGCTCCTGTGCGCTGTATTATGGTGTACGCTCCTGTGCGCTGTATTATGGTGTGCGCTCCTGTGTGCTGTATTATGGTGTACGCTCCTGTGCTCTGTATTATGGTGTACGCTCCTGTGCTCTGTATTATGGTGTACGCTCCTGTGCGCTGCATTATGGTGTACGCTCCTGTGCGCTGTATTATGGTGTATGCTCCTATGCGCTGTATTATGGTGTACGCTCCTGTGCGCAGTATTATGGTGTACGCTCCTGTGCGCAGTATTATGGTGTACGCTCCTGTGCGCTGTATTATCGTGTACGCTCCTGTGCGCAGTATTATGGTGTACGCTCCTGTGCGCTGTATTATGGTGTACGCTCCTGTGCGCTGTATTATGGTGTACGCTCCTGTGCGCTGTATTATGGTGTGCGCTCCTGTGTGCTGTATTATGGTGTACGCTCCTGTGCGCTGTATTATGGTGTACGCTCCTGTGCGCAGTATTATGGTGTACGCTCCTGTGTGCTGTATTATGGTGTACGCTCCTGTGCGTTGTATTATGCTGTATGCTCCTGTGCGCTGTATTATGGTGTACGCTCCTGTGCGCTGTATTATGGTGTACGCTCCTGTGCACTGTATTATGGTGTACGCTCCTGTGCGCTGTATTATGGTGTACGCTCCTGTGCGCTGTATTATGGTGTACGCTCCTGTGCGCTGTATTATGGTGTACGCTCCTGTGCGCTGTATTATGGTGTACGCTCCTGTGCGCTGTATTATGGTGTACGCTCCTGTGCGCTGTATTATGGTGTACGCTCCTGTGCGGTGTATTATGGTGTACGCTCCTGTGCGCTGTATTATGGTGTACGCTCCTGTGCGCTGTATTATGGTGTACGCTCCTGTGCGCTGTATTATGGTGTACGCTCCTGTGTGCTGTATTATGGTGTACGCTCCTGTGCGCTGTATTATGGTGTACGCTCCTGTGCGCTGTATTATGGTGTACGCTCCTGTGCGCTGTATTATGGTGTACGCTCCTGTGTGCTGTATTATGGTGTACGCTCCTGTGCGCTGTATTATGGTGTACGCTCCTGTGCTCTGTATTATGGTGTACGCTCCTGTGTGCTGTATTATGGTGTACGCTCCTGTGCGCTGTGTACGCTCCTGTGCTCTGTATTATGGTGTACGCTCCTGTGCTCTGTATTATGGTGTACGCTCCTGTGCGCTGTATTATGGTGTACGCTCCTGTGCACTGTATTATGGTGTACGCTCCTGTGCACTGTATTATGGTGTACGCTCCTGTGCACTGTATTATGGTGTATGCTCCTGTGCGCTGTATTATGGTGTACGCTCCTGTGCGCTGTATTATGGTGTATGCTCCTGTGCGCTGTATTATGGTGTACGCTCCTGTGCGCTGTGTACGCTCCTGTGCGCTGTATTATGGTGTACGCTCCTGTGCGCTGTATTATGGTGTACGCTCCTGTGCGCTGTATTATGGTGTACGCTCCTGTGTGCTGTATTATGGTGTACGCTCCTGTGCGTTGTATTATGCTGTATGCTCCTGTGCACTGTATTACGGTGTACGCTCCTGTGCACTGTATTATGGTGTACGCTCCTGTGCGCTGTATTATGGTGTACGCTCCTGTGCGCTGTATTATGGTGTACGCTCCTGTGCGCTGTATTATGGTGTACGCTCCTGTGCGCTGTATTATGGTGTACGCTCCTGTGCGCAGTATTATGGTGTACGCTCCTGTGCGCAGTATTATGGTGTACGCTCCTGTGCGCAGTATTATGGTGTACACTCCTGTGCGCTGTATTATGGTGTATGCTCCTGTGCGCTGTATTACGGTGTACGCTCCTGTGCACTGTATTATGGTGTATACTCCTGTGCGCTGTATTATGGTGTACGCTCCTGTGCGCTGTATTATGGTGTACGCTCCTGTGCGCTGTATTATGGTGTACGCTCCTGTGCGCTGTATTATGGTGTACGCTCCTGTGCTCTGTATTATGGTGTACGCTCCTGTGCGCTGTATTATGGTGTACGCTCCTGTGCTCTGTATTATGGTGTACGCTCCTGTGCGCTGTATTATGGTGTACGCTCCTGTGCGCTGTATTATGGTGTATGCTCCTATGCGCTGTATCATGGTGTACGCTCCTGTGCGCAGTATTATGGTGTACGCTCCTGTGCGCAGTATTATGGTGTACGCTCCTGTGCGCAGTATTATGGTGTACGCTCCTGTGCGCTGTATTATGGTGTACGCTCCTGTGCGCTGTATTATGGTGTACGCTCCTGTGCGCTGTATTATGGTGTACGCTCCTGTGCGCTGTATTATGGTGTGCGCTCCTGTGTGCTGTATTATGGTGTACGCTCCTGTGCGCTGTATTATGGTGTACGCTCCTGTGCGCAGTATTATGGTGTACGCTCCTGTGTGCTGTATTATGGTGTACGCTCCTGTGCGTTGTATTATGCTGTATGCTCCTGTGCGCTGTATTATGGTGTACGCTCCTGTGCGCTGTATTATGGTGTACGCTTCTGTGCACTGTATTATGGTGTACGCTCCTGTGTGCTGTATTATGGTGTACGCTCCTGTGCGCTGTGTACGCTCCTGTGCTCTGTATTATGGTGTACGCTCCTGTGCGCTGTATTATGGTGTACGCTCCTGTGCGCTGTATTATGGTGTACGCTCCTGTGCGCTGTATTATGGTGTACGCTCCTGTGCACTGTATTATGGTGTACGCTCCTGTGCGCTGTATTATGGTGTACGCTCCTGTGCGCTGTATTATGGTGTACGCTCCTGTGCGCTGTATTATGGTGTACGCTCCTGTGCACTGTATTATGGTGTACGCTCCTGTGCACTGTATTATGGTGTACGCTCCTGTGCACTGTATTATGGTGTATGCTCCTGTGCGCTGTATTATGGTGTACGCTCCTGTGCGCTGTATTATGGTGTATGCTGCTGTGCGCTGTATTATGGTGTACGCTCCTGTGCGCTGTGTACGCTCCTGTGCGCTGTATTATGGTGTACGCTCCTGTGCACTGTATTATGGTGTACGCTCCTGTGCACTGTATTATGGTGTATGCTCCTGTGCGCTGTATTATGGTGTACGCTCCTGTGCGCTGTATTATGGTGTACGCTCCTGTGCGCTGTATTATGGTGTACGCTCCTGTGCGCTGTATTATGGTGTACGCTCCTGTGCGCTGTATTATGGTGTATGCTCCTGTGCGCTGTATTATGGTGTACGCTCCTGTGCGCTGTATTATGGTGTACGCTCCTGTGTGCTGTATTATGGTGTACGCTCCTGTGTGCTGTATTACGGTGTACGCTCCTGTGCGCTGTATTATGGTGTACTCTCCTGTGCGCTGTATTATGGTGTACGCTCCTGTGCGCTGTATTATGGTGTACGCTCCTGTGCGCTGTATTATGGTGTACTCTCCTGTGCGCTGTATTATGGTGTATACTCCTGTGCGCTGTATTATGGTGTACGCTCCTGTGCGCTGTATTATGGTGTACGCTCCTGTGCGCTGTATTATGGTGTACGCTCCTGTGCGCTGTATTATGGTGTACTCTCCTGTGCGCTGTATTATGGTGTACGCTCCTGTGCGCTGTATTATGGTGTACGCTCCTGTGTGCTGTATTATGGTGTACGCTCCTGTGCGCTGTATTACGGTGTATGCTCCTGTGCGCTGTATTATGGTGTATGCTGCTGTGCGCTGTATTATGGTGTACGCTCCTGTGCGCTGTGTACGCTCCTGTGCGCTGTATTATGGTGTACGCTCCTGTGCACTGTATTATGGTGTACGCTCCTGTGCACTGTATTATGGTGTATGCTCCTGTGCGCTGTATTATGGTGTACGCTCCTGTGCGCTGTATTATGGTGTACGCTCCTGTGCGCTGTATTATGGTGTACGCTCCTGTGCGCTATACCATGGTGTATGCTCCTGTGCACTGTATTACGGTGTATGCTCCTGTGCGCTGTATTATGGTGTACGCTCCTGTGCGCTGTATTATGGTGTATGCTCCTGTGCGCTGTATTACGGTGTACGCTCCTGTGCGCTGTATTATGGTGTACGCTCCTGTGCGCTGTATTATGGTGTACGCTCCTGTGTGCTGTATTATGGTGTATGCTCCTGTGCGCTGTATTATGGTGTATGCTCCTGTGCGCTGTATTATGGTGTACGCTCCTGTGCGCTGTATTATGGTGTACGCTCCTGTGCGCTGTATTATGGTGTACGCTCCTGTGCGCAGTATTATGGTGTATGCTCCTGTGTGCTGTATTATGGTGTATGCTCCTGTGCGCTGTATTATGGTGTATGCTCCTGTGCGCTGTATTATGGTGTACGCTCCTGTGCGCTGTATTATGGTGTACGCTCCTGTGCGCTGTATTATGGTGTACGCTCCTGTGCGCTGTATTATGGTGTACTCTCCTGTGCGCTGTATTATGGTGTACGCTCCTGTGCGCTGTATTATGGTGTACGCTCCTGTGCACTGTATTATGGTGTACGCTCCTGTGCGCTGTATTATGGTGTACGCTCCTGTGCACTGTATTATGGTGTACGCTCCTGTGCGCTGTATTATGGTGTACGCTCCTGTGTGCTGTATTATGGTGTACGCTCCTGTGCGCTGTATTATGGTGTACGCTCCTGTGCGCTGTATTATGGTGTACTCTCCTGTGCGCTGTATTATGGTGTACGCTCCTGTGCACTGTATTATGGTGTACGCTCCTGTGCGCTGTATTATGGTGTACGCTCCTGTGTGCTGTATTATGGTGTATGCTCCTGTGCACTGTATTAGGGTGTATGCTCCTGTGCGCTGTATTATGGTGTACGCTCCTGTGTGCTGTATTATGGTGTACGCTCCTGTGTGCTGTATTATGGTGTACGCTCCTGTGCGCTGTATTATGGTGTACGCTCCTGTGCGCTGTATTATGGTGTACGCTCCTGTGCACTGTATTATGGTGTACGCTCCTGTGCGCTGTATTATGGTGTACGCTCCTGTGCGCTGTATTATGGTGTATGCTCCTGTGCACTGTATTATGGTGTACGCTCCTGTGTGCTGTATTATGGTGTACGCTCCTGTGCACTGTATTATGGTGTACGCTCCTGTGTGCTGTATTATGGTGTACGCTCCTGTGCGCTGTATTATGGTGTACGCTCCTGTGTGCTGTATTATGGTGTACGCTCCTGTGTGCTGTATTATGGTGTATGCTCCTGTGTGCTGTATTATGGTGTACGCTCCTGTGTGCTGTATTATGGTGTACGCTCCTGTGCGCTGTATTATGGTGTATGCTCCTGTGTGCTGTATTATGGTGTACGCTCCTGTGCGCTGTATTATGGTGTACGCTCCTGTGTGCTGTATTATGGTGTACGCTCCTGTGTGCTGTATTATGGTGTACGCTCCTGTGCACTGTATTATGGTGTATGCTCCTGTGCGCTGTATTATGGTGTACGCTCCTGTGTGCTGTATTATGGTGTACGCTCCTGTGTGCTGTATTACGGTGTACGCTCCTGTGTGCTGTATTACGGTGTACGCTCCTGTGTGCTGTATTATGGTGTACGCTCCTGTGCGCTGTATTATGGTGTATACTCCTGTGCGCTGTATTATGGTGTACGCTCCTGTGTGCTGTATTACGGTGTACGCTCCTGTGCGCTGTATTATGGTGTATACTCCTGTGCGCTGTATTATGGTGTACGCTCCTGTGCGCTGTATTATGGTGTACGCTCCTGTGCGCTGTATTATGGTGTACGCTCCTGTGCGCTGTATTATGCTGTACGCTCCTGTGCGCTGTATTATGGTGTATGCTCCTGTGCGCTGTATTATGGTGTATACTCCTGTGCGCTGTATTATGGTGTACGCTCCTGTGCGCTGTATTATGGTGTACGCTCCTGTGTGCTGTATTACGGTGTATGCTCCTGTGCGCTGTATTATGGTGTACGCTCCTGTGCGCTGTATTATGGTGTACGCTCCTGTGCGCTGTATTATGGTGTATGCTCCTGTGCGCTGTATTATGGTGTATACTCCTGTGCGCTGTATTATGGTGTATGCTCCTGTGTGCTGTATTATGGTGTATGCTCCTGTGCGCTGTATTATGGTGTACGCTCCTGTGCACTGTATTATGGTGTACGCTCCTGTGCGCTGTATTATGGTGTACGCTCCTGTGCGCTGTATTATGGTGTACGCTCCTGTGCTCTGTATTACGGTGTATGCTCCTGTGCACTGTATTACGGTGTACGCTCCTGTGCGCTGTATTATGGTGTATGCTCCTGTGCACTGTATTATGGTGTACGCTCCTGTGCGCTGTATTATGGTGTACGCTCCTGTGTGCTGTATTATGGTGTACGCTCCTGTGCGCTGTATTACGGTGTACGCTCCTGTGTGCTGTATTATGGTGTACGCTCCTGTGCGCTGTATTATGGTGTACGCTCCTGTGTGCTGTATTATGGTGTACGCTCCTGTGCGCTGTATTACGGTGTACGCTCCTGTGCGCTGTATTATGGTGTATGCTCCTGTGCGCTGTATTATGGTGTACGCTCCTGTGCTCTGTATTATGGTGTACGCTCCTGTGCGCTGTATTATGGTGTATGCTCCTGTGCGCTGTATTATGGTGTATACTCCTGTGCGCTGTATTATGGTGTATACTCCTGTGCGCTGTATTATGGTGTATGCTCCTGTGCGCTGTACTATGGTGTACGCTCCTGTGTGCTGTATTATGGTGTACGCTCCTGTGCGCTGTATTACGGTGTACGCTCCTGTGTGCTGTATTATGGTGTACGCTCCTGTGCGCTGTATTATGGTGTACGCTCCTGTGCGCTGTATTACGGTGTACGCTCCTGTGCGCTGTATTATGGTGTACGCTCCTGTGCACTGTATTATGGTGTACGCTCCTGTGCACTGTATTACGGTGTACGCTCCTGTGTGCTGTATTATGGTGTACGCTCCTGTGCACTGTATTATGGTGTACGCTCCTGTGCGCTGTATTACGGTGTATGCTCCTGTGCGCTGTATTATGGTGTATGCTCCTGTGTGCTGTATTATGGTGTACGCTCCTGTGCGCTGTATTATGGTGTATGCTCCTGTGCGCTGTATTATGGTGTACGCTCCTGTGCGCTGTATTATGGTGTACGCTCCTGTGTGCTGTATTATGGTGTACGCTCCTGTGCGCTGTATTATGGTGTACGCTCCTGTGCGCTGTATTACGGTGTATGCTCCTGTGCGCTGTATTATGGTGTATGCTCCTGTGCACTGTATTATGGTGTACGCTCCTGTGCGCTGTATTATGGTGTACGCTCCTGTGCGCTGTATTATGGTGTACGCTCCTGTGCGCTGTATTATGGTGTACGCTCCTGTGCGCTGTATTATGGTGTACGCTCCTGTGTGCTGTATTATGGTGTACGCTCCTGTGCGCTGTATTATGGTGTACGCTCCTGTGCGCTGTATTACGGTGTATGCTCCTGTGCGCTGTATTATGGTGTATGCTCCTGTGCACTGTATTATGGTGTACGCTCCTGTGCGCTGTATTATGGTGTACGCTCCTGTGTGCTGTATTATGGTGTACGCTCCTGTGCGCTGTATTATGGTGTACGCTCCTGTGCGCTGTATTATGGTGTACGCTCCTGTGTGCTGTATTATGGTGTACGCTCCTGTGCACTGTATTACGGTGTACGCTCCTGTGTGCTGTATTATGGTGTACGCTCCTGTGCTCTGTATTATGGTGTACGCTCCTGTGCGCTGTATTATGGTGTACGCTCCTGTGTGCTGTATTATGGTGTACGCTCCTGTGCGCTGTATTATGGTGTACGCTCCTGTGTGCTGTATTATGGTGTACGCTCCTGTGCACTGTATTACGGTGTATGCTCCTGTGCGCTGTATTATGGTGTACGCTCCTGTGCGCTGTATTATGGTGTACGCTCCTGTGCGCTGTATTATGGTGTATGCTCCTGTGTGCTGTATTATGGTGTACGCTCCTGTGTGCTGTATTATGGTGTATGCTCCTGTGCACTGTATTATGGTGTATGCTCCTGTGCGCTGTATTATGGTGTATACTCCTGTGTGCTGTATTATGGTGTACGCTCCTGTGCACTGTATTATGGTGTACGCTCCTGTGCGCTGTATTATGGTGTACGCTCCTGTGCGCTGTATTATGGTGTACGCTCCTGTGTGCTGTATTATGGTGTACGCTCCTGTGCGCTGTATTATGGTGTACGCTCCTGTGCGCTGTATTACGGTGTATGCTCCTGTGCGCTGTATTATGGTGTACGCTCCTGTGCACTGTATTATGGTGTACGCTCCTGTGCGCTGTATTATGGTGTACGCTCCTGTGCGCTGTATTATGGTGTACGCTCCTGTGCGCTGTATTATGGTGTACGCTCCTGTGCGCTGTATTATGGTGTACGCTCCTGTGTGCTGTATTATGGTGTACGCTCCTGTGCGCTGTATTATGGTGTACGCTCCTGTGCGCTGTATTACGGTGTATGCTCCTGTGCGCTGTATTATGGTGTATGCTCCTGTGCACTGTATTATGGTGTACGCTCCTGTGCGCTGTATTATGGTGTACGCTCCTGTGTGCTGTATTATGGTGTACGCTCCTGTGCGCTGTATTATGGTGTACGCTCCTGTGCGCTGTATTATGGTGTACGCTCCTGTGTGCTGTATTATGGTGTACGCTCCTGTGCGCTGTATTATGGTGTACGCTCCTGTGCGCTGTATTACGGTGTATGCTCCTGTGCGCTGTATTATGGTGTACGCTCCTGTGCGCTGTATTATGGTGTACGCTCCTGTGTGCTGTATTATGGTGTATGCTCCTGTGTGCTGTATTATGGTGTACGCTCCTGTGCGCTGTATTATGGTGTATGCTCCTGTGCACTGTATTATGGTGTACGCTCCTGTGCGCTGTATTATGGTGTACGCTCCTGTGCGCTGTATTATGGTGTACGCTCCTGTGCGCTGTATTATGGTGTACGCTCCTGTGCGCTGTATTATGGTGTACGCTCCTGTGTGCTGTATTATGGTGTACGCTCCTGTGCGCTGTATTATGGTGTACGCTCCTGTGCGCTGTATTACGGTGTATGCTCCTGTGCGCTGTATTATGGTGTATGCTCCTGTGCACTGTATTATGGTGTACGCTCCTGTGCGCTGTATTATGGTGTACGCTCCTGTGTGCTGTATTATGGTGTACGCTCCTGTGCGCTGTATTATGGTGTACGCTCCTGTGCGCTGTATTATGGTGTACGCTCCTGTGTGCTGTATTATGGTGTACGCTCCTGTGCACTGTATTACGGTGTACGCTCCTGTGTGCTGTATTATGGTGTACGCTCCTGTGCTCTGTATTATGGTGTACGCTCCTGTGCGCTGTATTATGGTGTACGCTCCTGTGTGCTGTATTATGGTGTACGCTCCTGTGCGCTGTATTATGGTGTACGCTCCTGTGTGCTGTATTATGGTGTACGCTCCTGTGCACTGTATTACGGTGTATGCTCCTGTGCGCTGTATTATGGTGTACGCTCCTGTGCGCTGTATTATGGTGTACGCTCCTGTGCGCTGTATTATGGTGTATGCTCCTGTGCGCTGTATTATGGTGTACGCTCCTGTGCGCTGTATTATGGTGTATGCTCCTGTGCACTGTATTACGGTGTATGCTCCTGTGCGCTGTATTATGGTGTACGCTCCTGTGCGCTGTATTATGGTGTACGCTCCTGTGCGCTGTATTATGGTGTACGCTCCTGTGCGCTGTATTATGGTGTACGCTCCTGTGTGCTGTATTATGGTGTACGCTCCTGTGCGCTGTATTATGGTGTACGCTCCTGTGCGCTGTATTATGGTGTACTCTCCTGTGCGCTGTATTATGGTGTACGCTCCTGTGCACTGTATTATGGTGTACGCTCCTGTGCGCTGTATTATGGTGTACGCTCCTGTGCGCTGTATTATGGTGTACGCTCCTGTGTGCTGTATTATGGTGTACGCTCCTGTGCGCTGTATTATGGTGTACGCTCCTGTGTGCTGTATTATGGTGTACGCTCCTGTGCGCTGTATTATGGTGTACGCTCCTGTGCGCTGTATTATGGTGTACGCTCCTGTGTGCTGTATTATGGTGTATGCTCCTGTGCACTGTATTATGGTGTATGCTCCTGTGCGCTGTATTATGGTGTACGCTCCTGTGCGCTGTATTATGGTGTACGCTCCTGTGTGCTGTATTATGGTGTACGCTCCTGTGCGCTGTATTATGGTGTACGCTCCTGTGCGCTGTATTATGGTGTACGCTCCTGTGCGCTGTATTATGGTGTATACTCCTGTGCGCTGTATTATGGTGTACGCTCCTGTGTGCTGTATTATGGTGTACGCTCCTGTGCTCTGTATTATGGTGTACGCTCCTGTGCGCTGTATTATGGTGTATGCTCCTGTGCACTGTATTATGGTGTACGCTCCTGTGCACTGTATTATGGTGTATGCTCCTGTGCGCTGTATTATACAGTATTTACTAACTTACAGACTGGAGCCCACTTATTTAATCCCACAATGACCTCTTTTCTCGCTGCCGGATTGTATAGCGTAAAAAGTGAAGGATCGGCATTCAGCACGTACTTGATCTCCAGCTAGACACTTGTGAACGGCTTTTCAACAACAAAGGTGTCGAGATAAGAGAAGTCTACAGCTCCTAATGATTGCTATGCATGCCATGCCTTTCAGAGGGATATTGGAGGAAGCATTAAAGCGCATACATTTCTCTCCGTACAAAGGAGCCAGCTTCAAAAAGACCTATTTTAAATAAAATATCTCGGAGCCTCACTGCCTGCCGGCTAGAAAGGGATAGGTGAATAAACATGGAATACGGGGGCTTTGAAGAATCGGTGCAATGTCTGTTCAGCATCTATGGTGATGGAGGAAATCTGTTGGAGAAATGTATTAGGTGGAGGGAGAATTTCTCCGGGGAGGGATTCTGTAGAGACGAAGAACTCAGCTGACAATTTGTGCAGAACTTCTATAAACAACAGCGTTCATGTAGCTGTGGAGCGAGTACTACCACTGTACGGTTACTTAGTATTTAATAATAATAATAATAATAATAATTTTATTTATATAGCGCTCTTTCTCCAAACAGGACTCTGGCGATAAAACTGACTCTTCTGCAAACACAGGGTCTCATGCGCTGCCGATGTCGGGTGCAATGGTGCAATGTTTTTCTATTACGCTTCAGATTGTGCAGGCGTCCTGAATGTCTGCGCAAAGAGCGGCAGTACTGATGCAGACGCACGGTCTCTGAAATGCATTGCTTTGGGTGCTCCTGGGCGGTGACAGGCGGGTGGCTTAGCGGACGCACGGAGATGCTGTGTGCTGTGAGAGCAAGGGCGTAAATACAGGAGGCAATGGAAGATGGTCGCCTCCAGGCACCAGCCCTGAAGGGAGACACTATCCTTCTCCATTTCTCCTTTACGTACCCGAGAGTAGGAACAAGCATCGGGGGAGAGTGTGTCTGGGTGCTGCTGGGGTGTTAGTACTGAATGCAGGGGGGGTCTGGGTGCTGCTGGGGTGTTAGTACTGAATGCAGGGTGGGGGTCTGGGTGCTGCTGGGGTGTTAGTACTGAATGCAGGGGGGGTCTGGGTGCTGCTGTGGTGTTAGTACTGAATGCAGGGGGGGGTCTGCGTGCTGCTGGGGTGTTAGTACTGAATGCAGGGTGGGGGTCTGGGTGCTGCTGGGGTGTTAGCAGTAAGTGCAGGGGGGTCCGGGTGCTGCTGGGGTGTTAGCAGTGAATACAGGGTGGGGGTCTGGGTGCTGCTGGGGTGTTAGCAGTGAATACAGGGTGGGGGTCTGGGTGCTGCTGGGGTGTTAGCAGTGAATGCAGGGTGGAGGTCTGGGTGCTGCTGGGGTGTTAGCAGTGAATGCAGGGTGGGGGGTCTGGGTGCTGCTGGGGTGTTAGCAGTGAATGCAGGGTGGGGGGTCTGGGTGCTGCTGGGGTGTTAGCAGTAAGTGCAGGGGGGTCTGGGTGCTGCTGGGGAGTTAGCAGTAAGTGCAGGGGGGTCTGGGTGCTGCTGGGGTGTTAGCAGTGAATACAGGGTGGGGGGCTGGGTGCTGCTGGGGTGTTAGCAGTAAGTGCAGGGGGGTCTGGGTGCTGCTGGGGAGTTAGCAGTAAGTGCAGGGGGGTCTGGGTGCTGCTGGAGTGTTAGCAGTGAATACAGGGTGGGGGTCTGGGAGCTGCTGGGGTGTTAGCAGAGAATGCAGGGTGGGGGTCTGGGTGCTGCTGGGGTGTTAGCAGTAAGTGCAGGGGGGTCTGGGTGCTGCTGGAGTGTTAGCAGTGAATACAGGGTGGGGGTCTGGGTGCTGCTGGGGTGTTAGCAGTGAATACAGGGTGGGGGTCTGGGTGCTGCTGGGGAGTTAGCAGTAAGTGCAGGGGGGTCTGGGTGCTGCTGGGGTGTTAGCAGTGAATGCAGGGTGGGGGTCTGGGTGCTGCTGGGGTGTTAGCAGTGAATGCAGGGTGGGGGTCTGGGTGCTGCTGGGGTGTTAGCAGTGAATACAGGGTGGGGGTCTGGGTGCTGCTGGGGTGTTAGCAGTGAATGCAGGGTGGGGGTCTGGGTGCTGCTGGGGTGTTAGCAGTGAATACAGGGTGGGGGTCTGGGTACTGCTGGGGTGTTAGCAGTGAATGCAGGGTGGGGGTCTAGGTGCTGCTGGGGTGTTAGCAGTGAATGCAGGGTGGGGGTCTGGGTGCTGCTGGAGTGTTAGCAGAGAATGCAGGGTGGGGGTCTGGGTGCTGCTGGGGTGTTAGCAGTGAATACAGGGTGGGGGTCTAGGTGCTGCTGGGGTGTTATCAGTGAATGCAGGGTGGGGGTCTGGGTGCTGCTGGAGTGTTAGCAGAGAATGCAGGGTGGGGGTCTGGGTGCTGCTGGGGTGTTAGCAGTAAGTGCAGGGGGGTCTTAGTGCTGCTGGGGAGTTAGCAGTAAGTGCAGGGGGGTCTGGGTGCTGCTGGGGTGTTAGCAGTGAATACAGGGTGGGGGTCTGGGTGCTGCTGGGGTGTTAGCAGTAAGTGCAGGGGGGTCTGGGTGCTGCTGGGGTGTTAGCAGTGAATACAGGGTGGGGGTCTGGGTGCTGCTGGGGTGTTAGCAGTGAATGCAGGGTGGGGGTCTGGGTGCTGCTGGGGTGTTAGCAGTAAGTGCAGGGGGTCTGGGTGCTGCTGGGGAGTTAGCAGTAAGTGCAGGGGGGTCTGGGTGCTGCTGGGGTGTTAGCAGTGAATGCAGGGTGGGGGTCTGGGTGCTGCTGGGGTGTTAGCAGTGAATACAGGGTGGGGGTCTGGGTGCTGCTGGGGTGTTAGCAGTGAATACAGGGTGGGGGTCTGGGTGCTGCTGGGGTGTTAGCAGTGAATACAGGGTGGGGGTCTGGGTGCTGCTGGGGTGTTAGCAGTGAATACAGGGTGGGGGTCTGGGTGCTGCTGGGGTGTTAGCAGTGAATGCAGGGTGGGGGTCTGGGTGCTGCTGGGGTGTTAGCAGTGAATGCAGGGTGGGGGTCTGGGTGCTGCTGGGGTGTTAGCAGTGAATGCAGGGTGGGGGTCTGGGTGCTGCTGGGGTGTTAGCAGTGAATGCAGGGTGGGGGTCTGGGTGCTGCTGGGGAGTTAGCAGTAAGTGCAGGGGGGTCTGGGTGCTGCTGGGGTGTTAGCAGTGAATGCAGGGTGGGGGTCTGGGTGCTGCTGGGGAGTTAGCAGTAAGTGCAGGGGGGTCTGGGTGCTGCTGGGGTGTTAGCAGTGAATACAGGGTGGGGGTCTGGGTGCTGCTGGGGTGTTAGCAGTGAATGCAGGGTGGGGGTCTGGGTGCTGCTGGGGTGTTAGCAGTGAATGCAGGGTGGGGGTCTGGGTGCTGCTGGGGTGTTAGCAGTGAATGCAGGGTGGGGGTCTGGGTGCTGCTGGGGTGTTAGCAGTGAATGCAGGGTGGGGGTCTGGGTGCTGCTGGGGTGTTAGCAGTGAATACAGGGTGGGGGTCTGGGTGCTGCTGGGGTGTTAGCAGTGAATACAGGGTGGGGGTCTGGGTGCTGCTGGGGAGTTAGCAGTAAGTGCAGGGGGATCTGGGTGCTGCTGGGGTGTTAGCAGTGAATGCAGGGTGGGGGTCTGGGTGCTGCTGGGGAGTTAGCAGTAAGTGCAGGGGGGTCTGGGTGCTGCTGGGGTGTTAGCAGTGAATGCAGGGTGGGGGTCTGGGTGCTGCTGGGGAGTTAGCAGTAAGTGCAGGGGGGTCTGGGTGCTGCTGGGGTGTTAGCAGTGAATGCAGGGTGGGGGTCTGGGTGCTGCTGGGGTGTTAGCAGTGAATGCAGGGTGGGGGTCTGGGTGCTGCTGGGGTGTTAGCAGTGAATGCAGGGTGGGGGTCTGGGTGCTGCTGGGGTGTTAGCAGTGAATACAGGGTGGGGGTCTGGGTGCTGCTGGGGTGTTAGCAGTGAATGCAGGGTGGGGGTCTGGGTGCTGCTGGGGTGTTAGCAGTGAATACAGGGTGGGGGTCTGGGTACTGCTGGGGTGTTAGCAGTGAATGCAGGGTGGGGGTCTAGGTGCTGCTGGGGTGTTAGCAGTGAATGCAGGGTGGGGGTCTGGGTGCTGCTGGAGTGTTAGCAGAGAATGCAGGGTGGGGGTCTGGGTGCTGCTGGGGTGTTAGCAGTGAATACAGGGTGGGGGTCTAGGTGCTGCTGGGGTGTTATCAGTGAATGCAGGGTGGGGGTCTGGGTGCTGCTGGAGTGTTAGCAGAGAATGCAGGGTGGGGGTCAGGGTGCTGCTGGGGTGTTAGCAGTAAGTGCAGGGGGGTCTTAGTGCTGCTGGGGAGTTAGCAGTAAGTGCAGGGGGGTCTGGGTGCTGCTGGGGTGTTAGCAGTGAATACAGGGTGGGGGTCTGGGTGCTGCTGGGGTGTTAGCAGTAAGTGCAGGGGGGTCTGGGTGCTGCTGGGGTGTTAGCAGTGAATACAGGGTGGGGGTCTGGGTGCTGCTGGGGTGTTAGCAGTGAATGCAGGGTGGGGGTCTGGGTACTGCTGGGGTGTTAGCAGTGAATACAGGGTGGGGGTCTGGGTACTGCTGGGGTGTTAGCAGTGAATGCAGGGTGGGGGTCTGGGTGCTGCTGGGGTGTTAGCAGTGAATGCAGGGTGGGGGTCTGGGTACTGCTGGGGTGTTAGCAGTGAATGCAGGGTGGGGGTCTGGGTGCTGCTGGGGTGTTAGCAGTGAATGCAGGGTGGGGGTCTGGGTGCTGCTGGGGTGTTAGCAGTGAATGCAGGGTGGGGGTCTGGGTGCTGCTGGGGTGTTAGCAGTGAATACAGGGTGGGGGTCTGGGTACTGCTGGGGTGTTAGCAGTGAATGCAGGGTGGGGGTCTGGGTGCTGCTGGGGTGTTAGCAGTGAATGCAGGGTGGGGGTCTGGGTGCTGCTGGGGTGTTAGCAGTGAATGCAGGGTGGGGGTCTGGGTGCTGCTGGGGTGTTAGCAGTGAATACAGGGTGGGGGTCTGGGTACTGCTGGGGTGTTAGCAGTGAATGCAGGGTGGGGGTCTGGGTGCTGCTGGGGTGTTAGCAGTGAATGCAGGGTGGGGGTCTGGGTGCTGCTGGGGTGTTAGCAGTGAATACAGGGTGGGGGTCTGGGTGCTGCTGGGGTGTTAGCAGTGAATACAGGGTGGGGGTCTGGGTGCTGCTGGGGTGTTAGCAGTGAATACAGGGTGGGGGTCTGGGTGCTGCTGGGGTGTTAGCAGTGAATGCAGGGTGGGGGTCTGGGTACTGCTGGGGTGTTAGCAGTGAATACAGGGTGGGGGTCTGGGTACTGCTGGGGTGTTAGCAGTGAATGCAGGGTGGGGGTCTGGGTACTGCTGGGGTGTTAGCAGTGAATGCAGGGTGGGGGTCTGGGTGCTGCTGGGGTGTTAGCAGTGAATGCAGGGTGGGGGTCTGGGTACTGCTGGGGTGTTAGCAGTGAATGCAGGGTGGGGGTCTGGGTGCTGCTGGGGTGTTAGCAGTGAATGCAGGGTGGGGGTCTGGGTGCTGCTGGGGTGTTAGCAGTGAATGCAGGGTGGGGGTCTGGGTGCTGCTGGGGTGTTAGCAGTGAATACAGGGTGGGGGTCTGGGTACTGCTGGGGTGTTAGCAGTGAATGCAGGGTGGGGGTCTGGGTGCTGCTGGGGTGTTAGCAGTGAATGCAGGGTGGGGTCTGGGTGCTGCTGGGGTGTTAGCAGTGAATGCAGGGTGGGGGTCTGGGTGCTGCTGGTGTGTTAGCAGTGAATACAGGGTGGGGGTCTGGGTACTGCTGGGGTGTTAGCAGTGAATGCAGGGTGGGGGTCTGGGTGCTGCTGGGGTGTTAGCAGTGAATGCAGGGTGGGGGTCTGGGTGCTGCTGGGGTGTTAGCAGTGAATACAGGGTGGGGGTCTGGGTGCTGCTGGGGTGTTAGCAGTGAATACAGGGTGGGGGTCTGGGTGCTGCTGGGGTGTTAGCAGTGAATACAGGGTGGGGGTCTGGGTGCTGCTGGGGTGTTAGCAGTGAATGCAGGGTGGGGGTCTGGGTGCTGCTGGGGTGTTAGCAGTGAATGCAGGGTGGGGGTCTGGGTACTGCTGGGGTGTTAGCAGTGAATGCAGGGTGGGGGTCTGGGTACTGCTGGGGTGTTAGCAGTGAATGCAGGGTGGGGGTCTGGGTGCTGCTGGGGTGTTAGCAGTGAATGCAGGGTGGGGGTCTGGGTGCTGCTGGGGTAGTGGAAGTGAATGTGGAGTGAGTGTGATCTTCGGAGGTGCCCTGTAACGTTGCAGGGACTGGGGTGTTGGTAGTGAATCAGAGTGTATGTGGGGGTGAGGGGGACACACAAACAACTATCCCGTATCCGGGCTCCTGTTTCGGACAGTGAGGAGAGAAAAGTCACTTTACTGTGAGGGTCACTGACTTCTCAATGCTGATAAGTCATCCAAAATAAAAACAAAGAGTATAGAGAATGTGAGAAATTAGTGAATCATTAGCAGTCAGTGGATCAGAGAAGTTGAAAGTTTACCCTGACACCCTGGTATTATAATCATCTCCCATTCAGTGTCCCTCCATCACATATCAACAACGGGCTTCATAAATAGCTGCTGGTATACAGAGCAGCAATCACACCCCACTGTTATCACCTCAATAACAATATATATATATGTCTGTGCGCGCCCGAACAGAGCAGCAATTGAATTTTACTTCATGCACCATCTAGTGGCCGCCGGCATGCAAACACTTGAATTCCCCCCTCAGAGATGAGGAGCAGCCTTAGCCTTTTATTATATATGTATGCCTCTGCGGCAGGCAGCAGGGTGGAGCTGCAGTCAGACAAGCCAAACTGAGCACTCATGTCAGCTGCTGAGGGGCAACAAATATCATCCTTTACAGCGAACGCCATCATTAAATATTCCCCCTATCTGTGACTTGTTGCCCCCTCATGCACTACTAACACCCCAGCAGTGCCCCCTCCTACGTACAGCACAGTAGTCTCCGCAACTGTGCCAAAGTCTACTGTACACGCGCAGGTCTCCAGAAACATGGCACCTGCTATGTTCCAGAGACCAATTTAACTAATGTGTGGCGGCCATTTTGGGTGTGATTTCTGCATCGGCTGCAGCGCCTGACGCAGGACTCCGGAAAGGTAAATATGAGTGCAGTGTGTGCAGCGTGGCCCCCCCTGGACCCCGGGGCCCATGTGCACACAGACACACACAAACACATACACACACACACACACACACACACGTAGAGCACACAACATAGCACATGGGGGGTCATTCCGAGTTGTTCACTCGTTAGTTTTTTTGCAACGGAGCGATTAGTCGCAAACTGCGCATGCGCAATGTTCGCAGTGCGGCTGCGCCAAGTAAATTAGCACAAAAGTTTGGTATTTTACTCACGGCGTAACAAAGTTTTTTCTTCGTTCTGGAGATCGGAGTGTGATTGACAGGAAGTGGGTGTTTCTGGGCGGAAACTGGCCGTTTTCTGGGAGTGTGCGGAAAAACACTGGCGTTTCTGGGAAAAACGCGGGAGTGTCTGAAGAAACGGGGGAGTGTCTGGGCGAACGCTGGGTGTGTTTGTGACGTCAAACCAGGAACGAAACTGACTGAACTGATCACAGTGTAGGAGTAAGTCTCGAGCTACTCAGAAATTTCTATTCGCAATTCTGCTAATCTTTCGTTCGCAATTCTGCTATGCTAAGATACACTCCCAGAGGGCGGCGGCTTAGCGTGTGCAATGCTGCTAAAAGCAGCTAGCGAGCGAACAACTCGGAATGACCCCCCATGTGTTATGTTGTGTGCTCTACGTGTGTGTGTATGATACACTCCCAGAGGGCGGCGGCTTAGCGTGTGCAATGCTGCTAAAAGCGAACAACTCGGAATGAGGGCCATGATGCATATAAAAGATAACCGTGACCATTTGGAGCCATGCCCCATATAGTTTTACTTCAGGACAAATATATCGGAAATGTAATACTGTAAATATAAAATTTCCCTGTGCCGTCAAATTGTAATCTTCCGTCCGTCTCCGGCTATTCTGCAGATCCCCCTGGCGCCCATAACACAGAAACAAATAAAATGGACCAGTTAATGTCGCTCTCTCCGCTGCATAGACTTTTCTTTGTGGATAATATAAGACAGCAGAACATGGAAAATGACTTGTATAATAAATGTCAAATCTATAAACAGTAAAACCACCTAACAAGATAAAAGAAGAGGAGACGAAGAAAAGCAAACAAATAAAAAAAGTGAAAAGTGTCAAGACAGAGGGAATATCGTAAATCCATGTGTATAGCAGCATAATTACCTGCACACCGAGCGACCTAGCGGGGACATATTCCCCGGTGCAGAACCAACGCTGCGGCAACGGTACAAGACGTGGCTGGAGGTGGTATATTATAACGCAGGGCTCCTAATGGGGTTACAAGTCACCCTCAGGGGATGTTACTGCGGCAGCCATGATGGAAGGGGTTGAATTGTTAATTGGTGTCTAATAAAACCTGTCGCATCTGTTTTCCTGGTACACGAACAGAAAGAATTGATTTCTCAAACTGCAACATATGATGGCAGCTAATTAGAGATATCTTTGTACCTGAAATAACCCCGAATTATAGAACACTAGGAGACGCAAAGGACTGGATAAGGATGGCGACAGGAAACACAACTGAAGAAATCACAAACATGGAGTAAACGCCACAATTGCAGCCTAGATACATCAATTGATAATACTGACATGGAAAATCAATATATCATAATTCAACCAAAAAACATAACACCTGTACCTGCCTGCCCTTGTCACCACTCAATGTGTCCGTGCATACAAGAGTTCTTCATCAAGGGTAGAGATCGGGATCCCGAGATTTAGGCCCCAAAAACGGCCGGGATTCAATCCTTGGAGTGGAAGCTCCAATCCCGGGGATTGAGGGATCAGCGTTGAGCGTCCGGGACTGACCATTTTTCTATCCCAATACCCAGCATTGAAAAAATGGCCTGGATTTGGCCTCCCTAATCAGGGGTACAAGTCAGCCAATGGGGTCCTTACTGAAGGGACAGCTTAACGCTACAATCTACAGGTTAAGTCTCCCGTACCCTAAATTCCGAAATACGTATTTTTTTCAGCGAGACTGAGATAGTGACCCCTTTGCTACCTGATGGTCCACTGTACACAGACTGTTTCATGCACAAAATGATTACAATTATTGTATAAAAAGTCTGTGTGTAAACGGTGTATATGAAACATAAATGCATTCTGTGTTTTGATTTGGGTTCCACCCCCAACATATCTACTTATGGTATGCAATCATTCCAAAATACAGAAAAATCCGATATCCAACATACCTCTCGACTCAAGCATTGTGTATACGGGAGACTCAACTTGTACAGCTAATTGCTCTCTCTATGGAACCTAGCTATCTGTCAGCAACATGTCATCCATTTACATGCCTTCTGTAGTGCCCCCTCTGAAAGGGTCCCAACGGGGCGGGGGCACGGTGCCATAGCTGCATCACTGTGGCCCCGCGCCCCATGCAGCTTAAAGCATTCCAGTCTCCCGCAGCTACCCTACGTAAAGTGTATGGACTGGGCAGCTGATGGCGCAATTCATGCTGAATCGCTTTATCACTGCCACGCCCCCTCCCTTTACCACTCACCTATGCCACGTCCACCGGATGTCTTTTAAGGTCCTTCCAGGCTTTACACGAAGTTGCAGATTCACATTGTACAGATGGAGCCACAATCAATTTTGGCCTCTCTGCTGCACCTAGGTGCACCAAGGCTTATTAGCATAAACCCTTCATCTATTGTTCTCAGCAGCAATACCATACAGAGAGAACAATACAGCAGGGGATTAAGTCATTACAGCAGGGGATTAAGTCCAACTGCCCTGGCTCAATTAATTCTATTACAGGCCAAGAGAAAGATGGCTCCCTCTGTACCTCCCAGCTGTCCTGATTTTCATAGGACAGTCTCTTTTTTCGGGCGCTGTCCCACCCGCAGGATGCAGTATCCTGCGGAGGTGGTGGTGGGGGGAGCTGGGAGGCTGCCTTTTAGTCGCTGATCCACTTTTCAGTGAATAGCTGCTGTATGGAAAGAGCCCATTGGGCACCACCGTGCAGCCTCACAACGCTGAGGTCCTGGGTTAAATTCCATCTACAACCCTATCTGTGCAGAGTTTGTATGTTCTCAACACGTCTGCGTGAGTCTCCTCCGGTTGCTCCGGTTTCCTCTCACAATCCAAAAACTGTAATACTGCTAAGTTAATTGGCTTCTGACAAAAATAAAAAAATCACCCTAGTGTGAATTTTGGCCGTGCGATAGGGAATATAGGAGGTCATTCAGACCTGATCGCTGAGCAGCCATTTTTGCGGCCCTGCGATCGGATAGTCGCCGCCTACAGGGGGGAGTGTATTTTAGCAGTGCAAGTGTACGAACGCATGTGTAGCAGAGCTGCAAATATCCACTTTGTGCAGTCTCTGCGCAGCCCAGGACTTACTCAGCCGCTGCGATCACATCAGCCTGTCCGGGACCGGCCCTGACATCTGCAAACGCTTGGACACGCCTGCAATTTTCCAGACACTCCCTGAAAGCGGTCAGTTGACACCCACAAATGCCTTTTTCCTGTCAATCTCCTTGCGATCGCCCATGCGAATGGATCCATTGCATAAACCCAGCGCTGAGCCGCGAATGGCTTTGTACCTGTGCGACACGCCTGCGCATTGCATTGCATGCGCAGTTTGTGTCTGATCGCCCGCTGTGGGAAATCGCACAGCAGCGATCAGGTCAGATTCGGCCTCATAGATTGTAAGCTCCAGTGGTGCAGGGATGAATCATCTCTTAGCCCCTTCAGACAACACCAGTATAATTCTCTCTCCATTAATTTGTCAGAGGCTGATTCAGGCCTTATTTATGTCCTCCTTGGTGCTCAGTCATGTGACCCTGTCATGCGGGCTACAGCGGGACTGACAGGAATAGGCAGAATTGATTTCTATGGATCCTGCCACACGAGTTACATCAGCTCTCCATAAAAATCCATAATACCTATTTTTATCAGCCATAAAGTAACCAGAAGGACATATCCTGCTGCCAGTCTGAAACATTCAGGGAGGATGTACTAAGCTACTACCTTACCTCTCTCCACTTTATCACTCTCCGAGGCTTAGTAAAGTGGTAGATTTTTTTTTGTTTCTTTCTTTCTTTCCTTATTACCTATTGCTAGTAGCCTTAGCTCCATATGTGGGTGGGCACAATGCAGTGTCATCGAATCGGATATACAAGCAGTGTTCTGTGCATTACTTCTTCTCCATACTTGCTGGAAAGGTGGGCAAGTCTCCCGCTTTCACTGACAGACGCCCGCAACCCTCCCCCCCCCCACTCAGCTGCCCACAGCACAGAACAAGTGGGCGGTCCAAGGGGTTCCGATGGCGTGATTTGCGCTGAATTGTGTCATCGTAGCTCCGCCCTCCGATATACAGTGCCTGTTTTCTTGACACTGTATAGCGGGGACGGAGCCACGATGATGCAATTTTGATGCAACGCCCCCTGACTGCCTACCTCCCTGCCAGGCCACGCCCCAGACATCCCACCTTGCTGCCAACCACGCCCCTGTACAGCCCACCTTACCGTTGGCCACGCCCCTATGTGCCTACCACACAGCCACCTCCCGGGAGAGGGGGCAGCAAAGTAGGCTACTATGTTCTTCTCCCACCGGCAGGCAGCATTTCCCCGACTTTCAGTAATACGAAATCAGATCAAATTGGCACGATTACACCAAATATATCTGCCAAACCAATTCACACCGGTTCCGCGCAGCACCTTCATTTGGGCTGGAACAGTATAAGCGGCTAATTATCATCTGGTGGACTGGTCCCACCCACCAGATTCTACTTATCATTTATCTAGCACCTTCTAGAAGATAATAGCTAGAATATGATTGGTTGCTATGGGCAACCTCTCCACTTCTACAAAACCGTACCTTAGTAAATATACCCCCTGGCACCATCAAATAAACCTACTGCTAGGACTTTAGTCCCAGAGGCAAAGGGGTACATTTACTAGAGCTTATAAAACAGAGAATTGGTGATGTTGCCCATAGCAACCAATCAGATACTATCTACCATTCCTCTGCGTTCAAATAGTCGCAGCCTGCGCATCGCGGTGCTGCACAGTCATTCGATACAACAGCGATCCAGTCTGAATTAGGCCCTTGTCACTTAAGGTGTGAGAACCGCCGCAGCGTCATTTGCATGAAGAACACGGCAGGGCGGTGAGGGGAAGAAACGCTTTCCCAGTACATGTTTGGACAGCACTTGACAGCATAATAGTGTCTGCAGGAGCAGAGGGTCCCGGCTGCCTCATTCATCACTTATACATCAACTTTTTGTTTTTTAAATCTATCTAAAAATAGCATCCACGCTGAACAGACGGTAAGGAGCATTTCCTGGTGAGATAACAAGCACGGGTTACATGGGAACGTATTCCTCTACTACCGGGGGGCAGCGGAATGATTTCAAGAACAAGAAATATAATGAACATTGTCTGTGTTTTTATTGAACAATGCTACACAAAAATGTCTGCTGCTGCAGGTGGAACTACACATCCCAGCACCCCCTGCCGCAATTTTTGCATGTCCTACCAACAAAACTGAGCATACACATTGAGCGATTCGTCATCTGATCCGGCGGATAGGACTGACATATCGCTCAAAACGCCGTATATAGGTGGTCATTCCGAGTTGATCGCTCGCTAGCAGTTTTTAGCAGCCGTGCAAACGATATGCCGCCGTCCACTGGGAGTGTATCTTAGCTTAGCAGAAGTGCAAACGGTTGTATCGCAGAGCGCCTGCAAAAAATGTTTGTGTAGTTTCAGAGTAGCTCAAAACCTACTCAGCGCTTGCGATCATTTCAGACTATTAAGTTCCGGATTTGACGTCACAAACACGCCCTGCGTTCGCCCAGCCACGCCTGCTTTTTTCCAGGCACGCCTGCGTTTTTCCGCACACTCCCTGAAAACGGTCAGTTGCCACCCAGAAACGCCCCCTTCATGTCAATCACTTTGCGGCAACCAGTGCGACTGAAATGCATCGCTAGACCCTGTGCAAAACTACATCGTTTGTTGTGCCCGTACGTCGCGCGTGCGCATTGCGCCGCATACGCATGCGCAGAACTGCAGTTTTTTAGCCTGATCGCTGCACTGCGAACAAATTCAGCTAGTGATCAACTCGGAATGACCCCCATAGGGCAGAGTGTATACCCAATATGCGGGTGCCCGCCCCCTCTTGTGACATTACATGTTCGGGTGTGGTGCATAGTTGTAGGGCAGGCATGACACCCAACACCCGCTGTTATTGTTGTCAGCGGTAAAGGTCCCCATACACTACTGCGACTTCTCCGAGGGGAAAGGTTGCATACAACTCCCTTGATTTGCCCGGGATCTTCCCGGGCGGCAGGATCGCATACGATACATCATGTGCAGTCGTTCTGCATACGATGTATCGTATGCGATCCCAGCCAAGGCTGCTGGAGGCTGCCAGATCTGAGAAATCTATACTGCAGTCCTTGTGATCTACAGACTTCGATCCGATGAGCACGGGACCGCGCATCAGATTGGATTCACATGCGATTTGCCACTACTTATCCGATTTCTCGGCCCGATGCTTCAGAATCGGATGAAAAGGGCCCAAATCACACTAGTGAATGTGCACCTTAAGAGTTCAATTTGAAGACAGCGGCTCTTTGTTAAATAGTCTTATCGATGCAAAGTCTTCACCAGCGAGTCCCAGAGACGCAAAGTAACGTAATAGGGTGTACAAGCAGCTTCTGCTGATTACAATGATATGCGGCATGCCTATATTCTGTGTGCGACTGCGACTCTATCTGCATACACAATTTTATGATACTAGTTTTCCTGGAATACACTGTAACAAAGCATTCCGTATGCAGATACAGACGCAATTACACACAGAATATAGGATTGCCGCATATCATTTTAATCAGCAGAAGCTGCTTGTGCATCATACGGCATTACTTTGCGTCTAAGATGCATTTTTGCAGAAACCCCCCCCCCCCCCAGTAAATAAAGAAGTTCGGCGGTATCGAGTCCCGCCACGGCACGGCGCAACTTCAAGGGCTGTTTAGCGTGACTGCAGCAAGGATGTAAGAGGACACATCTGTATTAAGTAAACAGTTTTTCTATCAGTTTTGGCAAGCAGAGAGGGTGTATTACACTATGTGCTGTAACAATACTTGGCTCCTCTCCCGGAACAGCAAGGAGGCTTCTAAGAATTGGGTGGAGCTCCCGGCCACTCTGAAGACCAAGTAAGTCTTCCGGGTCCAGCCGCCACCTGCAGCCATTCTCCCATTTACGAAAGCAAGCAGGCGGTGCAGATGGAAGATGATACAATTTGCGCTGAATCGCGCCATCGTAGCCATGCCACCCACTGTACAATTCCAGTAATATCATCAATGTCTAGGGGAAGTGACCATGTGATCACATAACCACACCCCCACCCTACCTACCGAGTATGCCATGCCACGTTCCTAAACCGTGTGAAAGAATGGCATACCCCGCTTGGGCTGTGTACTTGGTTGAGTGGCTTACATTTTATGGTTTTGCGTGCACTCACCTTGGTTCACTTTTTCATTAGCTGGACCACTCTGACAGGGGCTGCGTCATTACCCTACTGGGTGGGTTTTCATGTTAGAAGGATGAGTGGATAGTTTGTGTTGTTAATAGTTGTTGAGATGTTCCTGCACCTCTGGCGGTTGCAGTTGGCTTTGATAGTTGTTAGTCTTGTTATGAACTGATCGGAGTGGGCTGCCTTCCTTTCTTTGCCATTACACTTTAGCATACCTCCCAACTTCTACGAATTGCTGACGCGTGGCCCCTGGTGAAGTGGGCGAGGCAATGACTGAGTAGGCATGGCCTCACAGCATTGAACCGTGGTGCGGCATTTTGGCGGCGTGCCCAGCCCTCCCGGAGCATCTGGGCAGCTCCCTGCTCACCTCCCAGCACTGAATAGATGTTGTGCGTGTGCAGCTGGTGATCAAAACCTCCCCAACTGCCCCCGCGCGTGGGATACTGCTGCCTGCGGGAGGGACAGCAGGACAGTATACAAGTAGCAGGACTGTCCCGCTGGATTCAGGACCATTGGGAGGTACAGTGGCAAACGCAGGATTTCTAGAGGGGGGGTTTCCAAATGCAATCCACAATCTCCCACTCTGCGGAACATTGGAGCAAGAGCGGGTGTCTGGGGGAGCGGTAGAAGAACCTAGTAACAACCCTGGACATTAATGTACACATTGGTCTTTTTATATATACTGGATACTGTGTTAAATACCGTATCAATATTTAAAACTATAGATTGTCTATAGTATAGGCTGTACCGAATATATTTAAATCATATAAATAAGATAACTGATAAGAAATAAATACACAAACATAATAGAACCAGTACTGCACTTTCTGAACACACATTCTCCCACCTCATAGTAAGGCTCCTGTCTCTTCTTCCTGGTAGCTACTATCTGGTCCAGTGCACTGATTATCAGATCCACACACATAGAAAACGTGGTAGAAGAAGCTGCCACACTAGGCATGTGCAGCAGCTCTGCTCTGTCCCTTAAACTGCATGATGTGGCAGCAGCTGTAGTAATCGTATCATATACCATTGCTATTGTAGTCATAATTTTAGCAACTAGCCAAGAGGATGGGGGTTTCCGTGCAACCAGAACCCCCCCCTGCTTTTGCCTATGAGGTATGCTTTAGTTTATTTAAGGATATCAAATATTTAATGCTTTGTAATAAATAGCTAACAATCTTATTCTCAAAGGTGATGTCTCCGAGTCTTTATATATTACTGTTTATTGACAATGCCTTGATCGTATGGTGCAGGCAACGGGACACCGCATCAGATGATTCAAGATTTATCAGTATTCACTTATAAAAGGCCAGAGGATTAACTTAGACCATCACATTGTACAGTACAACAGAATAGTAGCAACATGTAACATATTTCCGAACACAAAAGAATTCCAGGAATAAATCAACATTTGGAATTAGCATCTGTTCCCGGCCAGGCACACTGTAATAGGCCATAGCAGCATATGGCAATGTCTCTGCTTTTCTCCATATTTTCCAAGCACACGGTATGATACGAGACATATTACATGGGTGCAGCTAGCGATGAACAGCACATGGACCAGCCATCCAGTCACACTTTCAAAGGAAAATGCTGTTAATATGATATTTTATATGAATTTCTAACACATATATAGAAAACACTCCAAGCTTAGACTAAATATGCATGATCAGATTTGTTGGGGTTCGTCAGTGCCGGACTAAGGGAGGGGCAACTGGGGCGATCATCCCGGGACCCCCACACTCTGCTCTGTGAAGCAGAGCACAGTAGCCCCCCTCCAGCTGAGATCCCCAGTGTACAGCAGTCAGTCTCGCGGGATCATGCATTGAAATCCCGCAAGACCCGAACGCACACTGACAGGTATTGTGTGTGTGTGTGTGTGTGTGTGTGTGTGTGTAAGGTAGTGTATGTGTGCCGCTGCTGCGGCGCACTGTAAGGTAGTGTGTGTATGTGTAAGGTAGTGTGTGTGTGAGCCGGGCAGGTGGACTGTGCACACTGTGTAGGGTAGTGTGTGTTAGGGATTACATATGTAATCCTGCCGGGCGGTGTGCCGATTGTCAGTATCCGGGAGAATGCCGGCAGCAGGGCCAGCGATGCGAGTCCCCTTGCGGGCTCGTTGCTCTCGCACAGTTTCCGTTATAGGGTTATAGGATAGATATAGATAGATAGATAGATAGATAGATAGATAGATAGATAGATAGATAGATAGATCTCTATAAAGATAGATATCTGTCATCAGGTAGGTGATGTGGAGGGTAAGTCCAGCTTCCCCTTGGGGGGCGACATTCATCTATTTAGGGGTGCCAAAAAAGAAATTATATCTTGGCCCCTCCAACCAAAAAGGTTGCCCCCGTTCTCACTGCAAGATATATGTGCCAGGTTCCACTGAGGACAGATGGCTGAACAGGAACGTTGTGTATTATATTATGTTATTGCCACTTATTTATTTATTTAACAGTTTCTTATAGGGCTGTGTCTTTAAGACCTAGGGATTGTAGTGTCTGTATGAGAAGAGAGTGGTCAACAGTGTCAAAAGCAGCAGATCTAGAAGAATAAGTAGTGAGTAGTGGCCTTTAGACTTCGCAGTGACCAAATCATTAACCCCTTTAGTCAGTGCTGTCTCTGTGGAGTGTCGGGAATGACTGAAGTGGTTCAATAAGTTGTGTGAGTTAAGAAAGTGTGTGAGCCGAGTGTAGGCAAGTCTCTCAAGTAGCTTATACCCCTTTCACATCGCACAAATAACCCGGTACCGACACGGCATATTGCCGTGTCGAACCGGGTCAGTGTGCGATGTGAAAGCACACTGGCCGATTTAGCGGGTCGCCTGACCCGGTAAATCAACCCGGTAAAAAAGAAGGGTTTTACCCGGGTTGATTACCGGGTCAGGTGCGGTGTGAATGGGAGCCGTGTCGATGCGACACGGTTCCCATTCACAAGATAGGGAGAGGCGGCGCTGGAGATGAGCTCATCTCCCGACGCCGCCTCCACCCCCGCCCCTGCTGCGGCCTCCGTTGTCATGGCAACCGACCCGGTATATTGCCGGGTCGGGAAGCCTGCAACGGAGCGCAAATGCCGGATCCCACCCGGTAAGTACACGTTTGTCTTACCGGGTAGGACCCGGCATTTGCGGTGTGAATGCAGCATTAGAGAGACAAGGGAGCTGAGAGATAGGGCAGTAGTTTGAGAGAGAGAGCTAGGGTCAGAAATGTGTTTTTTTCAAAGTGGGAGTAATCACTGCATGCTTGAAGAGTGAAGTAAAAATACCAGTAGAGAGAGAGAGAGAGAGATTACAGATGTTAGTTAAGGTAGGGATGAGCACCAGAGACAGAGCTTTACTTATTTGTGAGGGTAAAGGATCAAGAGGAGAGGTAGTGGAGAAGCAGGATGAGAAGAGTGATGATACTTCATCTTCATTTGTGGGATCAAATGAAGAGTGTGTGCCAGAGAGTTCAGGTAAAGAACGGAGCAGGTCACTGGCTGCCGAAGTGTATACCATTTCATCTCAGATCTTATCAATCTTCTCCTTGAAGTAGGAAGCAAGATCTTGCGCCTTGATAGTGGCTGGTGGGGTAGGTGAGGGAGGATTCAGAAGTGATTTAAATGTATTAAAGAGTCATTTGGGGTTAGAGGCTTGAGCAGAGATGAGAGTTTGGAAATATGTTTGTTTGGCAGTGTCCAGGACATTTCGATAAGAATGGTAGACTGTCTTATATGTGAGGAAGTCACTTGAAATACGAGATTTACGCCACTGACGTTCAAGTTTCCGTGTGAGTTTTGGTAGATGTCTTGTCAATTTAGAGTGCCATGGTTGACATCTAGGCCTACGTGGAGTGTGATGGGTAGCTGGAGCCACTTCATCGTGGGCTATTTCTAGAGTCTGGTTCAGGTCTGATACAACCATCTCAGGAGAGGTGAATGCAGAAATAGGTGAAAGCAGTTGTTGGGAGTGAGGTGGAAAGTTCTTGAAGATTAATTGTGTTAATATTTCTGTGGGTTTGAGGAGGATTGGAGGACTTCAGCAACACAGAGTTTGAATTAACTGAGGAGAGCATGCAGGTGATAAGGTTGTGATCTGAGAGAGGGAAAGGAGTGTTAGTAAGTTCAGAAACGGAGCATAGTCTGGTGAATACTAGATGAAGGCAGTGGCCCTCCTGCTGGGTAGCGGAGTCAGTCCATCTCCTGAGAGAGGAGGTTAGAGAGAGTAGTTTGGAGGCGTGAGCAGCAGATTTTGGACAATCAATAGCAATATTGAAATCACCCATGATGATGGTGGAGATGTCAGAGGATAGGGAGTGAGGGGGCCAGGCAGAAAAATCTTCCAGATATTGTTTGGGATGCCCAGGTGGGCGATAGATAGCTGCAACATGCAGACAGAAAGGAGAGTAAACCCTGATAGAATGTACTTCAAATTATGTAAATGTGAATGATGGAACCTGTGGTAGAACAGTGTGTGCGAAAGATTGGGAAAGTAATAATCCAACCCCACATCCTTTATGGTTACCAGGCCTGGAGGTGTGTGTGAAGTGGAGACCATCATGTGACAGTGCTGCAGGGGAGGCCGTGTCTGATTGTGTGAGCCATGTTTCTGTAATAGCCTGCAGACTGAAGTTGTTAGAGATGAAGAGGTCATGAACGTTGTTACAAACAGAGCATGCATTCCATAAGGCACATTTTAGTGATTTGGAGGATGATGGAAGACATAAGATGTTTATGAGGTTAGCTGGATTTCTATGTTGCTGTGAATCAGGTGAATATGAGCGATGCAAGTGGCTGGGTCCTGGATTTGGTGAAATGTCACCAGCTATCAGAAGCAGAAGAGAGAAATAAGTGTGGGTATTGGAGGTTTGTGAAAGTTTATTATGGTGAGAGGTTATAGATGTTATTGTCAATGAATATAGGGAAGTAAAAAGCTCATGAGTGTTAATAACAGGGGAGTCAATAATTGAGGGGGCAACGTGTACAGAGGGGTGAGTTGCTGGGAGATTGAATGATGTAATGGCTTTTATGAAAATTCCATGAAGTGCAATGCAGAAAATCAATTTGTGGTACATGGTTCGTTTGAGATTAGAGCAAAGTTATCTAGGCTTAGAGTGTAAGGTTTCACTTGTTAAAGTTTAAAGTTCAGGAGCCTGTTTACTGGCGTTGTTCTGTTGTATGTTAACTGAGCATAACAGAGCAAAATGACAAACACAGGTATGTACAGTCACATGCAAATCACAATATAACCGGTTTCTTATACAAAATTGGTTGCTGCATTCTGTTCTTAGAGGTCATGAGGATTATAGTTTGATAGCAATGAAAACAATGGAAATTCTGTTTCTAGTGGCTGGAACAAGCGGAATTACTATTTTACAGAACACTTTACACCAGGAACACATCCACCGAACACAATGATAACTTATTAAACTGTCAGATCGCATCATGTGAACTTACAAACCGCAGTGACATGTATGAAATCTGAGGAACAGTAGAAACATGGTCACATAGCCAATTAGATGCCTGCTTTCATTTATATTGCACTAATAAAAGACGAGGAAAAGGATGCAATAGGGTCGTAGTTTATAAAAGAGTGATTTTACTACAGGATATAAAGCCACCATTTTTTAGAAGCAAAACAACTTCTTAGCATATTGCTCCCAGCAATGACCAGCGATGTGCTCCCAGCAATGACCAGCAATGGGCTCCCAGCAATGACCAGCCATGGGCTCCCAGCAATGACCAGCCATGGGCTCCCAGCAATGACCAGCCATGGGCTCCCAGCAATGACCAGCAATGGGCTCCCAGCAATGACCAGCCATGGGCTCCCAGCAATGACCGGCAATGGGCTCCCAGCAATGACCGGCAATGGGTTCCCAGCAATAACCAGCGATGTGCTCCCAGCAATGACCAGCAATGTGCTCCCAGAAATGTGCTCCCAGCAATTACCAGCGATCTGCTCCCAGCAATGTACTCCCAGCAATGACCAGCGATGTGCACCCAGCAATGACCAGCGATGTGCTCCCAGCAATGACCAACGATGTGGTCATCTGAGCTTACCCAGACTAGCAGTCACAGTGCGGCTTGCAAGGCCAAGGAAACTGCATCTTGCAACGCAATCGTTGGCCTCACCACTCCCGGAAAATGGGGGCAACACGACCCGTTTCTGGCACATTCCGTCCCTCCCCAGAACGCCTCTACCTGTCAATTAGGCACAGGCATTTGCATTCTTACAATGCAATCGCAGTGTCCCGACCATCGGGAAACTGATCGCATAAGCGGTCCAACTTGAATCAGGCCCAATGTGCAGTAATTTGCTTCAAGCAATGACCAACAATTTGCTCCCAGCAATGATCTACAATGTGCTCTTAGCAATGACCAGCAATTTGCTTCCAGCAATGTTCTCCAAACAATGACCGGCAATGTGCTTCCAAGTTCCAGCAGTAACCAGCAATGTGCACCCAGCAATCAGCAGGAAAGTACACTCAGCAATGGCCCTCATTCCGAGTTGTTCGCTCGTTCTTTTTCTTCGCATCGGTGCGATAAGTCGCAAACTGCGCATGCGCAATGTTCGCAGTGCGCCTGCGCCAAGTAAATTAGCACAAAAGTTTGGTATTTTACTCACGGCTTAATGAAGAATTTTCATCGTTCTGGTGATCGGAGTGTGATTGACAGGAAGTGTGTGTTTCTGGGCGGAAACTGGCCGTTTTATGGGTGTGTGTGAAAAAACGCTGGCGTTTCTGGGAAAAACGCGGGAGTGGCTGGAGAAACGGGGGAGTGTCTGGGCGAACGCTGGGTATGTTTGTGACGTCAAACCAGGAACGAAACTGACTGAACTGATCGCAGTGGCAGAGTAAGTCTCGAGCTGCTCGGAAACTGCAAAGAAATTTCTAATCGCTATTCTATTCGCAATTCTGCTAATATTTCAATCGCAATTCTGCAAAGCTAAGATTCACTCCCAGTAGGCGGCGGCTTAGCGTGTGCAAAGCTGCTAAAAGCAGCTAGCGAGCGAACAACTCGGAATGAGGGCCAATGTCCAGCAATGTGCACCAGGCAATGAGCTGGAACATACTCCCAGCAATGACCAGGAATGTACTCCCAGCAATGACCAGTAATATGCTCACAGCAATGTTCTCCCACCAATGACCGGCAAAGTGCCCCCAGCAATCAGCACAAACGTACTCCCAGCAATGTCCAGCAAGGTGCACCCAGCAATGAGCACCCAGCAATGAGCATGAATTTATTCTCAGCAATGACCAGCAAGGTGCACCCAGCAATTTGCTCTCAGACAGAAAGAACCTGCAGGTTGCTCCCAGCAATGACCAGCGCTGCCAGCAAGGAGAAGTTGCTCCTAGCAGTATACGGCATAATGAGGCACAACTTATTACAATAAAAGCCTAGCAAATACCCAGTGTCCAGCACATATTCTCCTCATACACGGCAGAGACAGAGGCAGTGCCGGCCTGCTATATAACTGCTGGTAAAGCTCTAGATCAGAGCACACATCCGGCATGGTACTCGGTCATGATGTTACCCGCTTCCAGTAAGTCACATACAGGTACATTTATATACACTATTTAATGATTCCACGTTCAGGTTTTCTCATCTATTGGGTTATTCACACCGAATGTGCCAATCGCCAACCCTGCCCTGTGCCCGAGTCCCCCTGTCCTTATTTCTGACCTCATCCTGGACTTTCTGCTGCTCATAAACCTCATTTGGTTATTTACTATTGATTTTCTATCACTAGTGAGATGCAATTACGCTGAAAGTGGCAGAGCCCTGTAATGGCTCCATACGTACACTGAGATAAGACGTCTGCAAAACATGAGATTAAATATTGTATAGATGTAATTTCCAGGTAGTTATGACATGAGCGGGACAATGGCTCAGGACTGGCGCGGGAGCGTGGGTGCACCGGTGTTCTTAGTAGAGATGAGCGCCTGAAATTTTTCGGGTTTTGTGTTTTGGTTTTGGGTTCGGTTCCGCGGCCGTGTTTTGGGTTCGACCGCGTTTTGGCAAAACCTCACCGAATTTTTTTTGTCGGATTCGGGTGTGTTTTGGATTCGGGTGTTTTTTTCGAAAAACCCTAAAAAACAGCTTAAATCATAGAATTTGGGGGTCATTTTGATCCCATATTATTATTAACCTCAAAAACCATAATTTCCACTCATTTTCAGTCTATTCTGAATACCTCACACCTCACAATATTATTTTTAGTCCTAAAATTTGCACCGAGGTCGCTGGATGACTAAGCTAAGCGACCCTAGTGGCCGACACAAACACCTGGCCCATCTAGGAGTGGCACTGCAGTGTCACGCAGGATGGCCCATCCAAAAAACACTCCCCAAACAGCACATGACGCAAAGAAAAAAAGAGGTGCAATGAGGTAGCTGTGTGACTAAGCTCAGCGACCCAAGTGCCCGACACAAACACCTGGCCCATCTAGGAGTGGCACTGCAGTGTCACGCAGGATGTCCCTTCCAAAAAACCCTCCCCAAACAGCACATGACGCAAAGAAAAAAAGAGGCGCAATGAGGTAGCTGTGTGAGTAAGATTAGCGACCCTAGTGGCCGACACAAACACCGGGCCCATCTAGGAGTGGCACTGCAGTGTCACGCAGGATGTCCCTTCCAAAAAACCCTCCCCAAACAGCACATGACGCAAAGAAAAATAAAAGAAAAAAGAGGTGCAAGATGGAATTGTCCTTGGGCCCTCCCACCCACCCTTATGTTGTATAAACAGGACATGCACACTTTAACCAACCCATCATTTCAGTGACAGGGTCTGCCACACGACTGTGACTGATATGACGGGTTGGTTTGGACCCCCACCAAAAAAGAAGCAATTAATCTCTCCTTGCACAAACTGGCTCTACAGAGGCAAGATGTCCACCTCATCATCATCCTCCGATATATCACCGTGTACATCCCCCTCCTCACAGATTATCAATTCGTCCCCACTGGAATCCACCATCTCAGCTCCCTGTGTACTTTGTGGAGGCAATTGCTGCTGGTCAATGTCTCCGCGGAGGAATTGATTATAATTCATTTTAATGAACATCATCTTCTCCACATTTTCTGGATGTAACCTCGTACGCCGATTGCTGACAAGGTGAGCGGCGGCACTAAACACTCTTTCGGAGTACACACTTGTGGGAGGGCAACTTAGGTAGAATAAAGCCAGTTTGTGCAAGGGCCTCCAAATTGCCTCTTTTTCCTGCCAGTATAAGTACGGACTGTGTGACGTGCCTACTTGGATGCGGTCACTCATATAATCCTCCACCATTCTTTCAATGTTGAGAGAATCATATGCAGTGACAGTAGACGACATGTCCGTAATCGTTGTCAGGTCCTTCAGTCCAGACCAGATGTCAGCATCAGCAGTCGCTCCAGACTGCCCTGCATCACCGCCAGCGGGTGGGCTCGGAATTCTGAGCCTTTTCCTCGCACCCCCAGTTGCGGGAGAATGTGAAGGAGGAGATGTTGACAGGTCGCGTTCCGCTTGACTTGACAATTTTGTCACCAGCAGGTCTTTGCACCCCAGCAGACTTGTGTCTGCCGGAAAGAGAGATCCAAGGTAGGTTTTAAATCTAGGATCGAGCACGGTGGCCAAAATGTAGTGCTCTGATTTCAACAGATTGACCACCCGTGAATCCTTGTTAAGCGAATTAAGGGCTGCATCCACAAGTCCCACATGCCTAGCGGAATCGCTCCCTTTTAGCTCCTTCTTCAATGCCTCCAGCTCCTTCTGCAAAAGCCTGATGAGGGGAATGACCTGACTCAGGCTGGCAGTGTCTGAACTGACTTCACATGTGGCAAGTTCAAAGGGCATCAGAACCTTGCACAACGTTGAAATCATTCTCCACTGCACTTGAGACAGGTGCATTCCACCTCCTATATCGTGCTCAATTGTATAGGCTTGAATGGCCTTTTGCTGCTCCTCCAACCTCTGAAGCATATAGAGGGTTGAATTCCACCTCGTTACCACTTCTTGCTTCAGATGATGGCAGGGCAGGTTCAGTAGTTTTTGGTGGTGCTCCAGTCTTCTGTACGTGGTGCCTGTACGCCGAAAGTGTCCCGCAATTCTTCTGGCCACCGACAGCATCTCTTGCACGCCCCTGTCGTTTTTTTAAAAATTCTGCACCACCAAATTCAAGGTATGTGCAAAACATGGGACGTGCTGGAATTTGCCCATATTTAATGCACACACAATATTGCTGGCGTTGTCCGATGCCACAAATCCACAGGAGAGTCCAATTGGGGTAAGCCATTCTGCGATGATCTTCCTCAGTTGCCGTAAGAGGTTTTCAGCTGTGTGCGTATTCTGGAAAGCGGTGATACAAAGCGTAGCCTGCCTAGGAAAGAGTTGGCGTTTGCGAGATGCTGCTACTGGTGCCGCCGCTGCTGTTCTTGCGGCGGGAGTCCATACATCTACCCAGTGGGCTGTCACAGTCATATAGTCCTGACCCTGCCCTGCTCCACTTGTCCACATGTCCGTGGTTAAGTGGACATTGGGTACAACTGCATTTTTTAGGACACTGGTGAGTCTTTTTCTGACGTCCGTGTACATTCTCGGTATCGCCTGCCTACAGAAGTGGAACCTAGATGGTATTTGGTAACGGGGGCACACTGCCTCAATAAATTGTCTAGTTCCCTGTGAACTAACGGCGGATACCGGACGCACGTCTAACACCAACATAGTTGTCAAGGACTCAGTTATCCGCTTTGCAACAGGATGACTGCTGTGATATTCCATCTTCCTCGCAAAGGACTGTTGGACAGTCAATTGCTTACTGGAAGTAGTACAAGTGGGCTTACGACTTCCCATCTGGGATGACCATCGACTCCCAGCAGCAACAACAGCAGCGCCAGCAGCAGTAGGCGTTACACGCAAGGATGCATCGGAGGAATCCCAGGCAGGAGAGGACTCGTCAGAATTGCCAGTAACATGGCCTGCAGGACTATTGGCATTCCTGGGGAAGGAGGAAATTGACACTGAGGGAGTTGGTGGGGTGGTTTGCGTGAGCTTGGTTACAAGAGGAAGGGATTTACTGGTCAGTGGACTGCTTCCGCTGTCGGCCCAAGTTTTTGAACTTGTCACTGACTTATTATGAATGCGCTGCAGGTGATGTATAAGGGAGGAAGTTCCGAGGTGGTTAACGTCCTTACCCCTACTTATTACAGCTTGACAAAGGGAACACACGGCTTGACACCTGTTGTCCGCATTTCTGGTGAAATACTTCCACACCGAAGAGCTGATTTTTTTGGTATTTTCACCAGGCATGTCAACGGCCCTATTCCTCCCACGGACAACAGGTGTCTCCCCGGGTGCCTGACTTAAACAAACCACCTCACCATCAGAATCCTCCTGGTCAATTTCCTCCCCAGCGCCAGCAACACCCATATCCTCCTCATCCTGGTGTACTTCAACACTGACATCTTCAATCTGACTATCAGGAACTGGACTGCGGGTGCTCCTTCCAGCACTTGCAGGGGGCGTGCAAATGGTGGAAGGCGCATGCTCTTCACGTCCAGTGTTGGGAAGGTCAGGCATCGCAACCGACACAATTGGACTCTCCTTGTGGATTTGGGATTTCGAAGAACGCACAGTTCTTTGCTGTGCTACTGCTTTTGCCAGCTTGAGTCTTTTCATTTTTCTAGCGAGAGGCTGAGTGCCTCCATCCTCATGTGAAGCTGAACCACTAGCCATGAACATAGGCCAGGGCCTCAGCCGTTCCTTGCCACTCCGTGTGGTAAATGGCATATTGGCAAGTTTACGCTTCTCCTCCGACAATTTTATTTTAGGTTTTGGAGTCCTTTTTTTACTGATATTTGGTGTTTTGGATTTGACATGCTCTGTACTATGACATTGGGCATCGGCCTTGGCAGACGACGTTGCTGGCATTTCATCGTCTCGGCCATGACTAGTGGCAGCAGCTTCAGCACGAGGTGGAAGTGGATCTTGATCTTTCACTAATTTTGGAACCTCAACATTTTTGTTCTCCATATTTTAATAGGCACAACTAAAAGGCACCTCAGGTAAACAATGGAGATGGATGGATACTAGTATACAATTATGGATGGACTGCCGAGTGCCGACACAGAGGTAGCTACAGCCGTGGACTACCGTACTGTACTGTGTCTGCTGCTAATATAGACTGGTTGATAAAGAGATGTAGTAGTAGTAGTAGTATGTATGTATAAAGAAGAAAGAAAAAAAAACCACGGGTAGGTGGTATACAATTATGGACGGACTGCCCAGTGCCGACACAGAGGTAGCTACAGCCGTGGACTACCGTACTGTACTGTGTCTGCTGCTAATATAGACTGGTTGATAAAGAGATGTAGTAGTAGTAGTATGTATGTATAAAGAAGAAAGAAAAAAAAACCACGGGTAGGTGGTATACAATTATGGACGGACTGCCCAGTGCCGACACAGAGGTAGCTACAGCCGTGGACTACCGTACTGTACTGTGTCTGCTGCTAATATAGACTGGTTGATAAAGAGATGTAGTAGTAGTATGTATGTATAAAGAAGAAAGAAAAAAAAACCACGGGTAGGTGGTATACAATTATGGACGGACTGCCCAGTGCCGACACAGAGGTAGCTACAGCCGTGGACTACCGTACTGTACTGTGTCTGCTGCTAATATAGACTGGTTGATAAAGAGATGTAGTAGTAGTAGTATGTATGTATAAAGAAGAAAGAAAAAAAAACCACGGGTAGGTGGTATACAATTATGGACGGACTGCCGAGTGCCGACACAGAGGTAGCTACAGCCGTGGACTACCGTACTGTACTGTGTCTGCAGCTAATATAGACTGGTTGATAAAGAGATGTAGTAGTAGTATGTATGTATAAAGAAGAAAGAAAAAAAAACCACGGGTAGGTGGTATACAATTATGGACGGACTGCCGAGTGCCGACACAGAGGTAGCTACAGCCGTGAACTACCGTACTGTGTCTGCTGCGACTGGATGATAAATAATGATATAAAAAATATATATATATCACTACTGCAGCCGGACAGGTATATATTATATAATGACGGACCTGCTGGACACTGTCTGTCAGCAGAATGAGTTTTTTATAGAATAAAAAAAAAAACACCACACAAGTGAAGTCACACGACGAGTGTTTAACTTTTTCAGGCAATCACACAATATAGTATACTACTAACTATACTGGTGGTCAGTGTGGTCAGGTCACTGGTCAGTCACACTGGCAGTGGCACTCCTGCAGCAAAAGTGTGCACTGTTTAATTTTAATATAATATGTACTCCTGGCTCCTGCTATAACCTATAACTGGCACTGCAGTGCTCCCCAGTCTCCCCCACAATTATAAGCTGTGTGAGCTGAGCACAGTCAGATATATATACATAGATGATGCAGCACACTGGGCTGAGCAGTGCACACAGATATGGTATGTGACTGAGTCACTGTGTGTATCGTTTTTTTCAGGCAGAGAACGGATATATTAAATAAAACTGCACTGTCTGGTGGTCACTGTGGTCAGTCACTAGTAAACTCTGCACTCTCTACAGTTCTACAGTACTCCTAAGCTCCAGTAAATCAGGTCAATCTCTCTCTCTCTCTCTCTTCTAATCTAAATGGAGAGGACGCCAGCCACGTCCTCTCCCTATCAATCTCAATGCACGTGTGAAAATGGCGGCGACGCGCGGCTCCTTATATAGAATCCGAGTCTCGCGAGAATCCGACAGCGTCATGATGACGTTCGGGCGCGCTCGGGTTAACCGAGCAAGGCGGGAAGATCCGAGTCGCTCGGACCCGTGAAAAAAAACATGAAGTTCGTGCGGGTTCGGATTCAGAGAAACCGAACCCGCTCATCTCTAGTTCTTAGTGCTTTCTTTCTAACAAATTGGTGAAAACAACAAACCGACGGGGCTTATTACTGTGCCTCGCAGCGACTTGTGCTCTACACATCTCTATACAGGCAACGATAATAGGGCAATAATTAAACGCCAGCCATAGACTGCAATAGAAGAGCGCCCCCAACTGTCAGGTTTCATGCAAACCGTACAAGAGGCATGTCAAACTCGTGGCCCTCCAGCTGTTGTGAAACTACAAGTCCCAGCATGCTTTGCCAGCATACCTTCCACTGATCAGCTGGTAAAGCATGCTGGGACTTGTAGTTTCACAACAGCTGGATGACCATGAGTTTAAGATGCCTGCTGTACAACATCTATACCAGGACCTGGCAATGGGGATCATTCCGACCCGTTCGCACGCAGCGGTTCTTCGCTGTAGTGCAAACGGGTCTGGAATGCGCATGCGCGGCGTGTGCATTGCGCACGTGTGACATTGCCCGGCGACCTCAACGACGCTTACAGAGAAGAAAGCGTTCGCAGCGGCAACCGCAAAGAAGATGGACAGCAAGAGGGCGTTCCGGGGCGTCAACCTACCATTTGCTGCCGTTTTCGGGGAGTGGTAAGCAAAACGCAGGCGTGTCCAGGCAAACGGAGGGCGGAGGAGTGACGTCAAAGCCAGGCCCATCATCGCTGGATCCATCACAAAGGGTAAGTAGGTCAGGGGCTACTCTAGTTTTGAGTGAAACGTTTTTAGCAAAGCAGGGCTGCACAAGCGACCGCAGCCCTGCTAAGCTAAAATACACTCCCCCATAGGCGGAGATTAGTTGATCGCAGCAGCAGCAAAAAGTTGCTTGGTGCGATCAACTCGGAATGAGGGCCTATATCCTTTACCTCTATCGGACATAAAAATGATTGTGTTCGATGAGCCAGACAAGCTGTATAAAAGGCAGTTTAGGAACCCATACCACTGTATTTTAGTACATAATTCTAGGGGGATATTTCCAAATTTCCAACCCGAGCATTAGAACAGTTAGAAAATGAGTTTCATTAGAGACAACCTTATTGTGGTAGCCAGTAATATTCACGCAAATATACATGACAAGGCGGTCTTGGGTAACGCTGAATTTAAATGAGCTTTATAATTAATGATTATGTTTATATGATCAACCTTTGCTTATACGCTGATGCAGATTAAGACAAAACCTCATATTATGATTCTCTTATACTAAGGTACACCCAATAAGATCCCTATATCACTTCTTTTTACAGTCGATACATCGTTTTTATTCTAAAACACACTTGAAAATGTACTTTACATCACACATTAATATTACCAGTTACTTATATAGCGCACACATATTCCGCAGCGCTTTACAGAGAATATTTGGCCATTCACATCAGTCCCTGCCCCAGTGGAGCTTACAATCTATATTCCCTATCACATGTACACGCACACACATTCAATCTAGAGTTAATTTTGTTGGGACCAATGAACCTGCCAGTATATTTTTGGATTGTGGAAGGAAACCGGAGTACCCGGAGGAAACCCACGCAAGCACGGGGAGAATATACAAACTCCACACAGTTAGGGCCATGGTGGGAAATTAACCCATGACCTCAGTGCTATGAGGCTGTAATGCTAACCATTACACCATCCGTGCTGCGCACGTATCGTGGCCATTGTGAGGCAAATGTTGATTAAACTCACTGTCACAGGACGAGCTCGTTGGCAGCTTCATTAGCCCACTTCTGAACACGATATTGTATAAACCAACGCGTTTCGTCATAAGATGACTTCGTCAGGGGTGTTCGGTTTCTAGTGAGAACTTCCAGTGGGTACTTAATAACAACTCGCTGACTGCTCCTATCAATGGATGATGATCTATCAGGTCTGAATTTTCTTAATTTCCTCAGTTGGATAACGGAGAGCGCCACTGCACAACTCACAGGTGTATATATATATATATATATATAAAATTTAAGATAATAATTTGACGGGTATAATATTTCAAGTTAATGTGCTGGTAATTAGATGCAGGCAGGGGGATTAATGGGAGCAGCTTCTGTATTGCACAGCTAATGTCCTATCTTATTTGAATTATAGGAGATATATCAGAAGTCAGATGCTCGATAATAAAACCAGATTCATATACAGGAAGCAAGTATACTTAAATGAAAAAAAGGATATTATCATCAGCAAAAAAAACAGTTAAATGTAATACACTGTAGGGGAGAGGTATCAAAGCTTGGAAAGAGATAATCTATCAACTAATCAGCTAATAACTGTCATTTTTTAAACACAGCCTGGTACACAACGTGGTAGTTAGGAGCTGATTGGTTGGTATTTTATCTCTCTCAACTAAGTCTCTCTCCGAGGTTTGAGACATCTCCCCCACTGTGACAAATCTATATACTAGAGAAAGGGTAAATGCGTATACTAACCCAGTGATTCCCAAACTCGGTCCTCAAAGCACCGTGACATCACATTCCAGGTTTTAAGAATATTCATGCTTGAGCACAGGTGTCTTATATAGTACCTCATTAATTTTTCTATAACCACCTGTGCTCAACCATAGATACTCTTAAAACTTGGACAGTTAGGGGTATATTTACAAAAGTGTGAGTTTTTTAGAAGTGGAGAGGTTACTCATAGCAACCAATCGGATTCCATTTAACATTTATCTAGCTGCTTCTAGAAGATAATAGCTAGAATGTGATTGGTTGCTATGGGGAACATCTCCACTTCTAAAAAAACTCACACCTTAGTAAATATACCCCTTTGGGTTCCTTGAGGACTGAGTTTAGGATCCCCTGCGCTAACCATTTTATTTGCCCTGCATACGTTAACATCAACGTAATCACGAGGCCTCATTTTACAATGAATACGATATCTGCAGATTTTATTATTTTTACAAATACTAAATACATGCAACAAACCAGTCGTACTGTATCGTATACAAGGCAAGACGCGTAATATGTGTATTATAACATAACCTAAATACATGCAACAAACCCGTCGTACTGTATCGTATACTAGGCAAGACGCGTAATATGTGTATTATAACATAACCTAAATACATGCAACAAACCCATTGTACTGTATCGTATACAAGGCAAGACGCGTAATATGTGTATCATAACATAACCTAAATACATGCAACAAACCGTCGTACTGTATCGTATACTAGGCAAGACGCGTAATATGTGTATTATAACATAACATAAATACATGCAACAAACCCGTCGTACTGTATCGTATACAAGGCAAGGCGCGTAATATGTGTATTATAACATAACCTAAATACATGCAACAAACCCGTTGTACTGTATTGTATACTAGGCAAGACAAGTAATATGTGTATTATAACATAACCTAAATACATGCAACAAACCTGTTGTACTGTATCGTATACTAGGCAAGACGAGTAATATGTGTATTATAACATAACCTAAATACATGCAACAAACCCGTCGCACTGTATCGTATACTAGGCAAGACGAGTAATATGTGTATTATAACATAACCTAAATACATGCAACAAACCCGTTGTACTGTATCGTATACTAGGCAAGGCGCGTAATATGTGTATCATAACATAACCTAAATACATGCAACAAACCCGTTGTACTGTATCGTATACAAGGCAAGACGCGTAATATGTGTATCATAACATAACCTAAATACATGCAACAAACCCGTTGTACTGTATCGTATACAAGGCAAGACGAGTAATACGTGTATAACATAACCTAAATACATGCAACAAACCGTCGTACTGTATCGTATTCTAGGCAAGACGCGTAATATGTGTATTATAACATAACCTAAATACATGCAACAAACCTGTCGTACTGTATTGTATACGCGTAACATGTGTATTATAGCATAACCTGCCAGGACCTTCTATTAAAGTGTTAAATATGGAAAGCAAAGAGAATCAGCAAAACACAAGGGCCCCGGCCATGGTCCTGATTCCCAGCGGAACTACCACTGAAATTAAACTAAGATTTGCAGTTTAAAATATTAGCATTTAGGGCCTAATTCAAACCTGATCACAGTTGTGCGTAATCGCACAGCGCTGATTATCAAATGACTGTGCATGCGTATGCACCGCAATGCACAGGCGCGAGCCCAAACAATGCCAGAATGGTGCAGAAAATTTCGATCGCTAGGCGTACGCAAGGTGATTGACAGGAAATGGGCGTTTGTGGGTGGTAACTGCCCATTTCTGGGAGTGTCAGGAAAAACGCAGGCGTTCCCAAGCGTTTTCAGGGCGGGTGTGTGACGTCAGCTCCGGCCCGATCAGCCTGTTTGTATCGCACTGTAGGAGTAAGTCCTGGGCTGCGCACAGACTGAAAAATCGATGGTGAGTGTGATGAGAACGGATTTGCAGATGACCGCTTTCTGGCGCAGTTTTTGCACGGCATACACATGCATTCACACACTTGCACGGGGCAGCCTTCACTCTCTATGAGGGGCGACTATATGATCGCAGACCTCTGCAAATTTGCGGAGCGATCGGGTCTGAATTAGGCCCTTAGTAAAGTTAAAAAACAAAAACAAATTCAAGACAAACAGAATGAAACATTTTGGCATTTACAAACGCAAGGAAAGTCTACGTAATCACATGTACACAAAACCGGGGTACTTGGAATAAAGTTACCCACTTTAGGGGTATTTACAATACATTTGCACCCGTCAGCAGGACACATATGTTGGACAGCAAGGATACTGGGTAACATTTCGCATCATAAAGGGGGACAGTAACAATTGCAGCATTCCTGGGATAAGAGATGACACTTTGTAGGTGGGAATAGAAAGCAGAATAAATATATGGGATTAAGCATGGACTCATGATAAAATCCCCATTTTATGGGCTTTTTTCTTTCCTTTTGCCCCTGATCAGCCAGTGGTATCACTCATTACGCTGGCATTAGCGCCATTTACCACCCCGTAAACGTAGAGCACCCGCCTCTGCCTGCCAATCACAGAATTTACTGACGTGTAGACCGAACTTCCACTACCAGGAGATTTCTCGCTCTCCAATCAGTGCACTCACTCAGATCGCTTGCAAAGTGCGGAACACTCTAAATGAGCCGGTGAGATCGCCTGGTGTTGGTTTAATAAAACCGCTAATTATACAGCGGCGTGTGTGTGAAGAGGCAGCTTCCCTGGGCAATTTCAGGGGATCCAGCCAAATATGCATTATTCATCATTTCTGCTGCTGTATCCTAGAAAGGCTCGGGTTAACTCCTTCACCGCCGCTGCTGAGCCTGGCGGAGGACAGACTCCTGCAAGCATGGGGGTTATATGTCAGTTCAGGTCACCGGGTCTGCCTACTACAGAATAAAGTGCCGACACGTGGATAAGGCTAAAGTATCGGAACTGGACATTCAACATCATCAATGTGGGTCTCTGGGTTGTGCTAGATATACATAGTGCAGCTGCTGGGTGACATGGAAAACGTGAACCGTGTGGGGTCCTGAGGACCGAGTTTGAGAACCACTTTGCTAGAAGCATCAAATGTCAGCATCTCTCTCTCTCTTTCTCTCTTCTTATATATTGTAAAAACACTTGTGTCCTTGTGGGGTCTAATTGCACCAATACATCACCCTCAGCTACTCACACTTCATTGACCGGCGTCCTCAGTCATTCCTCCTGTTGTGTACATATAAGTAATGTCACAGTCAGCGCTCCAGATTAGACCGTAACCCCGACTGGTCAACTGTCGGCAGTCAGAGTTCACTTCTCATGTCGTATTGTCATTATTATCCTTTATTTATACGGCGACACAAAGTACATAAGCAGAAACAGCGCCGACATAACGATAATAAAGTGTCAGAGACCAGGTCTGCCTGCTACAGTATAAAGTGCCGACACGTGGCTAAGGCTAAAGTATCGGAACCGGACATTCAACATCATCAATGTGGGTCTCTGGGTTGTGCTAGATATACATAGTGCAGCTGCAGGGTGACATGGAAAACGTGAACCGTGTGGGGTCCTGAGGACCGATTTTGAGAACCACTTTGCTAGAATCATCAAATGTCAGCATCTCTCTCTCTTCTTATATACTGTATATACACTTCTGTCCTTGTGGGGTCTAATTGCGCCAATACATCACCCTCAGCTACTCACACTTCATTGACCGGCGTCCTCAGTCATTCCTCCTGTTGTGTACATATAAGTAATGTCACAGTCAGCGCTCCAAATTAGACCGTAACCCCAACTGGTCAACTGTCGGCAGTCAGAGTTCACTTCTCATGTCGTATTGTCATTATTATCCTTTATTTATACGGCGACACAAAGTACATAAGCAGAAACTGCGCCGACATAACGAGAATAAAGTGTCAGAGACTCACAATAGGATACAAAGCATAACATGGGATGCAAGCTATATAAACATCGCAGCACATGCAGTCCTGACACCCACAAAAGCAGCGCCGGATGGACCCAGAGTCGCTGCCGCTGTTAGCACTATGAGGAGATGAGGGTACATGAGAGGGAGGGAAACGCCCATAAGGGACAAGGGCACTGGTCCGGAGAGCTTACACTCTAAAGGGGAGGGGCAGACAGACAGGGGTGACACAGAGGGGAGGGATAGTGAGCGATAGAAGTGGGTCTTGAGAACCTGCGTGAAACATCTACAGCTTGCACATTTGGAGAGAGGTGGATAACAAGGTGCCATAGACAGTGACAGCAGCAGCGACACAAACTCACAAGTGTGCACTGGAAGCAAACCAGTCACATACAGTTGTGCACAATGTGTGTAGCGATGAAAGCCAGATGTACAGGTGTGTCTGCACAGGTGCACCAGGTACTGCGTTACTATAATGGCACGCTGGGCAGCGAAGGGTTAAGCTGCAACTTTCCTGTACTTGTGGGTGGGTGCATGGCATGCACTGAGCTGTGCCATCCTTACTCCAGTGCATGCTGCACCCCCCCCAGGCGGTGCCAGGGGCAAGTGGGTAACCCCAGTGCCCAGCAGTGACCCTGCTTGCAGCCAGGCACAGGGTGGGTGTAGGTAGGCAAGGCTCAGGCTTACCTTGGCATTGTCCCCCTCGGGCTCCTCCGCTGCCAGCTTCCTCCTCCTGCCCCCCAGCAAGAAGATGAGGATCGCGATCCACACCAGCCCAATCAGCACCAGCACCAGCCTGCGAGCCATCCACCTCATGGTCCAGTGAGCATGTGCTCCTCATGAGAGGTGGGGGCTGATCGGAGCAGCTCGGAGTGCGGAGTCAGGTGCATGTGTGCCCCTGTGCCAGCCGGGCTGCGTGTGAGTGTGCAGCGGCAGCAGCGGGCAGAGGGAGCCCGGCTCCGGATCCAGCGCTGGCAGCAGCAGCAGCAGCAGGAGAATCAGAGCCACTGGCAGCAGCTGATCGGGGAAGACCAGCGGCCCCTGCTGGCTGACACGTCCTACTGCAGCCACCGGGGCTGGAGGGAGGTGTGTGCAGGGGACAGGTCTCACCTGGACAGGTGTGGGGCACAGGTAGGGGCAGTTCCTGAGGATGGCACACAGCCCCCCTTCCCTGCAGCTCATCTGCCCATGGTGATCCTGCACTCCTGCTACAGTATGGACACAGAATAGTGTATGGGTCTGCTTTATTCCCCCATAGGTATATGTAGGGGTCTGCTTTATTCCCCCATAGGTATATGTAGTGATCTGCTATATTCCCCCATAGGTATATGTAGGGGGTCTGCTATATTCCCCCATAGGTATATGTAGGGGTCTGCTATATTCCCCCATAGGTATATGTAGGGGTCTGCTTTATTCCCCCATACGTATGTGTAGGGGGTCTGCTTTATTCCCCCATAGGTATATGTAGGGGTCTGCTTTATTCCCCCATAGGTATGTGTAGGGGTCTGCTTTATTCCCCCATAGGTATATGTAGGGGTCTGCTTTATTCCCCCATAGGTATATGTAGGGGTCTGCTTTATTCCCCCATAGGTATATGTAGGGGTCTGCTTTATCCCCCCCATAGGTATATTTAGGAGTCTGCTATATTCCCCCATAGGTATATGTAGGGATCTGCTTTATCCCCCCATAGGTATATGTAGGGGTCTGCTTTATTCCCCCATAGGTATATGTAGGGGTCTGCTTTATTCCCCCATAGGTATATGTAGGGGTCTGCTTTATTCCCCCATAGGTATATGTACAGGTCTGCTTTATTCCCTCATAGGTATATGTACGGGTCTGCTTTATTCCCCCATAGGTATATGTACGGGTCTGCTTTATTCCCCCATAGGTATGTGTAGGGGTCTGCTTTATTCCCCCATAGGTATATGTACAGGTCTGCTTTATTCCCCCATAGGTATATGTACGGGTCTGCTTTATTCCTCCATAGGTATATGTAGGGGTCTGCTTTATTCCCCCATAGGTATATGTACGGGTCTGCTTTATTCCCCCATAGGTATATGTAGGGGTCTGCTTTATTCGCCCATAGGTATATGTAGGGTATGCTTTATTCCCCCATAGGTATATGTAGGGGTCTGCTTTATTCCCCCGTAGGTATATGTACAGGTCTGCTTTATTCCCTCATAGGTATATGTAGGGGTCTGCTTTATTCCCCCATAGGTATATGTAGGGGTCTGCTTTATCCCCCCATAGGTATATGTAGGAGTCTGCTATATTCCCCCATAGGTATATGTAGGGGTCTGCTTTATTCCCCCATAGGTATATGTAGGGGTCTGCTTTATTCCCCCATAGGTATATGTACAGGTCTGCTTTATTCCCTCATAGGTATATGTAGGGGTCTGCTTTATCCCCCCATAGGTATATGTAGGAGTCTGCTATATTCCCCCATAGGTATATGTAGGGGTCTGCTTTATTCCCCCATATGTATATGTACGGGTCTGCTTTATTCTCCCATAGATATATGTAGGGGTCTCCTTTATTCCCCCATAGGTATATGTAGGGGTCTGCTTTATTCCCCAATAGGTATATGTAGTGGTCTGCTTTATTCCCCCATAGGTATATGTAGGGGTCTGCTTTATTCCCCCATAGGTATATGTACGGGTCTGCTTTATTCCCCCATAGGTATATGTAGGGGTCTGCTTTATTCCCCCATAGGTACCGTATTTTTCGGTCCATAAGACGCACCTGACCATAAGACGCACCTAGTTTTTAGAGTAGGAAAACTGGAAAAAAAATATTCTGAACTAAATATATAAACTATAACAGAATAGCCCTGCCTCCCTAGTTTTCACCGACCTCTAAGAGATATTTCCAGTTCTGTGTGATTTCTCAAGACTCCTACAAGTATTCTGTACAGTGCAGCCTTCTGTCAGAGTGCAGCCTTCTGTTAGAGCCAGCATACACACACACACACACACACACACACACACACACACACACACACACACACACACACACACACATCAGAGCCAGCATACACATAGACAGACACACACACATGCATACATAGACAGTACCAGTGGTTCCCCGCATCTAGGCTGTCAGCTAACGCTGCCCGCTGTGCACTCCTGAGGAGGGAGGAGGTGGATGGGAGCGGGGGGAGTCACATGATGCCCGCTCTGCTGCTGGGCTCTGAGATGCGGGCGCTCTGCTGATGACGTTGCAGCAGCAGCAGCATACAGGACCCGGCGCTACCCGCCGGCGCTACCCGCTACCTGCAACCTCCATCTGTGCTGGCTCTCATTCGCTCCATAAGACGCACATACTTTTTCCCCCACATTTTTGGGGAGAAAAAGTGCGTCTTATTGTCCGAAAAATACGGTATATGTACAGGTCTGCTTTATTCCCCCATAGGTATATGTACGGGTCTGCTTTATTCCCCCATAGGTATGTGTACGGGTCTGCTTTATTCCCCCATAGGTATATGTAGGGGTCTGCTTTATTCCCCCATAGGTATATGTACGGGTCTGCTTTATTCCCCCATAGGTATATGTACGGGTCTGCTTTATTCCCCCATAGGTATGTGTAGGGGTCTGCTTTATTCTCCCATAGGTATATGTAGGGGTCTCCTTTATTCCCCCATAGGTATATGTAGGGGTCTGCTTTATTCCCCAATAGGTATATGTAGTGGTCTGCTTTATTCCCCCATAGGTATATGTAGGGGTCTGCTTTATTCCCCCATAGGTATATGTACGGGTCTGCTTTATTCCCCCATAGGTATATGTAGGGGTCTGCTTTATTCCCCCATAGGTATATGTACAGGTCTGCTTTATTCCCCCATAGGTATATGTACGGGTCTGCTTTATTCCCCCATAGGTATATGTACGGGTCTGCTTTATTCCCTCATAGGTATATGTACGGGTCTGCTTTATTCCCCCATAGGTATATGTAGGGGGTCTGCTTTATTCGCCCATAGGTATATGTACGGGTCTGCTTTATTCCCCCATAGGTATATGTAGGGGTCTGCTTTATTCCCCCATAGGTATATGTATTATGTAGGGGTCTA